>NC_067405.1:64604823-64919795 GCF_009764475.1 Pristis pectinata | reverse complement strand
CACAAAGGACTGCAGATGCTGGAATCTGGAGCAGCAAACAATCTGCTGGAGGAACTCAGTGAGTCGAGCAGCATCTGTGTGGGGGGTGGGGGGGAAACGGGGGAAGGAAAGGAACTGTCAACGTTTCAAGTCGAAACCCTATATCAGGACCTGCAGAGGAAATCATATTTCTACTTGTTCAACAGAAACCAGGAAAGAAACTAAATTTGTAGAAAAAAATTCATGTGCCAAAATCCAATGAGTCAATTGACCACCATCTTAATCTGTTCTTTCAAATGAGTGAGAAGAAGACCCTCTCCTGAACTGTTGTTATGAACCCACAGCAGTTTATCCAGTGGCTTCTATGAGTTGGCTGTTATGATTTCCCTTTTGAGCCAGGACCTGAAAGCCAGGGTTCTTATGTGGCTATAATGATCTGGGCTGTTCCCAGCACTTTACCATCTCATAACCCTGGAATGGAAGCAAGTCATCCTTGATCCTGAGGAACTGCCCAAGAAGCAGAAGAAGACTATCTCGTGAAATCTCCTATTAGGAGATCAAATTGGTTCTCCCCTGCCCGACTCCCACCCAAATCCCAGCTGTCCCAGTGCGAGTTAAAAAAACGGGGCTCGGATCATTTGAGGAGTGTTGCATTGGAATTACCTGTGTAATTAACTGACTCAGTGACCTTGTCTCTCTAGGCCAATATAGAAGTATGGCAACTATCCCTCAGAGACTCGACACAGCTGTAGAAACATTAATATCTTCATGGGGTGGTGATAGGGGTCTTGTTGCTTTAACTAGTTAGTATTGTGGCTGTGCCAGCCTGTATATAGTGTGCTTGACTGGTGACGAGGGATTTGTAGTCGAACAGCAGATGGCCCTCACGCCTGAATGAGCAGCCTAAAAGCTCCCCCTAAGCTTAATTTTAATGGCTATGAATAAAATAACTCTTCCTTATGCAATATTAAAATTACTAAATAATTGCTTCATGGGTGACAAGGTCCCAGGGGATATATTGTTCTTCGTCAAGGCCATTCAGGAATCTCTCCTTATCCTCCATGACCTGTGTTAGAAATCTGAACCCTTTCAACTCCAAATGAAATGTGTTCAGAAGTATCCATATCACTTTAGTAGTATTATGGCCAAATTAGTTATGTTTTCTGTTTTCTAGTAGAGGGTTCTTCAATTTTTAAAATACTGCATCATAGGTGTGAAATGCTGAATAAAGACCTTCTATGTCTACATTTTTAAAAGTGGCGTCACAGGTAGACAGAGTGGTGAAAAAGGTGTTTAACACGCAGGCCTTCCATCAGTCAGGGCATTGAGTGTAGGAGTTGGGACATTATGTTGCAGTTGCATAAGTTGTTGATGAGGCCGCACTTGGAGTACTGTGTACAGTGTTGGTCACCCTGTTATAGGAAAGATGTGGTTAAACTGGAAAGAGTGCAGAGAAGATTAACGAGGATGTTGCCAGGACTAAAGGGCCTGAATTATAGGGAGAGGTTGGCCAGGCTGGGTCTTTATTCCTTGGAAGTGCTTAAAATAATGAGAAGCATAGATAAGGTGGATGGTAAGAGTCTTTTCCCCAGGGTAGAGGAGTCCAAAACCAGAGGGCATAGGTTTAGGGTGAGAGGGGAAGGATTTAAAAGGGACCTGAGGGGTAACTTTTTCATGCAGAGGATGGTGAGTATATGGGATGAGCTGCCAGAGGAAATGATTGAGGCAGGTACAATAGTATCACTTAAGAAGCACTTGGATAGGTACATGGAAGGGTGGGGCTTAAAGGGATATGGGCTGAACGCAGGAAATTGGGACTAGCTGGGTGGGAACCGTGGTCGGCGTGTACTAGTTGGGCCGACGGGCCTGTATCCATGCTGTATTGCTCTATGACTATACACCATCATAATTGCTGTCACTTTGAAAGGGGCCACACAAAGACTGAGATGTAGAAGGTCTTTATTCAGCATGACAAGCAGGCATTCTGGAAGAATCTTTATTGGACAAATCTTGAAACGATCTCACTGAACTCAACAGTACATCAAGACTTTATGCTCGTTGAGCACAAAGATTACAACAGGTGATTAAATACAGTTTCAACTTCCACATTGTGTGTGTGGGCAAGTGTCTCTGTAGAATTACGTATTTACAATGGGAGCATATCTCAACTGACAAGAACACTTGCATATTCAAGCACCTTTTCCTGGGAATCTGGACACCCAATACATCCTTCTTTTACCACTGCATTGAGAGATGGCTATCTGTGCAGACAATGGTGTGCATCGATGCAGATATCCTTGTCCAAGATTGAGGTCTGATTCTCATTTGTATTATCTGGCCTCTACCCTCATCCCATAACTCCTGAAAGATATCCCATGCCTAACAATCCCAAAAAATAGTAAAGAGATTATAAATACACATAAACATTTACAGATGCTGGGCTTACATTACTTTGAACGTGAACAGTTAGGGACATTCTAATCTATAATAATTATAAACCAAATAATAATAAACCAATACCAATATGGGGGATCAAAAGGAAACAACTGTTAAACTGATCTCCTTTCTCCTTGTTCCAATGGATACTCTGGACTTTAAAATCCCCCTGGTATGTCTAAAGAGAACCAGGGGATTCCCAAGTATCTTCATCAATATGCTTTTATGCCCAAACCTAAACATTGCACCAAGTCATCGGGTCCTTCAACAGCAGTGTCAATGATTTGGCGCTGAGTCCAGTGGTGGCTCTGGAATGTACTGAGCCAGAGGGGTAGGTATGCTTCACATCTGGCCTCTTTGCTTTACCCCAGGGCAGGCAGTGTCACCATTCATTTGAATGGGATCATCACGTTCATTAAAGAGGTAAGGTTAACTAAGAGTTTTTGTTCATTAATTAATTATCAACAATGTGACATATTTTAACCAAATTTACTACTAATTTTGAGTTATTTTTAATTCATTTTAATAATTTTAATCTATTTCAGGCATCTTGTGGAATTAGCACAGTGGGGGGTATGAGCTATGATGCAGCCCATTAATTTTTCATCAGTCCAGATATCTGTGCTTTTATCCTGTATGGTGGCACTGTTGCCCACACTGGTAATAGGAACTACATTCAATACACTTGGAGGTCTTTGTGAAATCTGATAAAGATCTCAATAAATGAAAAATGTTTGGAGAGGTGGAAATTACAAGATTCACGAATTCCAAACCAACCTGAGGCAGCTTTCCCATCTGCAACCACCTCCTCAGCTCAAGGCTATACAGGTTGGACACATAGTGCTGTCATTGCCAGCAATGTTCACACCCCGTGGAACAGAGAGGCCGCTGCAGTGTTAAAATGGAAGAACCTGGAGACTATGTGCTGTTAACCATGGTGAAGGGGGATGAGGGGGGATGAGAGTGGATGGGAAAGAGGAGAACCTGGGATGGGAGAGGTCCTGCCTTGGGGTCTAGAGAAAAGCTTTTGACTTACTTTGGACAGTGTCCTGTTCTTCACCCTAGTGAGTTTACCACACAGGCAGCATGCAACTTCAACTTGTATAATGTAGCTTCTCGACCTGCCTTTCGCAAGATTGTTAAAAGGTTGGTGGCTGGAATTCCCTTGAGAATAGAGGCAACATAACTGCAACATTAACAAGGACCCTGAGAGGGTGCAGAAGACAATGGCTGTCCAACACAACCCAGGGGAAGTGGACACCCAACTAACCTGAGGAGACATCGTTAAGCCCTGGTAGCTCTGTCTCCTTCTGGTATTCAGAAAAATGGACATCCCCAGGAGAACTGAGGAAAGGTAACAGCAAGAAGCTGTGCGTGGGAAGTCCCAGCCCTGAGAGTTGAAATTAGGAGGTTCACAATCAGGTGGACCTTAGGGGCCTGGGACAGTCCAGTTCCTGCTGTCCACAAGGAGAGCTGGAGGACACCCATGCTTTGTAGAGCTGGGAACAGCCAACTCCCTTTCACCACCCAGTTTACCCAGCAAATGGCAGCAAATGGATGAAGTTAATTTGCATTAAGTATTCCATGTGCTAGGAAACAAACCAGAAATGGTGTGTTGAACATATTTTCTAGAAGTAAATGTTCCCTTTAAAACCATTCAAATAGTCCATCTAGTACTAAGGATGTCTGAACAATTCATGCAGTCTCACTAACATCCTGCCCTTGGAAATGACAATTTATATCCCATAATATGACATACTTTAACTGCTGAGCCTTTTTCTGCCATGGAAACATAATCCCTTATGTTGTTAATTCCTGTTGTGCTCTCCCTTTCAATCAAACAATTTTCAGAGATTAAAGGGATTGTGCATTTCTTATTTAGAATAATAACGGGTCAGGGATGGATTGCAGATGTGAAAGCTGCTACAAGTTGGCTTGGAATTAGTGCATCTTGTGCACACTAGCAATAGCTCCAGTGAGATTGTTAGATCGAACAAGGGCGGAGTTTCTCTATGGGAAGTGTCTGTTGGTCTTAAACAGCCATTGACAATGCAGCGCAATAATCTTGCTTCAAAACTAGTCACAATTCCAATTGCTCAAAGCTGGTTACTTACTTAAGCCGCAGGGTGTGGGCAGCAGCTTATAAGGAATATCTGAGAACTGTAATACAGGTGACCATGTTCTACTTTCTTTGTACAGTTCCTCCTGCTCCACCCTAAATATATTCTTGTTCAATCATGTACACTGATGTTGATTCTAGGACCCTTGATAACAAAAACTTGCAGTAGAATTGATCCAGTCAGATTTCCTCCAATACTCTCCAATCATTTTGATGACATTTGAGATGGCACGGTGCATCTAGTAGACTTGCTGCCTCAAAGTTCTAGTGATCTCGGTTCAATCCTGACTTCTGAGTCTGTTTGCACGTTCTCCCTGTGGCCATGTGCATTTCCCCCGGGTGCTCCGGCTTCCTCCCACATTCCAAAAATATGAGGGTTAGTAGGTTAAATGGCTGCTGTAAATTGCCCCTGGTGTGTAGGTGAGTGGTAGAATCTGGGGGGACTAGATGGGAATGTGGGGAGAATCAAATGGGACTGAGGTAGGATTATTTTAAAAATGGATGTTTGATGGTCGGCATGGACTCAGTGGACCAAAGGGCCTGTTTCTGTGCTATATGACTCTACGATTTTATAAAAGTAAACAGGCATCGGTGGGTCCTGCCTACTCTTACTGCTCACTCTAGTTGTAGAGGGCAGAAGAGTGGCACAACAGCTCATGTTGCCACTTCACAGGTCCAGCAATCCAGGTTCAACCCTGACTTCTGGTGCTGTCTGTGTGGAATTTCCTCCCACAACCCAAAGACGTGCTGGTTGGTGGGACAACTAGCCACTGTACATTATCATTAGGGCAGGCACAGTAGCATAGTGGTTAGCATAATGCTTTACAGCGCCAGCAACCCTGGTTCAATTCCGGCCACCGTCTGTAAGGAGTTTGTACTGTGTCTGTGTGGGTTTCCTCCGGTTGCTCCGGTTTCCTCTCACATTCCAAAGACGTACGGGTTAAGAAGTTGTGGGCATGCTATGTTGGCGCCGGAAGCGTGGCGACACTTGCGGGCTGCCCCCCAAAATCACTACGCAAAAAATGTATTTCACTGTGTGTCTTGATGTACATGTGACTATAAAGATCTGATCTGATCTGATCTTATTTTATCGTGCATGGGTGGGAGTTGATGAACACGTAAAAGAGAATAGACTGCAGGAGAATAACTGGGAGAATGGGACTGGTGGGATTACTCTGAGAGTTGGCATAGTAGGCCAGATCTCAAACAACAACGAGATGGTGTACAGGACAGAAACATTTTTTAAAATTTAAAAAAAAATTTTATTTACAGCGCGGTAACAGGCCCTTCGGGCCCAACGAGTCCTCACCGCTCATTTTAAACCCAAATTAACCTACCCATACGTCTTTAGAATGTGGGAGGAAACCGGAGCACCCGGAGGAAACCCACGCAGACATGGGAGAATGTACAAACTCCTTACAGACAGTGACGGGAATCGAACCCCGATCGCTGGCGCTGTAATAGTGTCACGCTAACCGCTATGCTGCCGTGCATAGTGCGTAGAGTGTAGTGGCATAGTGTCAAGACAACAACCTCGCCCTCAATGTCAGCAAATCAAAAGAGCTGGTCATTGACTTTAGAAAATGGGGGCAGAGTTCACACTTCTGTCTGTAGCAATGGTGCTGAGGTGGAGGTGGTCGAGAGCTTTAAGTTCCTAGGTGTAAATGTCACCAACAATTTGTAGACTGTGAAACTAATGGCTGTACTAACAGTGATCAAACAGTAAATCACTGTTGTCTCTACTAATTTAATCTTGTACCATAATTTTCATTCCTTATTAATCTTCTGGTCATCCTTTGCTGTCTTTTTAAATGTTCTGTCCAATCTTTAGACCTGGTTCCCCTCTGTGCAATTATATGCTTACATTTGATTTTATCTTTAACTTCTGTGGTTCACCTCAGATGGTGGGTTCTTCCCTTGGAAATTTTCTTTGTTATTGGTATGTTTCTATTCTGTGTCCTCTGAAAGATCCCCTTAAATGCCCAACACGGCAATCTTGGTTGTCCTTTCTTGTAATCTAATTTGTCAGTCCACTTTAACTAGCAATGCTTTCATGCTCTTGCATTGAACTTTAAAATACAAGTCTTGGCCTCATTCTTCTCTCCCTCAAACTGAATGTAAAATTCAATCATATTAAAACTGGTCTCTTCGGTTATGTCTAAAACTCTTTATGTCCGAAAGATAGAAATAGTCTTTGAAATCTGCCACTAGGTACCATGTCAGGAGAGTGGGAGGGATTTATCAAATCCATGTATAAGATCTTTACTTTGCTTATTATTATTTAATCTCTGATTATTCATCAGCCTTTCCCTGATTGTGTAGAAACAACATGTAATAACCAAGCACAAAAGTTATGTGTCACCTCTGGGTTATCTGGGGATATTCTTGCCTCTGATATAGAAGATTATAAGATAAGATATCTTTATTAGTCACATGTACATCGAAACACACAGTGAAATGCATCTTTTGTGTAGAGTGTTCTGGGGGCAGCCCACAAGTGTCGCCACGCTTCCGAAGCCAACATAGCATGCCCACAACTTCCTAACCCATACGTCTTTGGAATGTGGGAGGAAACCAGAGCACCCAGAAGAAACCCATGCAGACACAGGTAGAACGTACAAACTCCTTACAGACAGTGGCTGGAATTGAACCCAGGTTGCGTTAACCGCTACACTACCGTGCCTAAGGGTTCAACTTCTTCTCCAGAAAACTTGAGTGCACGATGTTATGCTGAGACTCCAGTGCAGTATTGAGGGAGTGCTGCACTATCGAAGGGACCTCCTTCAGATAAGATATTCAAACTGAAAGCTCGTCTGCTCGTTGGTTGCAATAGATTCTCCGGCACTCTCAGTAAGGTGAGTGGGGAAGTTATTCCCGGTCAATGTGTATCCCTCAATCTGAATTTGATTCTCTTCTTATTTGTATTTAGGGGTTGGACAAATTGGATGTTGTATTTCTACAACATCTGTGGAGGGAGAAACAGAATTAAAATTTCAGGTCAATGATCTGATGAAAGGTCATTAAATTGATGTGGCAACTTTATTTCTTCAGTTTACAAAGCAAAATTACCTGAACTGCTGAGCATTTCCAGCATTTTCCTGACTCATTTCCAGTTTTCAGTGGTTGCAGAACTTTGCTTTTGTATTGCTGTCCAGGTGTTGTTGCCCTATTATTGTAAGTGTCAATGTGGAGGTAAATCCCGACAACTAATGACTGCCACAATGGCATGTCAGGGCCTCTTTACTCCAACAGTGAGTAAACTTAGTACAAGTGCATGGAATCTGGGGGCTTTAGGCATCAGGAACAAACACAGGGAAGAAGGGGTGATAGTTGGTGGAGGAGGAGCAGGAGAAAGATCAGAAGCCAGAAGCACAGGCCTGGTCACCTGACTATGGGAAGAATGTGATAGCGCTGGTGAGGGTGCAGAGGATATTCACCAGGATGTTGTCTGGGATGGAGCGTTTCAGTTATGAGGGGAGGTTAGGTCTGTTTTCCCTGGACCAGAGGAAGATAAGAGGGGACATCTTTGAGGTATATAAAATTATGAGGGGTATAGAAAGGATAGACTGCAGGAAACTTTTCCCCTTATCAGAGGTGAATAAACCTAGAGGGCATAGATTCAGGCTAAGGGGTAAGAGATTTAGTGGGGATCTGAGGGAAACTTTTACACCCAGAGAGTGGTGAGTACCCAGAATGCACTGCCAGAGAGGGAGAGGTGGAGGCAAAGTTGCTGACAGCACTTAAGAAGTGTGCGGATGAGCACTTAAATCACCTCGGCATAGAAGGCATGGGCCAAGGGCTGGAAGGTGGGATTAATATGGAGTGGACGTGGTGGGCCAAATGGCCTGTTTCCCTGCAGTGTGACTCCATGACAGATGCTGCCCACTTTCAACTCTCTGACCACAGAATTTTATGCAGTGGTTTGAACCTCGACCATTAAGTCCAGTTGCTTTCACTCTTCAGTAACTGCCTGGTTATTATACAGTATAGACAACAGTGGTGGGTATGGTTAACCTGTTGCAGTGCCCTTAGTGAAACATGACACTACTAATTGTCCCATTGATCCCATAGCAACCAAGATTTTTCCTTGGTTACTGGTTGTCTTTGCCTGGCAGATTTCATCTAGTAATGTTAATTTCTCTCAACTTGTTTCTGCATGTAGTTTATTCAGTTTTAAAGTTCAACCAATGTTATATATAATTCAGATGTATCATATTCATATCCTTTTGCTTCTTGCCCTTAGGACTATTCAAAACAGAATCTTCATTTGGTTCTGCTAATGAATGCTTCAAATGAGACGAAGGAATTAGATTGATCGACGTAACGGGAGCTTCTGCAACTTCAATGCTCCCAACAGCCTGCTCTCTGGGACATTATTAGCTGCCTGGCTCTGGAAGAAAGGCAAGAATTTGTACCAGTAATCTTTATTTTGATGAATATAAATGAAGGAACATTACCAGGAGAAGAAACTCACGAATAGAATAAATAATAGAAAATAGATGCTGCTGGAGGGATATGGTGTTTGGGATGATGACTTTGTTGTTGTAACCTTTCTAGTAATTTGGGTACAAGTGCTAGCATGAAACAAGGCAGCACAAACAGTGGAAGGGCAGCAGCAAACACAGCTTGTAACTGAAGCAATATGTCAAAGATTAAAGAGTCAGGCAGGTGCTGGAAATGTAACCAGGGTTCCCACCGTTGTTATGTTGCCACTGATTGTTTCAGAGCTCTGAAGTTTTCACAAAGCTCCAATTACTTTACTATTGCAAAACACATCACTGAAAAAAATTATGAGGTGGAGGGTATGCATTAAGCCAGCCACTGTTGGGAAATGAGGGTAATTTAGCAAGCCCTTAACATTTAATCACAGAAGCTTTCATTGGCAAAATTATGGATAAGCATGCAACATGTACAACATAGCTCTGTGATAATTTTGTTCGAGCTATTAATCCATTTAAACAGAATGAGCTGTTGGTACTACTTTATTATTGAACAGAGGAATTTCATGCAAATGCATTGGCAATAGCAGAGGATTTTCTACATTTCACTCAGCTAATACAGCACGAAGGTAGAGAGACCATCCAGGAGTATAAACGTCAACTCCTGTCAATGGTGAGGATGTATAGTTCACTCAGAGAGCATAGCTGCTGGGCACTGCTGGTGAACCACTGCTGTAAATGGCATGCGTCAGAACAGGGTTGCCTCTCCAATGATGCCAGTTCACATTATACGTTCAGCTCCTGACAGTCACTGCCGAAGGTTACACATGAGGGATAAGCTCCTAACCAAGTTGACAGATTGCTTTCAGCAGAAGATAAAACCTCAGCTTGGCATTGTTTATGCACCTTAATTAAGCCTCCCTTCAGCTTTGGTTGTTCCTAAGAAAACAACCCTATCCTATCCAATTATTTTTTACTGATCAGATATTTAAATCATGGCAACATCTTTATAAATTTCTTCACATCTTTCCTGCAACTTAGTGACCAGAACTGTATGTAATATTCAGTTAGCATTGTACATAATTCCAGAATGACTTCCTTGATCTTGTGTTCTAAAAAAGAAAAGTACCCCATGTGCCTTTTCAACAACCTTACTGACCTGTCCAACTCTCTTTGAGGATCCTGCCATTTTTTGGATGCTCCCTTGCCTTCTTGCATCTCTCCCAATGCACCACCCTCCTCCTCTTCAAAATTAGATCCCATGTGTCACCTTTTGCCCAATTGGCCAGATCTGTATCTCCCTGCAGTCAAACACTTCTCTTCTCAATGGCCAAGTTTTGTCTCAGGTCTGAGGTCAGAGGCTAAGAATCCTGCAGTGAGTAACTCACTAACTCTCCAAAGCCTGCCCATCTACAAAGCTCAAGTCAGGAGTGTGATGGAATTCTCTCCACTTGCCTGGATGAGTGCAGCTTCAACAACACTCAAGAAGCTCGACATCATTGTAGGACATCATAGTCTGCTTGATAAACATCCCATCTACAACCATTCACTCACTCCATCAGCAATGCACAGTAGCAGCAGTTTGTACTATCAGCAACTCATCAAGATTCCTTGGACAGCATCTTCCAAACCCACAACATCTACCAGCAAGCAGGACAAAAGCACCTGGAAATTGCCCTCCAAGCTACACACCAGACTGACTTGAAAATATATCCTCGATCCTTCACCTTCACTGAATCAAAATCCTGGAACTCTCTCCCTAACAATATACACAGACCTCAAGGATTGCAGCAGTTCCAGAAGGCAGCTCACCATCACCTTCTCAAGGGCAGTTAGGGATGGGCAATTAAATGCTGGCTCAGTCTGAAAAGCCCACATCCCTTGAATGAACTTAAACAAATCTGTAAAGTTCTTTATCATGTCCGCTACACTTAAGTCTAAATCATTAAGATATACTCTGCACAGCAAGAGAATGGGTACTGAGCCCTATCATTATTGCCATTGTCTTTTTAAATGAACTTTGATCAAACACAGTCATTTAGCTTCAGGAGGCATATGTCCAAGAAGAAACTGATGGCTACACAGCTGACTTGAGAGCTAATGTTGGATTGGTGCTGTCTGGCTGTGTGGGATCACCACCAAACCAACTAACGTTGCTTTATCCCTGTTTGCTCAGAAACAAAATGTATTTTTAATCAGACACATCAACCCAAGGCCACTGCCAGCAAACGTAATAGACAAGCAGTTTAATGCTTCTTGGCAAGCAGCCTGCTTGAAAGCACAGTGTGGGGCTGTGTAGAGGGAAAGAGAAACAGAATACAAGTGATCATCGGTGGAGATCGAATCCAGTTCAGATTTCCATTGCAAGGTGAGCGTCGATTGCCATCTGATAACCTGGGCTGGAACCATCGCTCTCAGGAGCATCCATACGTCAGGTTGGAAACTAGAGAGAGGCTCATTAGCCTGAAGGGAGATAATTTACTGACTGTTTGACTTATACCAGACTTTAATCACTCTGTGCCTAGTGAAATAAGTTGGGTCAGAAACCTGCAGATTATTATTACATTTTAGCTGCTTTCTCGCTTTTTTTTAGTCTGATTATTTTTTTCCACTTTTCATTTTCCTACAGCCCCATAGTTAACAAAGCAGTATCTTGATGGAAAAACAGTTAACAAATCTTCCATAATGAAAACAGAAAATGCTGGAAACACACCAAAATTTTGACAGTTGTCACCTACTGCATATCACTATCACTGACTTCCCCTAGACCTTGTATTTCTCTTTCTCTCTCACCAACACCCTGTCCTCTCCCACCATGCCCAATACATTGCCCCTCCTACAATTCCCCATCCTGCATGCCCTTTCCTTAGTCTCACTGTCCTCTCTCCCCCAGTTCCTTCCTGCCACAATCTCCTTGGTTCCCGGGCTGTAGATCCTGCCGATGACCTTTCCTCCTGGCCATGAATTTGACTGTCATCACAGCAGACGATAGAACTAACAAGTCATAATGTGGTCCCTAGAATTAGTAGTTTCTTTAGGCTTTGCCACATCTCCCTGCACACTCTTACCCCTCCTTCATGTGGAGATCTGCGTTTTAATCTAAATTAAATGTGCAATTGCAGAATATGTTCCCAATTAAAAATGTCATTTCTGCAGAGACTGAAGCATTACTGTCACTGAATGCTACATTACTGTTGCTGTGGCAGTTAACCATCACTCCCTTATTTTGAAAGCCTTCTCTTCCTATTCACCTTCTCCTAAATCTTCTCTGAATTTCCAGGATCTGTTTCTCTGGACACATGTTCACCATCATGTGGATGTATGTTATGCATTGGTGACAGAGTGGATGGAACAGTTTCTTACATTCAAACTTAATCTATTGAAGGCTGGGCCAAACTCCAAAATGCAAGATGGAACCTAAACAGAGGGAAGGAGACAAAGAAGAAAAATAGCAAGCTAGTATTAGAAATAATAAAGAAATCAAAAGATTAGAGTAACAAGATTAAGGACATGCTCAGGTGTATAATTGTCTTACTGAGCTTTGCCAGTTTTTGCAAATGATGGGCCCAAAAATCACCCAAATGATCAGAACAATGGTTTGTAGCTATCTAGGCAAAGCTGAAAATTGAAAACAAACTCATTTGCCTCATATAAGTCACCAAGTTAATGTTTCCTTTCATTCCACATATCCAATTTGTATTTGGATTAGCTATTCAGTACGTCCAATATTTTCACTTAACCTTTAAAATGACAATGGATTCAGGGCCAAGCCTGCTTTCCATCAATCAATACTTTAATTATAGGACATAATGGAACAGTGTGCTTCAACTAGAATTTTACATTCATTTGAATTTCTTTTCCAATTGATTTTTGGACGACAGAAAGACAGCGTCAAAAATTCTTTCAGATTCTATTCATAGTAATGCCACTGATGCATGAATGAAGATTTCTTTATTCGATATTTCATGCGAAATTGTAAACAGACATTTTCAGAATGCAAGTGGTGACAGAGTAGAGGCAAAACTCTAAAAGGCTATTGATGTGATTTTGATGAAGAATATCCTCCTTGATGATTTTCTGCGGTTTCTTGAAGAGGAAGGGAATGTGAGACCTTCACATAGCCAAGTTTAAAAAACAAGTCTTCCTAAACTCTACCAACAACAGTTCAACAGTAAAAGGACATGATGGTGGTGTTTGTAACTTCTGTTCTGGGATGGAAAATGGCTCAACAAATTGCCCAACAAATTTAGCCTTGTCCCTTGATCACCCAGGAATAAAAGATGAAGTTACCCCCATTCTGTAGAGCTCGTCCATCTGCAAAGTCGCTTGAGTTTTGAGATATGGAACAAGTAGGCTGGACTGGAAAGTCAAATAGATAACCAGAAAATGCAGGCAGCATCTGTGAAGAGAGAAACAGAACTAACCTTCAATCAAAACTGGAAAGATGTTAGAGGCACAGCAGGTAAATCTCAGAGGGAAAAAGGCAGAGAGGAAAGAACAAAAGGAAAAGCCTGAACTGGATGAAAGCAGGACTGAACAAATGGAAGAGTGATAATAGTGAAAGGCAAGAGGGGGCTAGGAACAACATTAAACAAAAGGTGGATGGAGCAGAGGTGTAACTGGGAATTGCAGAATCAGGTCACAGTCATAAAACAAGATCTGAATGTTGAGTCTGGAAGCCTGTTAAGAACTAATGAAAAGATGCGGTGCCATTTCTCATTGAGCTTCATTGAAACAGTGTTGGAGGCTGAAGACAGAGATCAAACTGGGAATGGATGGAGAACAGTAGAGAATGGTGACCAGAAGTCCTTGCAACTTGAATGGGAGTGTTCTGTGGAGCCCAGTGTACAGGAGAGTCAAATCGGACATGTTAACTCTGTTTCCCTTCCACAGATGCAGTCTGACCCGCTGAGTATTTCAAGCATTTTCTGATTTTATTTGAGAGGAGACAATGTTTGAGCAGCTAGTATATTATGAAAGAATTGAAGCAAAATGTAAGCAAGTTGTTTTTTTCACTTGGAATGTATGTTTGGACCCCTGCTAGATCAGAAGGGAAGAAGTAAAGGGGCAGGTGTTGTATCTCCTGCCTTTACCTGGGAAGGTGATTCATTGAGGGTGATCAAAATGGAGACCAGTGTAGAATGGAGGAAGTGGTCCATTCAGAACGTCAACAGAGCTGGAGAAGATTCGTTGGATGTGAAGGCTAATGGAATGGAATATGAGATCAAGTGGAATCTTGCTGTGGTTCTGGGATAGAGGAGAACAGATTTAGAGCCAGACCAGTTGTAATCATTCAGTCAGAGTTGAGAAAGATTTGGAAACTGTGCACAACAAAGCAACAAGGTTGATTGCTGTAGTCAGTAGGAAAGTTGAGGCAATATAAGTTTTCAGCCGGAGAAGAGTAAGTTCAAGGTATGAACAATAAAGTGCAGAAATAATCAGATACAGGAATAGAGGTTGGAGTTGTAGGGTCTTTCCACATTCATAGAAATCTTATGATGTGCTGGAGTATCTTTGGATCCTGATCGCATTGTGGGAGTCCTGCTCAGATAGGCGGAGCAACACACACAAAATGCTGGAGGAACTCAGCAGGTCAGGCAGCATCTATGGAGGGAAATAAACAATCAACGTTTCGGGTCAAGACCCTTCATCAGGACCGGAAAGGAAGAAGCCAGAATAAAAAGGTTGGGGGAGGGGGGAGGAGTACATGCAGGCAGGTGATGAGTCCAAGTGAGAAGGGGATAGTAGGTGGGTGGGGGAGGGGGGAATGAAAGGGAATGATGTAAGAAGCTGAGAGGTGACGGGGAAGAGACAAAGGGCTGAACAAGGAGGAATCCGGTAGAAGAGGACAGTGGATCATGGAATAAAGGGAAAGAGGTGAGGAATAGGAGGGAGGCAGTGGGAGGGGGAGGGGAAAGTGAAGGGGTGAGAGGGCCACAAGAATGAGGGAAAACAAAGGTGGGGGGTAAGATGGGATAAAAGGGGGGAAATCAGAGAGTAGGGCTTACCAGGTTAGAGAAATCGATGTTGATGGCGTCAGGTTGGAGACTCCCAAGGTGAAACATGAGGTGTTGCTCCTCCAACCTGCGTCTGGCCTCAACATGACAGTAGAGGAGGCCATGGACAGACGTGTCAGTGTGGGAGTGGGATGTGGAATTGAAGTGGCTGGCCACTGGGAGATCCTGGCTGTTGCGGCGGAAGGAGCAAAGATGCTTGATGAAGCGGTCACCCAATCTGCGTCGGGTCTCACCAATGTAGAGGAAGCAGCATCGGGAGTACTGGATGCAATAAGTGACACCCTCGGATTCACAGGTGAAGTGGTGTCTCATCTGGAAGGATTGCCTGGGGCCCTGAATGGTGGTGAGGGAGGAGGTGTAGGGACAGGTGCAGCACTTGGTGCGGTTGCAGGCATAAGTGCCGGGAGGGTCATCGGTGAGGAGGGACGAGTGGACAAGGGAGTCACAGAGAGAGTGATCCCTGCGGAAAGCAGAGGGGAAGATGAGCCTGATGGTGGGATCCCGTTGGAGGTGGCGGAAGTTGTGGAGAATGATGTGTTGGATGTGGAGTCTCGTGGGGTGGTAGGTGAAACAAGGGGAACCCTGTCCCTGTTTTGTCGGGGTGGGGGGGTGGAATGGGGTGAGGGCAGACATAACAGGAAATGGAGGAGAGGCAGGTGAGGGCTGCATTGATGGTGATGGAAGGGAAACCCTGGTTACTGAAGAAAGAGGGCACCTCCAATGTCCTGGAATGGAAAGCCTCATCATGGGAACAAATGCGTTGTTTTCCCTCATTCCTGTAGCCCCCTTGCCCCTTCTCATTCCTCACCTCCGTTCTCATGACATGCCCACTACCTCCCTCCTATTCCCCACCTCCTTCCCTTTATTCCATGGTCTGCTGTCCTCTTCTACTAGAGTTCTTCTTCTTCAACCCTTTGCCTTTTCCACCCATCACCTCTCAGCTTCTTACATCATTCCTTTTCATCCGCCCCCCCCCCCCTCCCCACCCACCTACCTTCCCCCTCTCACCTGGACTCACCTATCACCTGTCTCCACCCTCTCCACCCACCTTCTTATTCAGGCTTCTGCCCTCTTCCTTTCCAGTCCTGATGAAGGGTCTCGGCCCGAAACATCGACTGTTTATTTCCCTCCATGGATGCTGCCTGACCTGCTAAGATCCCCCAGCATTTTGTGTGTGTAGCTCCAGATTCCAGCATCCGCAGAAGCTCTTCGGTCTCAGATGGACAGAGACAGATTTTCAGCAGGTAATTCCCCAGGGAATTTCAACTGGCACCCAGCAGGTTTTGACTTTGAGAAAGAGTTAAAGAATACAGATTAGTGCTTATCCCATAAATGGTAAGGCGCAGAATTACTGCTTTACACAGGAATAGCATGTGCAAAATCTCATAAGATAGAAAAAGAGTGAAAAGTAAGTGCCAAGAATAAAAATATAGGCCATTGCTGGATAATGAATGTGATCTGTTTCTACAGACCTCCTTCAGTCTAATTTGTTCAGAAGTCAGAAAAATCACTCGATATGGTAACCATACCTCCACTATTGTAATGAATGGCATCAAAAGCACATATGACTGATAAGAAAGAACAATTACTAAAAGTAGAGAGAGAGGAAACTAGTTCTACGTATGTATGAACATCAGACTTTTGAATTTAATAATATCATGGGAGCTCCTTCGTGTTAACCCATCGGTACACACCATAACGCCCGGGTTAGATGAAAATGCATTAACGGTGATTCAGATGTACTTCGTGATGACGCACACTATCTTTCCTCCAGCACACCAAGACACTCATCGGCGGTCTTTGTAACATGAGGATAACATCTTGCCTGTCCAGCTCCTGCCTGCTCTGCTTATAACTCTTGAGATGGGGGCAGTGGATATTCCTTATCATCAACCATTTTGTTTCAAGTAATCGTATAGTCTTTTCCAACCAGGACCACGATGTCCGCTGGACCTTAAACACCACACCAGTTCATCCCTCACCAAAGCTGTAACATAATTAGAAGCAGAAGTTGACCATTTGCTTCCTGCACCCATCCTCTATTCAATGTGATCATGGCTCAACATCATGTTCCTGCGCTATCTCTGATTCCCTTAATGTCCAGAAATCTATCGATCTCTGCCTTGAATCAACAAACTGGGTCAGGAATTAAGAAGGTTCACTGCCGTCTGGGGAGCTAGGCAGTGTAATGGTTAATGTAACGCTATTAAAGCGCCAGCGACCCGGGTTCAATTCCCGCTGCTGTCTGTAAAGAGTTTGTATGTTCTCCCCTCCGGGTGCTCAGGTTTCCTCCCACATTCCAAAGACGTACAGGCTCGGAAGTTGTGGGCATGCTATGTTGGCACCGGAAGAGTGGGCTGCCCCCAGCACATTCTCAGTAACGTAAGAAGACACATTTCACTGTGTGTTTCGATGTACATGTGACTAATAAATATCTATCTATCTACATACAGCTGTCCGTAAGTTGGGTATTCCTAACCCAGGGACTGCCTGTACGAAGCCAAATTGCACACACACCCAGTCTAAGCAAGTTATATTATTGATTTCAGTGACAGTATAATCAAAAATACCATAAGGTTAAATATCACAGGAATAACCTAAATTATGTTTAGGAGTGGATTTTGAATTTCAGTTCTTTCTTCTCCCTGCAGTCACAGTAAATTGTGTTCAGTGTACTGGGCAGTTATGGTAGTGGATGCTCTGCAGAGTCCTGATGATATTTTTGTCATTATGCAGACTGAGATAATTCTGCCTGGAGGCTGGTAATTAGCTACATAAAAGTGGAGAGTGTTGCAGAACTGAAATTGGAGTGGCTGATAATGATAATCAGAGGGCCTCACAAAGGTCTATATTATAGGGCAAAGGGAGTCTTCTAAAGGTTTAAATCAGACTCTGAAGAGACCCATTCAGAGATGAGGTTGCACAACAGAAGGCAGTGAATAGATTGCTTCTAATAAAAGAGGCAAAAGCACAGCTAGTGAAGGCAGGTAACCTTTCCCTTTTCACAATGAGCTACGATTAGGGATTTTTTAAGGAAGGGAATGTATTTTTTTCTTATGTTAAGCTCCTGGACAAACCAGTTCTGAGATATGGTCATGCCACATGATTTAGGGACAGGATATTAGTTAAAGCCTGCCCACATTCTGGGCTAAACTCCAATCTCAAATAACTAGCTGCTAACTAATTTCACAGCATCATTACCCCAGCATAAATTCTTTCACTTGTCTTTTCTTCTTGCAGCAGATGGGCCTCAGAAATCTTTGCTTCTTGTCTCAGTTTTTGAATGGTTTAGAGCAGTCGCTGGTGCCTGGGTTTGACCACATTAGTCATGATCTTTAGATCTTTAATTAAAGCACAGAAAGCAAGCCACCTTCATTAACTTGTCCTGGTGAATTAAACCTGGAGCTTTTGCTAATTGAAGATTTCCATCAGCTAATAGGTCATAAGAAATCATTCCAATGAACTGAATTTTTCATCTGCAATGCATTGCATCCTATGCAATGGGTTGTCATGAACTCTCCATAAGATGAAGTGAAGACTGATAGCGAGTGAAGAAGCTGATCTCCTAAAAAGTCCAGACTGCTGAGCTCCTGGTGAATTTCCAGGGCCACATGCTGAGAAGGATTCATCCATCAGATGTAATCACCTCCATTGCTTTCCTCCAGGAAGAATGTTCTTTCCTCCTCCCACAGGAATGCCTATCATTCCCCTGCACTCAGATGCATACACACTGAATCCTTGAAGTCAGCATGATTGTTAATCAGCCTGCCATGGACAAGTTCTAAACCTGGTGTCAGCCATGAAGGACTGAGTAAAATATTGGGGGTTCAGGTTCCACTCCAGAGACTTGAGCAGATAATCTAGGTAGGTACTCAGTGGAACTCTGAGAGTGCACTGCATCTCAGAAGACCTGGTCTTGTACATGTAAATGATCCCATGGCACACTTTACAGAAGACAGTTTTTCTCAACATCCTTGCCAATATTTACTCTCAACCTACACCACTGCATCAGATTACCACCCGTGTGGATTACGCGCTATACAAATACAAGTCTTCCTTTCTCCAACTCTTGAAGGATCTGGAGACACCATGCTTGAGGTCAGTGGTGGTTTTAGCAGTAACCACTGACCAAAGCCACCAAGTCCAACAAGGAGCAGGTCTACTTCCAGGAGGCTGTGACCATCTCCTGACAGCCACAAGTTGATCATTGACTGGAGATCTTTTCTTGATAGTCATCACTGATTTGGTGATGTGAGTTGTGGCCTTCCATACGTGGTCCACCACAACGCAGGTGGGCTGCATGAAAACTGTTGCCTACTAATGGAAGGTGAATGGACCATCTTGTCTCATCCTGTCTCAATACAACTCTGATGGAGTGATCTTTGATCTAAACTCCCTTTTCTAAAAAGCCATGCAGAGGATTGCAAACATTAAACTCAATTTATAAATGTTTATTTAGCCATACTGAAGAAGAAGATCTGCTGAGGCGCTGAGCTTCGCAGAGTCTCTTACCAAGGAAATGTGGCCTCTGCCAGGCATCTTCTGTGAGCTGAACCACTCCATGGCTCCCATATTGGTTGCATTCCTTCTTACTAGTCCCTTTGAAATGCTGTCCTCTCTGGTGTATAGCTCCAGGGCAGTGAGGCTGCTGGATCTCCCGGTCATAGTGTTCCATTGGTGCCATTCATCCAGATGTGATGGATCAATTCCCAGGCTGGGATGGTCAACTGCTGATAAAAAGTACTGTGAACAAAGCTATCCCACTTGCAGTAAAGAAATGAAAGGGAGGGCTGGGTATTTCTCACCATTTTTCCTTGCATCTGAATTAGTCCCATTTCTGTTGCACTGCACTCACCCTGCCTTTACTCTCATGCTTTGGGTAACCTGTGTACCTGAGCTGAGGACAAGCACTAATTGAACAATGAACATTTGTTAATAATTTGGAACCAGGATATGGGGCAAATAAACAACCCGGACATAAGTAAAACTCCCACTGCACCATCCCATCTCACTCCCAGAACAGGGTTGGAGGAATAAAGGTAAAATAAACAGGGTTTTTGTGGGTAAGTTGGGATACTGAAACCCAAACGTTGCAGAGTTGGAACTTACTTCCCGATGTATCGACAGTTTTCCTGGTTTTAACCCCCCCAGTCGGTTTCCAGGCATTTGTTTAATACCACCAATTAAATCCCACACTAGAACATCAGCAAGTAAAGCAGTCAGAACATGTGAGATTCCCAACACCTCAGTAAAGGAGTGTCCTTATAACCTCCATATAGTCTGTAAATAACTCCTGACTGGGACTAATAAACCATGAAAGTCCATCATTTGCTTGATGTACATATGGGGCACATTATTATTCATAATATTGCTTAAGATACATACAAGTATGCAGAACATTAAAGCTCACTTGGGTCTGGGACATGTGGGTTACATTTGATGGAACATTATATATAAAAGTAACTCATGCAGATTGAAGTCTAAATGTACCAACATGATTGAGATCCGATTTGAGCATAAGGGATGTGGACGATAAAACTAATTGAAAGAAATATGGTTCAATTTGATATTGGAATGGCCGAACATTAACAGAGTTTTGAAGGCAGGAATAGATTTTCTGGAGTTGTACCCTGTTATTTATTGAGCCCTTACGTACTGTGACACAAAGGTACCGCAGGCAAATTTTCCATCATGGTGAAGGGTACAAATGCCAGAGGGCACAAGCTTATAAGCCAGGAAGTTACTGCCAAGAATGTAAGTTTTTGACATTTTCAGTCAATAAATTCTCTTCTTAACTTTAACGACGCTAAGAAACTTAATGATTAAAGTATTTTATTTGGCCTTGTCAAACCACGAAGGATTTTTGCTTCAAATAAGATGGTAATGAATGTTTTTCAGGGTTTTGCCTGTGTTCTGCAGAGTGGCATGAGTCAGAGGAGTTGGAAGTGCTTGGCAGTGGATCTGTCAGTTTCCACGAGTTAGCATGTAATTGGATTACTGTGCGCAATTTTCACATGAGCTGTGTGTGACTGGGAAAGATGCAATGCAGTCATGGCTGCACCACAGTCCTGACTTAAAACTCAGCAACCACACAAATCACTTTGCTACACAATTACAAAGCAATCACTTTCAAGATTGAACACAGGCGCAAACTGGGCACGGAAGCACACTGATTTATTTTCTGGGTTTGTCTTTCTCATTTGTCACACTTTTGAATTGCTGGGAAAAACAATTCTTTTTTAGATAGGACAACACAGTATCCTTGTTCTAATACTTTTCAATTTAAAGGAGCACATTCTATATTTGTTTAATACAATGTTGCATAACAACAAGCTTCAAGTGTGGCAATTAAACATTAGTTGATATACAGTCAGTTGGATTTGGACAGAGAATGAACTGAACATGCAGCCAAAAGGCATTTGGCTTTGGGATCTTATAAAGTCGTCAGGGGAACAAAGCACTTATCCAGGCTGGGTTTCAGAACTTCAAACACTCAACAGTAAAAGGCCATTTGGCCAAACTGGCTTTCTTTAGCCATAGGAGAAAAATAATCCATTCGAGCTACCCAGCCATCATTATTTGATTATCTCAACCTCGCAAATCACTCTATCCTTTGATCTTTTCTCTCTTTTGGAATCAACAACACTGATTGCATTTTGGACCTGTTGGTCTTGCTACTGAAGATGTGCTCCCATTGTAAATGTATAATTCTTTGGAACCATTTGTTCACGCCCAGAACATTGAGATAAACAACGCATTGTAACTATTGAAATTGTATTTGATCGCCTGTTATTGTTGTTGTACCTAAAAGGTATAAAAACTCAATGTGCTTTGAGTTTCAGGAGATTCTTCTTCCAGATCTCCTGGTAGGTTTGCTTGTGCTGAATAAAGACACCTGTCACATCTACAGCTCCAGGCTCTGGATGGCTCTCTCAACCACACGACCTAGTCATTTCTGGCACAAGTCTCTCCCCCCTTGTGTAAAATTTTCTTCTTGACCCTTCCACTCATAATTTCGACCATGTCACCTGGCACTTTCTGTATGCTTAGACCAAACTGGAACAAACTCTTCAGGGCATTCTTTTGGTCGCTAACCAGTGTTGCAGTGATACCACATTAGGATCAGTCCTTACTTGAATACTTTGGTTGTGCCATGGTTACTTGTTGCAGCTCTCATGGTTTCAAATGACTGATGCACCTGTACACCCACAGTTAGGCCAGGGTGGGGGAAGAGTTACTGATCCCATGTGTAGCACTGTGGGATGTTCTGTATGGATAGAATCTTATGAATCGTATTTCATTCCCTGTTTGACATTCTCAGATGCATCCCAATTCTGTTATCAATGCAAGTCATACCTTCACCTTCCTTAAACAGACTAAAGTGCCACCACTTCCAAGTGTCTGAATGCATGTCTTATCATTCCCTACTCCAACAATCTTTGAGGCAGCAGAAATCACAAACCAAAATTCAGACAGTACCCTGGCAGCAATGCTTTGTCCTGTTGTAAAGCAACACCAATGTGTACATCTATCATTGGTACCCACCATCGGTAGTATCTACACTAGGTGCTGCCTCAATAAGTCAACATCTATCATCAAAGATCCCCACCATCTGGGTCATGTCATCTTCTCACAGCTATCATTGGGCAGGAGGTACAGAAGCCTGAAGTCCCACACCACCAGGTTCAAGAACAGCTACTTCCCTACATTCAGTTCTTGAACAAACTAGCACAACCCTAATCACTACAGTACAACAAGATAAGACAAGATAAGATTTATTTATTAGTCACACGTACATCGAAACACACAGTGAAATGCGTCTTTTGCATGAAATGCTCTGGGGGCAGCCCACAAGTGTCACCATGCTTCTGGTGCCAACATAGCATGCCCACAACTTCCTAGCCCAGAGCACCCGGAGGAAACCCACGCAGACACGGGGAGAACATACAAACTCCTTACAGACAGCAGCCGGAATTGAACCCAAGTCGCTGGCGCTGTAATAGCGTTACACTAACTGCTTACGCTACCATGCCTCTTTGCACTAATGTGGACTTGTTTTTTTTGTTCTAGTTATGTTCTTGCTTGTAAAATTTATGTATAATTTATGTTTAGTTTATGTTTTTCTTGTGAATGCCACTTATCTGATGCTATGATGTTGCTGCAAGTAAGTTTTTCATTGCACCTGTGCATACATGTACTTGTGCATATGACAATAAACTCGACTTTGACTTTTGTTGATGTAACTCCTCCAGGTAACATCTCTGAGATATACAGAGCCGCAAGTTGGCCCCCAGTGTCAAAGAGGCATCTGGTTACCTTGTATGTCTCTAGCTGGTACTGATGTTGTTTGGTGATCATTGCTTCTAGTTTTAGACTATCTTAAACAGATACATTGCTGGATGAAATTCTGTAATACATTGCTAACTGCACTGAATCTGAAATGTCATATTTCTGAAAACTAGTGAATCAAGGAACTATTTTATACAGCAATATTTTTATCAGGTTTTTATGTTGCCATTGGGGGAGCTGGTTTAAATACAGTGTCTTTTCCTTTGCAATGGCAGACAATTACATATGCCACGTATCCATGAATACAAGGTGGGTCAGCATTAAGGCTAACCATAAAAAGGTCTTTAATTTCAGTCTAATGCATGAGTCAGACAATATTAAGGGTAGATCAATGCTGTGTGTGGTACACTGAGAAGCTTGGAACGTGAATGATCACGCCGATAATTTATGTCGACGGAGGCATGATGACACAATATTTCAATATTTGACCTGTGACCAGCACTAGTATCTAATTGTTAACCACTTCACTCTGCCATTCCCTCAGCCTTGTGTTCCATCTTTATTCTGGGATATCTGATGGACTCAGATTCTGGATGGAGCACGTTTTTGTTCATTCTTTTTGGTTCCCTTATAAAGTCCCATTTGAAGTTCATGATTGCACTTGCTAATTCCAATATGCCCATTCAGTCATGTTCTTCTTTGCCTCTGCATCTGTTACAGTCATCCAGCACCTTATATTTTGCTTGAGGTTTTCAAGCCGGAGCCGTTTTCATTATAATCAGCCTCATTGTCCCTTTCATTTCTAACTGAGGGACAACCATTAGACCTTTGACATCTTCAGCTCACTTTCAGGGTATCTTAATGTTCAAATTCCTATGTTTCCACCTCCACACTTTGCAGATCAACAAGGAACTGGATTTTGCACTGAAACACCATTGGAATTGTTAGTCTGCATCCATGCAGCGTCTACCCGATTTCTGAGAATGTCCGTGGGAGAATTCAGGCCATCAGTGCCTGGAGCAATTGGACGGGAGGGACAGGAACTGACCAGGCTCCTTGATCCTTTCTCCTTGCAAGATCGCCCCAGAAAATGAAGGCAGTCGTGTCGGTTTAGCAGTGAGAGTAACACAGCCGGGCAGTATCAGGCCTGCGCATAGGGTGATAGACTCTGAGGATGTGTGGGGGGATGGGGGTCAGAACTGGAGACGCACTGGGCCCTGAGGATTACAGGACTGTGTGCAGGAGGTGACGGAGACTGATGCACAGATGGATATGAGTACAATAAGTATTTTAAATTATATTGATAGATGTTACTGAGGCAAAGCATTTTCTATTAGTTCATATCATTTTCTCATGGACCAGTGTTGGCATCCTGTTAATGTTTAATGGTGTGATAACAACTGCAATTAAACCCCAATATGTTTTTCAATTGCCTCCAGTCTTTTAACACATTGTTCCAAACAGTTCACTCAAAGGCCAGTTTTAGCAAAGGTCTTCCTCCGATTATTATTGAGGTATTTTGTTTAAACTACATTTGCAACCTGCACATTCCGAACTCCCTTCTCAGGTTCCATGTATGACCCCTCTTTGTATCCGTAATTGGGACGAATTACTTATCCACTTCAGACCTTGGTCCTGCATTAGGATGTTCAACAGGTTACCACTGAACTTTAATCCCATTTATTGGCTCCTTGCCCATAATGAGTTCAGAAGCTGAAAAGTTCACCCAGAATGTTGCAGTCCTGGTTCACTCCTGATCTTTATCCTGATTTTTCTTTGTAAGGATTCCTGATACCTTATCTTAATATGCTTTATGATTGTGCCATTGAATTCAACATCAATTAATCTTTTATGCTTTGATTCCTTGAGATCTGTAAAGAATGTTATACATCTGTCTTTCCTTACTATGGCTTGCACTGTGTGTGTGTGTGTGTGTGTGTGTGTGTGTGTGTGTGTGTGTGTGTGTGTGTGTGTGTGTGTGTGTGTGTGTGTGTGTGTGACTTCTAAAGTTCCCAGTCAGCTTCCTTTATCATTTTTCTGCCAGCAAGAAAGATTTCCTCATGCTTAAGAACATTAAAACCCAGCTGAAGCTCCATCACAGCAAACTCTTCCTCCTGATATCGAGAAGCACAGAGGACAGCTGCAGTTGTAATGGAGGAAGTATTATTGCTACTGTGATTAATCCATTGCTAATTCTTGCTCATATTCTATCTCTCTCTGGCCGTTATTGCTCAATGAGGAAATACTTAAGAAACCCACAGGCAGACAGCTTCTGAAGGGAGCAAGTAGAAGGGTAAAGAAGGGGTCAATCAAAGAGAAAAGGATAGGAAAGAGGAATGAAAAGTACATTGAAATCTTCTTTATTCTGTTATGCAGGTACTGACTGCCATGTTGAGATGTTGGTGCTTTAGGTTTGACTGAATGCCTTGGGCATGACTTGCTGACAGAAACCTCACATTCTTGAAAACCCCAGTAAATCCCTTCCTTTAGTGGATGGCACAGTAGTACAGCTCATAGAACCACTGCCTCACAGCTCCCGAGCCTGGTTCAATCCTGACCTCGGGTCTTGTCTATGTGGAGTTTGCACATTCTCCCTGTGACCCTTTTGATTTCCTCCGAGTGCTCCAGTTTCCACCTTTATCCCAAAGATGTGCTGGTTGGTACGTTAATTGGCTGCTGTAAATTAGCCCCTGGTGAATGGCTGAGTGGTAGAATCTGGGGGGAGTCGATGGGAATGTGGAGAAAAAAGGTGACAGGGAAAACTAATGGGTGAAGGGGAGTTCTCTGAAAGCCACATAGAACTCAATGGGCTGAATGGCCCTCTATGTTGTGTAGATGGAGAAGGTTTTATGATGATCTGTTGTAGTTGACAGGCTCTGTTGAAAAGCACAAAACTTATGACTTTGCTGACAAGTCAAACAGCGGAGTCAGCCCCTATGTGTTATGGAGAATATTGTGCCCAGCTCTGTGTCACAGCAGTAACCACCCCAGAGGTGTCCTTGTATTTGTTAAAACACTGTAGAGTTACCATCCCACAGCTTCCCTCAAAACTGAATATTCTGTTATTCACTGCAAGGTATAAATTCATCCTATATCCCTACCTCAGGAACAATTGGTAAGCAGAAAGCAAGGATGATCATTTAGCCATGAGAATCCTATCACAAAGGATGAATGCAACCATGTCACCATGTTATCATACATTCAATTTACCGATGGCTTGGGATGCATTATTAATCCCTCAGTGACTGACAAAGATTGAATAAGAGAAAGAACATAACTGCAGCATAAAATAGTTATAAAATGAATCGCACTGCCAGTGCCAGACCTGTCTGTTTCAGATTAAAGCAAGATATTCCAGTCTGGGGAATAATAAAGGTAAACAATGATTCTAATGACAGATACTGAAATACCAAGTCCAACACACCGAGGTTTGGGCAATCTGGCTTGTCGCAGGAGAACATTCTGAACCCGGGGAATTAAAGTGAATGATTTTGTCAAAGTAAAGTGAAAACATGTCCCCTGGCAGGGACAAATATTCCTTTCAGTGTGAAAATCCCTTTAATTTGGACCAGCTGACTGAGATCTCCCATTGCCCCACTGGGCATGTTTTGTCGACTTCTTATTTGGGATTGAGGGTGTCTTGCTTCCACTCGAGTTGTGAGGTGGCTAATGAGACCAGTGTGGGACCTGCAAACACTTCCACAGACGGGGCAGGAGGGTGTGTGTAGGTAGTCTGTGAGGTAGTCCACGCAGGGGCTCGAGGTTCTTGATACCATCCTGAATGCTCCTTATCCACTACTATGCAACGCAGCTCTGGCAAGGAGGAAAGGCTAAACAGATTAAGTGAACTGGAGAACAATGGTTAGTCAATTTGTCCTTTCTCTGGTTCACAACAGAACCTCCAATTGGCACGGTTCCACTTCTGATAAATAGAGTCATAGAGAGAGCAAAGGACCAGCACTGACCAGGGACAGACTGGGGACAGAGCAATGATTGGGGACAGAGGATTGACCAGGGATGGAACATTGTCTGGGGATGGAGCAATGACCAGGGACAGAGCAATGACCATGGACGGAGCAATGACCAGGGACAGAGGACTGACCAGACTGACCAGAGACAGAGCAAGAACTTGGGACAATCAGGGACAGGGGAATGTCTGTAGTGCAATGGCTCCCCTTTGTGGCCAAAGTAGGTATTGCCAAACCCTGAGTTGAAAAGAACGGAGTTACTGAGAATATATTAATTAACATCATGTTTAGACGCTTTGTTTTTCAGTTGATTTTAATAAATTTCCGTCTCTGCTGTGTAGCAACTCCACTGGAACAAATGAAAGTTGCAGTTAACTGTTGAAATTTAAAGGAAGAATGAGCCAAGACGGAGGGAATAGTTTGTGGAGCGACAAACCCAACTCCTTGTGGGCAAGGGTGATTCATGGCAGTAGGTGGTGAGGAATATGCTGTCCCCATATCTACCGTGTCTGGGAACAGGGGACGATGGAGAAGACTGAGGTCCTTAAAGTGAGCACGACCCAAGACATTCCATGTATGTCACAGAGGGGTCCAAGACTGCTTGCTGCCAAGCGTTGCCAGTGATACAGACCCATTCAAGCCCCTTGTTCAGAAAAGCAGGAACTCAGCATCCAACATAACCCAAACTCCCATATTTGCATATCCTTAACTTCCCAATTCGGAGGAATGGGAGGCTAACAACTAGGCCTCATTGATAAACATAGTTTCAGTCTACATATTTAAAGATAGCTTTAAGCCATTAAATTGTTGTGGAGACTTTTCTTTCTTCTTTCTTTGCTTTGAGGAGAAAGGCCAATCTTTGTGTAATTAGCTGTTCGATGAAAGGGAAGCTGCAGGTTAACACATGCCCGACAATGACTAATAACGTGAACTACAATGGAGAAAGTGTGGCCCTCAGTTCCAAGGTCAAGACAAACGGCACACCTTTATGGAGGGACGTTAAATGTCTGAGGATCCCATGCCGAAGCTTTGGATGTGGAATTCCAGGAACAGCCCCTCTCTGACTGGAGCAGGCCCCCTCCCCCGTGACCAAGAGAGGAACTGTAAAGACTGGATTTCATGGATTTCATTCCTGGACTTCAGGGTTGAACTTCTGTTCAGACTTTGAATGAACTCATTGGAGCTCCGACCCGAACATTTAAAGCAGGGAGTTTCCGCCTTTTGGAAGGTGACAGCTGATTAAAATTCTCCTGAGACAGTCCGTCGGGATCGAGGATAACTTGCATTCAATCCAGTTCTATTACCCAGGTCCTCCTACACACACCCAACCCCCTTCCCCTGACCCCTCCCAGCCTCCTATCACCCAGTTTCTTTCCCCTCCTCCACCTGACTCCAGCTGCCCATCGCCCCTCCTCACCTGGATCTACCTTTAACCTGCCAGCTCCCCCTCCCCCTCCCCTCAGGCAGGCATGGTAGTGTAGTGGTTAGCGTAATGTTATTACAGCGCCAGTGACCTGGGTTCAATTCTGGCTGCTGTCTGTAAGGAGGTTGTACATTCTCCCCATGTCTGCGTGGGTTTCCTCCGTGTGCTCTGGTTTCCTCCCACATTCCAAAGATGTACAGGTTAGGAAGTTGTGGACATACTATGTTGGCGCCGGAAGTGAGGCAACACTTGCGGACTGCCCCCAGAACACTCTACGCAGAAGATGCATTTCACTGTGTGTTTCGATGTACATGTGACTAATAAAGAAATCTTATCTTATCTCTTTATACCAGCTATCTCCCTCTACTCTTTCAGTCCAGATGAAGGGCTTCAACTCAAAATATTGACAGTCCATTTCCCTCCACAGATGCTGCCTGACCCGCTGAGTTCTTCCAACAATTTGTTTTGTGATTTAATCCAGTTCTATTGGCACTGAGATGGGTGATGGGACCAGTGTGGGACTTGCAGACTCACTGTTAGAGCAGGAGGTACTTGGTGGGAAGGACAGGAAGCACATTAGCAGGTGGACCCTCCTTCTGCTTTCCATGCCGGGCTTATCATTTCCCAGTCACATCCCAAATACTCCTTCTTCATTTCGAGTGGTCGTGGGCCAAGGATTCCAGGAGTCAGAGGGGACAGTACAAGTTTCCCACTTGGCAATCTCTTGCAGTGACAGGGCTGGGGAAGGTGAGTATGTTTCAGGAGCCTGGTATCAGGCATGAAAATGACACAGTCTGCTTTATGGAGCCAACCGGATGTGACAGGCTCCTCAGTGCTGGCGTCATTGGCCAGGGAGGGAATATCGAGTTTAGTTTGCTTTCCCTATGGGACATTTGGAAGATTTTGCAGAGGCACATTGGTGATACTTCTCCAGTGCACTGAGGTGCCTGAAGTAGGTAGCTCAGGTCTCTGTAGCCAAAAGTCAGGCTGAGCTCACCGCTGCCCAATACGCCATAAGTTTTGTGATAGATTTGAGCTCTTGATCTTCAATCACCCTTTTCCTCAGAAGGCCAAAGGCAGTGCTGGTGCACTGGTGGCAGTGGTGAATTTCATCATCGATGTCCACCTTCATGAGAGGTGGCTCCTGAGACTGGCAAATGGTTCATGTTTTTCCAGAATCTCTGCGAGGATCTTTACAGCTGGATGTCAATGTTGTACAGTGGGGGCAGGTTGCTGGAGGGCCTCTGTTTAGTAGACGTTAAGTGCAGGATCCATTGTTTTGTCAAAGTCAAAGTCAAGTTTATTATCATCTGCACAAGTACATGTATGCACAGGTGCAATGAAAAACTTACTTGCAGCAGCATCACAGGCACATAGCATCATATAAGCAGCATTCACAAGAAAAACATAAATTAAATGTAAATTATACAAAATTATACAAGAAAGAACACAATTGGAACAAAAAAGAAACAAAGTCCATTGTAGCACAAAGCGATCAAAGTGTTGCTATACTGAGGTAGTGATTAGGGTTGTGCCGATTGGTTCAAGAACCGAATGGTTGAAGGGAAGTAGGTGTTCTTGAACCTGGTGGTGTGGGACTTCAAGCTTCTGTACCTCTTGCCTGATGGTAGCTATGAAAAGATGGCATGGCCCGGATGCTGTAAGGCCTTTGATGATAGATGTTGCCTTCTTGAGGCAGCATCGCTTTGCTTCACTGTTTCAGTGAACAAGTCAATGATGATTTGGAGCTTGGCTTCCGAATGTTCACATCAGTTGTTGAGCTACAGTACACCGACTTAAGTTGGGGTGACCTTGATTCTGAATTGAAGGCAACTTATGTTGAACAAATTCTCATTAGTCCAGTAGATCAAGTGAGAAGTTTGCTGGAGGTGATCTGCAGCATTGTGGTGAGATAAACAGAAATGTGGAAAGAAATGCGGCCTTGCTTTACACCATCCTGCTCTGAGACTAAAGTCACAGAGAGAGACAGCATTTTCAACATTTCAGGAACAGCTTCTTCCCCTCCACCATCAGATTTCTGGACGGTCCATGAACTCATGAACACTACCTCATTATTCCTCTTTTGCACTATTTATTTATTTCTGTAATTTACAGTAATTTTTACGCCTTTATGTCTTGCACTGTACTGCTGCTCAAAACAACAAATTTCACAATATATGTCAGTGATAATAAACCTGATTCTAATTCTGATTCTGTATGTGATCATCTGATCAGCATGGACTTTTCCAACATTATTTCTGATGTTACAAACTACCTTTTCAGATTCCTGACTTGGCTCTCTTCACCATGGCACCATTGATGAGACTTGCCCCAGCACACTGGCCTGGTGACTCATTTGGCTGGTATTGTTTTCCTTTGCCTCGAATCATTACCTTTTGATTCATTGCTGCCTGTCTGCTCTCCTGCTAAGCCAGGCGATACGTCTTCATTTGAACAGCTGTCCAGCTGCCCATCTCTCAGTGTAATTGTGAACTTCTCATTGCGTCATCTGAGATATTTCAGTGTCTGTAACTGGGAGAAACTGTCTAAAAGTCGCCATGTGAAAACCAATCTTTCACTGCCAATATCCGATGATTCATGTGTTTCTCTGGACAGCATCTCAGCAATTATATTTGGCTTTGATGAATGGTACTCAGTGGTACACTCGCACTGTCAGAGCAAAACTATCTACCTTTTCATCCAGGAGGCTCTGTTGTCGAAATTGCTGTTTTAGCATTGCCAATAATAATTCTGTATTTCATACTTTTTTATAAGATTTCTTTATTTGTCACATGTACATCGAAACACACAGTGAAATACATCTTTGCATAAAGTGTTCTGGGGGCAGCCCACAGGTGTCACCACGCTTCTGGTGCCAACATAACATGCCCACAACTTCCTAACCCATATGTCTTTGGAATGTGGGAGGAAACCGGAGCACCCGGAGGAAACCCACATAGTCATTGGAGAGAACATACAAACTCCTTACAGACAGTGGCCGGAATTGAACCCCAGTCGCTGGCACTGTAATAGCATTACACTGCTACGACACAGAAAGAGGCCATACAGCCCATCAAGTTAATGCCAGCTCTTAAAGCAATTTTATCAATCTCATTCACTCTCTTCTTTCCCTGTAGCCAATTGTCTTACACATGCACATTAACATCTCCCAATTCTTTCACCACCTCTGGTAGGGATTGTTTACAGTAGCTGTTTAAACAAGTAAGTGAGTTTTTGAAAAGAACAATGTCTTTTCAACAGGAACTGATGGAACTTATTCACAATGAAGGTAGTTGCCAGTGGTTCCTTTTCAAACTGCATGTGATTATATTTTTTTTATTAAATAAACTTTATTCATCATAAAAAACAAACTATATACAACAATAAAACAGTGCAAACCTTTACATTTGTGTACAGATCAATCATTAGTGTTATCTTTATATATATTAAAAAAAACACAACACCAATGCCACTCGTGTGGCTCCCTGGGGTGCTACCCCAATCCCATATTTACAATATTTAAGGGGCTTCCTTGCCTGACCCCTCCCCTCCCTCTCCAGTGGCAGAACGTTAAACTGTAGTCCTTCCCCATCGAGCCCTTGCGTTGGCTGCACCCAGCTTCAGTGCGTCCCTCAGCACGTACTCCTGCAGCCTGGAATGTGCCAGTCAGCAGCATTCCCCTACGGATATCTCGTAGAGCTGGTAGACCAACAAGTTTCGGGCAGACCAAAGGGCACCTTTCACCGAGTTGATGACCTTCCAGCAGCAGTTGATGTCCGTCTCTGTGTGTGTCCCCAGGAACAGCCCGTAGATCAGAGAATCCTCTGTTACACAGCTGCTGGGGATGAAACGTGACAAGGACCCTTGCATCTTTTGCCACACCCTCCTCGCAAACCTACAGTCCACAAAGAGGTGGGCGACTGTCTCATCATTATATTCACTCTTCAGTGTATGCAAAGCAAGCACTGCAGGATATTCCAGTCCATCAGCTGGTACACCGTAGCTTGAAGCATTACATATCACCTTTGTAATAGAATGAACCAGTAGAAATTGGTTACTCAAACTGCAGTTAGATCGATCAAACACTTTTGTTGCTCATCTGTGCAATTCCATATCTCATTCCTCATAAGAAGTAGGTGCAAAGGACAGGCATGATGACTAAAGAAATTACATTTTTATTCGTTGGAGTTTAGAAGAATGAGGGGTGACCTTACTGAAATATGTAAGATCCTGAGGAGGCTTGACGGTAGATGTCAAAACATTTCCAGTAGTGGGAGAGTCTCAGATGAGGGCACAAGGTTACAAGATCAGGGGTTGGTCATTGCAAACTGAGATGAATGGGAACTTCTCGCAGAGGGCAGTCAGAGGGCAAAGGGCACTAATTATACAATTAGTGTAACACACTGAGTTCTGTATTTTCTTCGTCTAACTCAGCTTTGCACTAACTCTGCACTAAATTGTATTCTGTATATACTGTTTTTTGCACTATTTGTACTTGCACAATTTTTTTGTGTGCGTTTATTGTATGTCTTCTGTTTTATATATGTCTTCTGTTGTGTGAGTCTGGGGAAGCGACATTTCATTCCTCCATGTGTTTTTTATAGCATATGGATGAATGATAATAAAGTAACTTGAACTTGAACTTGAATTTCTGGAATTCTTTGCTGTGGAGCGTTGTGGAGGCTGAATCACTGGGGATGCTTGCAGTGGAGGTAGCTACATTTTTGAAAAAATTGGGAATTGATGGCTTATAGGGAACTGGCGCAGAAGAGGAGTTGAGACTTCGTTCCTATCAGCCATGATTATCCTGAATGGTGGGCAGGCTTGACAGGCTGAGAGGCCTACTCCTGCTTCTATTTTCTAGTGGTCTATTGCTTTCCTCCGGGTGCACCGGTTTCCTCCCACGTTCCAAAGACGTACAGGTTAGGAAGTTGTGGGCATGCTATGTTGGCGCCGGAAGCGTGGGGACATTTGTGGGCTGCCCCCAGGACACTCGACGCAAAAGATGCATTTCACTGTGTGTTTTGATGTACATGTGGCTAATAAAGAAATCTTATCTTTATGCATGTGAGCATTTGTATGAGCCTGTGTGTATGTGGGCAAGGGAGTATGAGTGTGCGTGCACCCCTGTCTGCACGTGCATGCATGTGTGGGGCTTTTCGTATAAGAATGTGCACACATTCGTGCACATGTGTGTGCACATGCACGTGTGAGTGTGCATTTGCGTTTGCATCTGTGAGCGTGCACGTGTGTGTATGTGTGTGAGAACATTTATGTGTGTGCATGTGTGAGCACATGTGTGAACGTGAACCTGCACACGTGTGTGTGTGGGTGTGGGTGTGTGGGTGTGTGTGGGTGTGTGTGTGTGGGTGCACACAAGAGCTACTAATAAAGCCTGAGATAGTGAACAGAGCAAGAGGTGGGTTGGAGTGTGGAGTGACATTGTGCAGTCAGTGAGGGTTTCGTGTCATTGTCTGAGCTTCAGGTCAGCATAAGTCAGGTGGAATTCAAAGTGTCAGAACACAAACGTTGATATATATTGAAAGATCACACAGTTTCTTCTTGAATTGCTCCCAACTTGTGGTTCATCACAACTTTCCACCAAACCCTCTTTATTTCTGCCCTGCTGGCAGTTAAGTGCAGAGAACATTCTTCCTCCACTCACCCCATTCCCCAAAGTGCCCAGATCAGTAAGTTGGTAGGGGGAGGGATGGAGGACGGGTTGGGGAGGCACACTACCTTCCTTGGACAGCCGCCCTGCCAGGCATTACAGCACACACTGAGATATGGCTTGGTGGGGAGGCTGAGAGATTGGGGAAGTGGAGCAGTGTGAAGACCAGAGAAGTAGGGAGGTGGAAAGGTGTAAAATTGGAGAGATGAGGAAACGGAAAGGAGGGAAGAGGTGGAGAGGAGAGGAGGTGGGGAGGTGGATAGTGGAGAGGGACAGGTGGGGAGGTGGCGAGCAGGAGAGGTGGGAAGGTGAGAAGGTGGTGAGTCTGGAGATGGGGAGGTGGTGAGGTGGGGAGGTGAAGAGCTGGTGAGGTCTGGAGGTGGGGAGGTGGCGAGCAGGAGAGGCGGGAAGGTGAGAAGGTGGTGAGGTCTGGAGATGAGGAGGTGGTGATGTCTGGAGATGGGGAGGTGGGGAGGTGGAGAGGTGTTGCAATGAATACCCAAAAGTGGGTTAGTTGGTATCCAGTTTTAAACTCTAAATGATTTTAAATCCTGAACAGACAACATAAAGCCAGGAATGAAGCCTTCTATTACACAACTTTCCTGTTACAACAGGATTGTGTTTTCGAATTTAACCATTTCACATCTCAGTTCTTCACACACTGGCTGACAAGAGACAGGAACTGGCCTGTATGGATGATGGGAAAAGTGCAGAATTCAGACTGGACTTCAACAGCTAATCAGCAAATCATGGGGTCAAAGTTCCTGATTTGGATGAAATCAGAAAACGGTGTCCAAAGCAAAGTTTCATTTGAGCTGTTAGGCTACAGTTCAAGTTTCTGCTGTAATTAATTTACATGCTGCCACTTGTGAAGTCTTCCATGAAGTAACATAATTGACTAGTATTTCATAACCAGGAGCCCAGTGTGTGAAAGCTCCACTTTGGTGGAAATGCAGTATAGTTCGAGCCCCAACTTCCCAACATTTATCTTCAGGCCGCAATAGCCCAGTGCACTCATAGCTACCAGCAACCTGACACACTGTATGACAGGTTGGTTTAAGTGCTATAAAATCTGAAACTCCCATCTAACCAGCGAAGCAAGAAGCAATCTTTGGAAGAAAGTCCGTAAATAATCTCTTTACCATTTTAATTTGATCCAAGGAATGAAAGGCAACAATACACAGCAAAGGACAGAACATTTACAAACAATCAGATCTCCCAGTTATAGTAAAATGTACAGTCAGGAGCTCCAGGCCCCTCAGTCTTGTACATGAGTAAGTACAGTATAATTTTTAACATCTTGTATATTCTGAATGAGGTCTTCTTGTATTCACACTGAGCTCAGGCTCTTTGGAGTTTCATTCATGATTAGTGTCTCCCATTTGATTTGTCGTTTTGTTCCTGGAATGGACACAATCAACAGATTTGTCATTTTCAGCTGGACTGAGCTCAGTCTGAGTTCAATGTTTTATCACTGGCTTTAACGCTGACCAAGGGGAAATTATCTGACACTTACATTGGAATAGTCCTCCTGCGATAACTCTATTGACTTGATTTCCACCTGCAATAAAATATTCACATTTACATTCTTACATGTTTAAATTATCCTAATATTTAGAAACACCTACAAAAGAAGAGTTTAAATGATATCGGAGAACAATTTAAAAAATGATAAGATGTTAAATTTCAGAGCTAAGGGTCAGTGTTGAGTGGAGGACTCCTCACAAAACCTCGTATGTTCTCAAGTGATCTGTACAGCTCTGGCCTCAGAGATATGCTGACAAACATGATTGCTCAGATATTCTCTGTTGCATTGGTTGTCCTCAACCAGAAAAGCACAAGAATTACCCACTTTATATGAACCTGGCTTGAGATTGTGGGAATTAGACACATTTAAACTTTGGAGAAGAACTAATGTGCCTGTGGAAAGGATTAGTTGGAAAAATACTCCAGAAAGGGTCAGATTACAATTTATGAGAATTGAAAATTACCAGAGCCCTCCACCCCCACACTTCCACTAAGTAATCTAATAACAGGGGCTTGCCTCTATCTGACACCACCATACCCAAGTTTCAACTGGTTATTGCAATTCACAATTGTCTGTGTAAAGTATTCCAGTCACACTTACATTCAAAGGCTTTGTGGGTGATACTTCCATTGTCTTGTTTTTCACCTAAATTAATACATTCAGAATTATGTTTAGTACAGGTTTCAATGGTACATTCTGTAAGCAATGCAACTTTTAACATCATTTCCTTAAAAAATTTGATTAAATCCTGAATTATTAATGAAAAATTATCAACTCTGTATATCTCACAGTTTGATTCAATGGCGCAGAGTTGGAGAAGACCTCAGTAAGCATCGCTGGGAATGTGGGAAGAATAAAAATGGAATTAGTGCAGGATTAGTGGGCTGAAGGGTCTGGTTCCATGTTGTATGACCCTATCAATCTTGCGCCTACAATATAGCCCTTGCATAGTGGCGCTATAATTTCATAACTTCCTGGACTTCTGTCTTAAGTATAGGAATCACATTAACTGTCAAGCATCTCAAACTATCCCCTGTTCTAACAAGTTCCTAATATGTTCTTGTGCAGAGGAATAAGCTCTGGTCTATTACTGGTAAGGGTGTAATACTGTCCTCCTGATGTCATCCCTTGCGACTGTCCTGCTCTGCTGATATCTACTCCACTATACTTTCCACAGGAAACAATCTTATCGCTGTATTTAGGGTCAATTCAGCAAACCTCTGGCTGACATTGGAAACCATCCAAAGGATTCAGGCATCAGACCCTTCCCCACTGCCTCAAACTAAGATAAGGTGCCATCTCCCTTTCTATTTTGATGCACTTGAATACAGGACAATAGTCAAGGATAACAAGAAATCAGCTGACAAATTCCTCATTAATACTCACATTTGCCATCTCCTCGAATGCTGTTTCATTGGATTTCTTTTGCACCTGGAGAAATAATTTTGATATTTAGCACAGTGGAAAAGAGAGCCATTTTGTAATTAATTTATCTTGTACAGGGGCTTTGACAGCATCTCGTGATTCCACATCTCCCCATCTTTCCAACCAAACACTCTTCCAGATGCACTGCTAACTGATAGTGCCACAATGTCTACTCTGGATGCTCACCAGGTTAGGATGCGTCAAACAATTGGTGCATATCTACGTTCTGTGGCTGGTGTGAACCTGGTTATAAAGATGTTTTTCTGATTAACTCACAATTAGCTTTTGATAATGCTATCACCACTCAGACACTGAAAATAGTGTGGCATTTTTTAAAATCAATCTGCTGGTTTGAAACAATTGAAAATCTTATTGATTGTCCAATAAAATCTTATTATGCTGGGGTCTCAGTCTAAAGTTTGGGTGTCATAGGACTGGAAAGACATCAGCAGGTTCTTGGAATTTGCTTCCAAAATGTTGAAGAATTTCATTCTTTCAGGCAACAGGCTGAATGTAAATTTAATGTAAGTTGACACACTTTTCTCTTCCAATGATAAATTTAATCATGTAATACATTTTTCTCTCTCAACAGATCTTCTTGTTAACAGTATATACATCAGAACAACTCTCACACTCACTGCAGTCTGTCTACTGAGCTCCGCACAACCCATAGCCAAACTACTCCAAATGTTAAAAATCTGAAATAAAAACGGAGGCTGCTGAAAATACTCAGTAGGTCAGGCAGCATCTGTGGAGAGACAAAACAGGGTTAATGTCTCAGGCTGAAGATCTCTCGTCAGAGCACAAAGCTGGGATTTCCTTCCACCAGCTTCACCTCTGTAGCCACTGAATTGGCCAAAAGTCTTCATCCTTCAGAATGGGCACTTCTGCCGGCTCTGATGAAAGGTCATTGACCTGAAACATTAATTCTGATTCTCTCTTCCATAAGATGTAGCCTAGCCTGCTGAGTATTTTCAGCATCTTTGATTTATTCTTGCACTATCACCCCTCTCGACTTCTGCAGGAGAAAGGACATTCTGACAATAGGCCCAGAAATCCCATTGCCTTGCGTTGTATAATTGTGAAGTTACCTCAAAGCTTGTTTCACTTGACTCCAATGAGTTACTCTCGTTGTCAACTGTCTTCAGACCTTTACACTCCACATCAATATCAGACACCTTATCAGCAAAATATTCAACATGGCTCTTGCAAAACCCTTTCTCCTGTAGAAAAAAAACAGAGTACATACAAATCATTTAGAGAAAGCAGTGTTGATGCATGGACCATGCATTTTATCTCAGCACACAAGGAGTTTCATTGCTACAAAATATCACCCAGGACTCACAGCAATCTTCTTGGGACGGAAGTGGCAGGTAGGATCATCAAATTCCAGGCTGGAATTTTTGGAGCAGACAGTTTCTTTCACGGAGAATGTCAAGCCCACCTTATACGACAATTTCCCAGTGCGATATGTCTAATAAAAGGAAAATAAGTAACTGGATGGTATTATCTCATGTTCATACCCTGGACTGATAAAGGTCAGAATAACACAGCTCCACATTTTCAACTGATGTTCACAATGGGACAGGCAGGTCATCAGCAAACAGGGTCAAAACATTTAATCTGTCCAAAGATAAAATGATCCCTTTAAACATCTCAATGGAGATATTCAGTATGTTGGAACTTTTAATGATTGGAGGAAATTAACAAACAAGGGACTAATTATTGGGGTTTGGAAATATGTCTGAGGAAATCCTAAATACAGAAAAATTTCCAAATCTCTTGTCCAGTTATTACTTCTATCCAAATATTCAAAATCAAAGACTGATTTAGGAGTACAATTCCTGAACTGAAAGCTGCCCAGCATGCATGATTTAGGATTCTGCTCATGCTTAATACTCAGTGTCTAACTGAGCTCAATAATATTCGAACAGAGTCAATGAAATGAAGCCCGCTTACTCCAGGGCGCACTTACATTTGTCACACCTCTCCTGGTTATACCACAGAGGTTGGTGATTTCGGTGATTTCATTCAGCTTTACAATGGAGGCTCTCAGAGCTTCCTTGGTGCTTGGCACTCCTGCAGAGAGAGAAGGAAAGTTGTTCAAGACATTCCAACAAACTTCAGTGAATTCTTCTTACACATGGGTGAAGTATCACTGATTGAAGCTCATTACCAATAACTCACTGCTCTCTGAGGTCCCACTCTCCCCAGTACCTACCTGAGCAGTGGAGGATCTGCACGGCAGCGATGACAAGGAGGAAGGATTTCATTCTGCCTCGTGTGGGATCAGCCGGCTGGTTTCTCAGAGTAAAGGAGCTGTTTCTCTCTCTCTCGATCTGCCTTCACCTCGCTGCCTTCGGCCTTTATATCCTGCACCTCCACCACAGTCAAACACTGACTCATGTTTGTCCAGCTTGATAGTCGTGGGCACCGGAACAAGGTGGGCTGTAATATGGGCAGAGGTTCCTCGAAGTATGGTCATCGTGTTTAGATTTGGTGGGAAAATTGTGAAATCAGGTTTTATTCCTCAGAATGTGAAATAATGAACCAAGAGAGGAAATTATTAGAATTTCATAACATCAGATTGGGCTTAACTGGTGGGTGATGGGATATTTAAATAGCTAATCTTTACGATTGTATCAGTTTGCGTCAGTCCCTTGCATACTGACACTATACCAATCACTTCACCATTAATAGTTTGTAAGCAAAGCCTAGGTCTAATTTTATCAATGGTCCACATCGCACAGCGGAGAGGCATCTGGAGATTATTTTATTCCACTCCATTGCCCTGGACACCAATGCCTTGAACTTGTGCACCCACAGTGTTAGCTGACTGCCCCTGCAATGTTTGTGAAGAAACTATTGGGGAAACCACAGCAAGTACCAGGATTTTTCTTCTCTATGTCATTGATAACAGAGGCCAGTCATCAGAGAGTGTGGGTGCTGCAGAGATTTGCTTTAGACTGGGGGTTTATTATTGAAGTGGTGGAACTTCCTGTCTTCTTGTTTGCAGTGCATACCCCAGGCATACTTGTGTGGGAGGGGAAAAGGGAGACCAAAGGGTTGCAGTAAATGCAGGAAACCTGGAATATAAACATTAGTTTAGGAGGATAAATAACACAACATTCACACACCATATTTGATCAGGAATCTAATGACATTCAAACCTTTCAATTTTGTCATTAATGATCATTTAAATGGGAAACACTGGAAGATTTGAATCTTGCCAGAAGGTTACTTTTCCCCATTCCTTCCTGTTCTTTTTTTCTGTTAATCCTTCACTACATTCTCATGATCAGCTCTGACTGATGTTTAATCTTCAAGTTGTGTGTGTGTGTGTGTGTGTGTGTGTGTGTGTGTGTGTGTGTGTGCGTGCGCGCGCGTGCGCGCATGCATAGATAATATTTGTGACTTAGAAATGTATTATTGTGATTGTAATATTCCTGCTTTGGCCTCATGGGAGGGTCTCTGAGTCACCCTTCTCCTTTACAATATTTTTATTAATTCCACATAAAGAATACAGAGTACATGAATTGGAAAACAAAATAGAATAGTACTGAATACATTGTCTTGAATCACACTTAAAATCACAATACCCCATAATGGTCATCAAAAATGAGAATTAATTAATAATGATTAAATTGCAATAATTTTATTATAAAAAATATCTAAATCCACTACCAAGACCGAAGCTGTTTGGTAAAGAAAGAAAGACAAAGAGAAACCCTTATCACATAATGATACTAGCCAACATCCGTACTTTAATCACCAAACCAAAGATTTTGAAAATAGTTCAGAAAAGGTCCCCACAATGTTTGAAAGTCTAAGTTAGAATCAGAAATTGAACAACGGATTTTCTCTAAGTTTAGGCATGACATAACATCACGTAACCATTGAACATGAGTAGGCAGATTAATTTCCTCCCATTTAAGCAACGCAGCCCTCCTGGCTATAAGAGAAATAAAGACCAATATATGTAGATCAGAAGTCTCCAGAATTATGCCTTTTTCTCCAACAATCCCAAACAATGCAGTCAAAGGATTAAGCTTAACATTTATTTTAAAAAGCACAGAAAAAGTTTGAAATACTTCTATTCAGTATTTTTTAAGACTAGGACATGTCCAAAACATATGGATTAGAGAAGCCTCTCCATTGTTGCATTTATCCCAATAGGGAGATATATCCGGATAAAAAAATGAGATAACTTGTCTTTGGACAAGTAAGCTCTATGGACCACTTTAAATTGAAGGAGGGAGTGACAAGTGCATAATAATGAAGTGATGACCAATTAAAAAATTTCATTCCAAGTTTCCTCAGAGATTGGAATCTGCAAATCTTGTTCCTAGGCATTTTTAATTTTGTCTAAAGGAACCTCACTCATTCCTAATAACATGCCATAAATATTAGATATTGGGCCATTATGAGGAGGCTTCAAATTAAAAATTACATCTACTAAGTTCTTATCAGGTCTCATAGGGAATGAATGTAATTGAGATCGGAGAAAGTCTCTAATTTGTAAATATTGAAAAAAATGGGTTTTTGGTAAACTATATTTAGTTGACAATTGTTCAAATGAAGAGAGATTTCCTCCAACAAACAGATCATGAAAGCAAGTAATACCCAATCTATCCCACTCTTTAAAAACTACATCAGTCATAGATGGTTTAAAAAAAAATTAGAAAAAATGGGACTAGACAGAGAAAATCTCAATAAACCAAAATATTTTCTAAATTGTAGCCAAGTCCTCAAAGTATGTTTAACTACCAGATTATCAGATAGTTTATTTAATGATAAAGGAAGTGAGGAACCAAGCAAAGAAATAATAGAAATTTTTTTAACAGAGCTAGCTTCTAAAGAAACCCATGCTGGACAAGCGTCGTGATTAAGGTAATATAAACAGAACGTAAGATTTCGTATATTGACTGCCCAGTAATAAAACCTAAAATTGGGTAAGGGTAAACCTCTGTTCTTTTTAACTTTTTGAAAGTGAACTTCATTTAATCTAGGATGTTTATTTTTCCATATTTAAGAAGATTTAATTGAATCCAGAGAATCAAAAAAGGACTTAGGAATAAAAACGGGTACAGTCTGAAATAGGTATATACATTTGGGTAGAATATTCATTTTAATAGAATTAATTCAACCAATCAACGATATGGAAAGGGGTGACCAGTTTGATAAAACCCTTTTCACATAGTTCAGTAAAGGAAGAAAATTTTCTTTAAATAGGTGTTTATGATTTTTAGTAATTGTTACACCCAAATAGGTAAAATGATTTCTTACAATTTTAAAAGGAAGGTTAGTATCAAATGACATCAGATTATTCAAAGGAAAAAGTTCACTCTTATCTGAGTCACCCTTCTAATTTGGAAACACTCTGCATCGTTCCACCCTGAACCCTTGTGTGCATGTCTGCGATCAACAGCAGCTGGAGTGTGTGCCTTGATTGTGAGGATGGACTGTGGTGATGAAGAGAGAAAAGCTGATTTAAACCTGATGGAGTCCAAGAGTCCATTCACTTTTTTCTTATCAGGATATCCGTTTGGTGTGCCAATTAACCTGTGTGAAGTCAGTCTCAAATTTGCTGATTGGAATCTGTGCCCTTCTGTTCTGCTGTATAGATTTAAATTAAAATAGTAATCTAAGTTTAAACTTACTGCAGGCTTCTTAAGAGCAGTCAGATGTGTGATTGAAAGTAGTTGAATAAAAAGGCAAGAAATTAATACAGGGATTTGATTTCTCAGAGGATTAGATCACTCTTTCATGTGAAAGCTAACTTCCTTGAGCCCCAGACTTAGAATTCCAAACTCCATCTCCCATTGAACTAGTTGGAAGATGCGCAGAGCCAGATGTAGTCAATCCCACTTCAGTATATTGGCTTTCACCGAAGGAGATCTATTAGTTCGAGGCAGTCAGTCACACTGAGTAACGAGTTTAAGGCCTCCTTCAAATGGTGGAGAACATAGCGCCTCTGACAGCAGTTAGAATTGAAATCAAACTCTTGGACATGATGACAGATCTTCAACCTGAAATGTTAACCGTGTTTCTCCCTTTACAAATGTTACCTGATTTGCTGAGTATCTCCACCACTTTGTTTTATCACCCCAGATCATTGGTCTCATTCCATGCTGAATTTTATGGAATTCTCTGCAACCTCAGTGCAAACTAAGGACGGTAACATTGGGTGGTTGCACCTTTGGAGGTTTCATCACATGATCTCTCATCTTAAACTACCCCATTTCCCAGAATTCTATCAATGGTCCTGTCCCACAGGCAAAAAGAAGAGAAATAAACTCTTTAGATTAACCTAGTTTATTAGTGCTGCTACATTGTTATCAGATTAATTCACAAGGTATGGGCATAGCCTAATGAACACCGAGGGATGGTTACCCATCTTCTTAATTTTGAAGGAACAACGTTATATTTCCAAGTCAGGATAGTGAGCAGATTGGAGCAGAAAGTACAGAGGTAGTGTTGCAGTGCAGGAGCAGCCTTTGTCCTTCTTAGTGGTTGCAGTGCTTTCAGAGTAATTTTGTTTATAGTCCACACATGGTGCTGCAGTGGTGGAGGGACTAAATGTTTAGTGGTAGGTAGAGTACCAATCAAGCCTTGTCCTTAATGGTGTTGAAATTGGGTGTTGTTAGAGCTATGCTCATCGAAGGAAGTGGGATAATATCCCATCATATGGAAAGGCTTTGGAGAAGATGGAAACAGGAGAAGGGTGCTTTCCCGTTTAATGAGATCATAAGTCACCTGCTTTTCCTCTGTCTTTCAATAGCTTTAGTTATAAATCTATCAGTGTCCACTTTTAAATGAATAATTGACTGAAAACTGTTTGTGGAAGAGTGTTTCAAGTTTCTTCCACGCCTTTCTTCATGTTTCCCAAACGCTCCTGCAAGGATCGGCTCCAATTTCAGATTTGTCTCAGATATGCAACCTTGAAGTGTGAAAACAAATGACAAAAAGATTCAAAGGTGCTAAGAACACAAAGCACACTGATCTTCTTTATATACCTTGGACTTGCACAATATTAATTGAAAAGTAGATATGAGTAAGTACGTTTCGGCAATAATAAGCCGCTTGGTTTTGCTTCAGTTATTCTTTGCTTGAAAGTTTTAGGAGATCTAAAATTAAATCCAAGCATTCATTATAGATAATAATGACAATATGAAGGTGTACAGCACCTGTAACATCTCCTAGCACTTCATGAGAGTGCAGTCTGACAGCATTTGACACCAATTCACAAAGGGAGATATTAGAAGAGAAAGCTTGGTGAAAGGGGTAAGTTTTTTGATGGCAGGAAGAAATGTAGAGCATTGGATAATATTAGGGAGTGAATTCCAATGCTTAGGGTCTCGGCAGCAGAAGACATGGCTGCCTGTATTAGAATGATTAACTCTGGGCGGATCAAGAGGTCACAAACAGAGAAGAATGGGACCTTCCAGGGATTATTGTACTGGAAGTTTACAGAGGTAGATATCTGGAACCATGAGAAAGCAAAGATGAGAATTTTAAAATGAAGTCAGTCCTAAATTGGGAGGTAACACATATAAAGAAGTGCAAGTCTGATGATGGAATTTGAATTTGTAAAATTCTGGACATGGGCAGCAGAATTTAGCATGAGCTTGTTTACAGAGAGTAGGATGGTGGGTGGGGGTGGCAACCAGGAGAATATTGCTAACAAAGGCATAGCTGTGGGATTGAGCAGAGGCAGGCAATGTCACAGAGGTGGAAATAGACGGTATTGGTTTTAGCTGAATACGTGATCTGAAGCTCCACTCAGGATCAAATAAGACACCAAGACATAAACTGTCTGGTTCAGTTTCAGATAGAAGCCAGAGGACAGGATGGAGTCAATGGCCAGGGAGCAAATTTATGATGGGACCAATGGCTTTGCGCTTGCCAATATTTTGTTGGAGGGAATTTCTGTTCATTTGCTATAGGTTGTCCATGTGGCAATTTAAGCAGTGAAGTGATCAGGGGGAGATAGAGTTGGATGTTATCAGCACACATACAGGAAAGCAGCAGACAAGAGATGGGCCATGATTGATTCTTGAGATTTATTCATTCGTTCATTCAGTTTTCTGTATCTGGACATCACTGACTAGCCAATGTTTATTAGCCTGGAACTGAGTGACTCCTAGGCCATTTATGAGTCAACCATACAGGAGGGGATGAAGGCACACAAAGGGTAGACAAGGATGGCAAATTTCCTCTGCAATCTGATAGTCTTGTATTCATCGTTATTAACGACTGCTTTTTTCTCAAAAATCCAAATCATTAATTGAAATTAAATTTGACAGCTGCCATGGTGTGATTTGAATTTAGGATGCTGAATTGTTAGTCTGTGCTTCTGATTACAGTAATTTACTTGGAGCACCACCTCCCATAATAGAACCAATGCAGCATGGGCAGGAAGAGAAGTCAGTTTAGTTTTCTGTACATGATCAGACCACATCAATGTCAGTATTCTTGAGATGTATCAACTAAACAACAGCCTGGAATAGAAGGCCATTGACAAAACACACTGCCTTAAGGTGATGACTCTATCAATTTAGGGGTTTCCTTTTGTTCCTTTATAGCAATAATATTTATTAATGCAGTGATTTTGTCAACAGAGGAGGTAGACTAGGTGGAAAAACCTTAAGAATGTCTGAAGATTTAAAACACTAATAAATATGTGACGAATCCTGCCCACTGTATAATTACAAGAGGTTGTGCATGGGCTAGGGAGCATGCTATTCACTACTCTGTGAAAATGGAGATGGGGTGTGTTAAGCATGAGGACGGGAGGCAATATAAAAGAAAATGTTTGAAGTAAAGATAAAATAAGAGAAGATATGGGAATGAAGGCCATATAGGGAGCAATGACCAAGGGATGCTTAATATTGTATAGGAGAATTCAAGGTAATTATATAATGATACCATTCTATGTACTCATGTATTCACCAGGAATAGGTTGGACCAGTTGACGTACCCGTGTATCAAAAGGACGAGATCAATCCTGTGAAAGAAACAACTTGTGCCTTATGGATTTCAACCTCGTCTTACTGAGGTTAGACTGAGGAGTCTAGGCTATGTGAGTTAACAATAATGATGTGATGAGTGACATATTGGACTTTGTCTGAATTCGGACATGGGCAGCAGGCTTTAACATGTTGCATCTACTTTCCTGCTGAACTTATTGAATGTGAATTTCTGTCAGTGCTAGCTTCATGGGAACTACGTGTAAAATGTTGAATGTCACCAAATTAATTCAGGAAATTCATTCATTGCAGTAATCCCTGATCCACATACTTGCGGTAAAGGTCTGGTAAGTGAGAATCATATAATTGCTGTCAATTGCGCAAAACAGACAAGAGAATTTACAGAGAGGGAACTGAACATTCAGTGCAATTTGCTATCAACAACTTGCATTAAGTAGCACGTCAAACATAACTGCATCACAGGAATATGAGGAAACGAAAGTTTGACATTGAGCCACAGAGCAGAGGCATCAGGCAATTGGCAAAAGGCTGAGCAGGAGGATTGCTGTAGAAGAAGAGAGAGAATGGAAAGATGCAGAGCTTTTAGGAATCAGTGTTGGAGATGAGGCAGCTGACAGAACGGCTGCCAATGGTAAAGGGATCCATGCCAGCAGATTTTGCAACAGGCCAAGACTGGAGGAGCACTGAAAACTAGAAAACCTGTCTGAAACCTGTAGAAAAGGTCTGGAAGAGGTTGCAGGGATGGAGCTGCTTGGGAGGGGAGTGGTGATGTGGGAGCAGGTGCAACTACACCTTGGGCTTACTGAAAGTAAGGTGTATAATGTGGAGACATTGGCAGGGCAGAAGCCAATGTCTCCACATCAGTAAGCACAGGGATGATTGGTGAACAATGCTTGAGCAGGTTAAGCCACTAGAGTCAGAGATTTAGATGAGCAGGGATTTATGTACAGTAGAGGATGGCAAGGCAGCTGGGAGAGTATTAGAATTTGTATTGGTTTATTATTGTCACTTGTACCGGGGTACAGTGAAAAACTTGTCGCATACTGATCGTACAGGTCAATTCATTACAGTTACAGTGCAGTTACATTGAGTTAGTACAGAGTGCATTGAGGTAGTACAGGGTAAAAACAATAACAGAGTACAGAGTAAAGTGTCACAGCTACAGGGAAGTGCATTGCAGGTAGATAATAAGGTGCAAGGTCATAACAAGGTAGATTGTGAGGTCAAGAGTCCATCTCATCGTATAAGGAAACCGTTCAATAGTCTTATCACAGTGGGATAGAAGCTGTCCTTGAGCCTGGTGGTATGTGCCTTCACATTCCTGTATCTTCTGCCTGATGGGAGAGTAGAGAAGAGAGAATGACCTGGGTCGTGTAGAAGTAAAAATCACAGCAGTGAGAATTTCGTCACAGAATGAGCTGAGGCAGGTGGAGATCTTGTGAAGAACACAGTTGGGCATTCATAGAATCATAGAATCATAGAGTCAGACAGCACAGAAACAGGCCCTTCGGCCCACCATAACCATGCCAACCATTTTGCCCATCTACCTTAATCCCATTTGCCCACACTGGGTCTGTATCCTTCTATGCCTTGCCTATTTAACTGCTTGTCTAAATGCCTCTTAAATGTAGTGATTGTATCTCATTCCACCACCTCCTCTGAAAGCATGTTCCCGATATCAACCACTCTCTGTTTAAAAAAAAACTTTCCCCTCAGATCCCCTTTAAAACTCTCTGCTCTCACCTTAAACCTATGCCCTCTTGTTTTTGAAACCACTGCCATGGGAAAAAGATTTTGACTATCGACCCTATTTATGCCTCCCATAATTTGATATACCTCTATCAGGTCACCCTTCAGCCTCCTTCACTCCAGGACTGCACACAATACTCCATGTGTGGCCTGACCAGTGTTTTGCACGGTTATGGCACAATGTCCCAATTCATATATTCTATGCCCTGATCTATGAAGGCAAGCATGCCATATGCATCCTTTACCACCCTATCCACCTCTGTTGCCACCGTCAGGGAATGATGGACTAAGACACCAAGGCATTGATGACTGGATGAGCTGAGGCAGGCATAGATCTGGTGAAGATAGGGCAAGCATGATAGTGTAATGGTTAGCGTAATGCTATTACAGCGCCAGTGACCCGGGTTCAATTCCGGCCGCTGTCTGTAAGGAGTTTGTTCGTTCTCCCCATGTCTGAGTGGGTTTCCGCCGGGTGCTCCGGTTTCCTCCCGCATTCCAAAGACGTACGGGTTAGGAAGTTGAGGGCATGCTATGTTGACGCTAGAAGCGTGGTGACACTTGCGGGCTGCCCCCAGACCACTCTACACAAAGGATGCATTTCACTGTGTATTTCGATGTACATGTGGCTAATAAAGAAATCTTATCATTCTTATTGTTTTTGTTGGGCATTAATAATGGATAGGTGGAGGAAAATTTACATATACAACCCCAAGACTGCAGACAGTCCACCACAGCTTCTGACAAGTTCCTCTGATAGAAACAGTAGCCAGGGAGCTGAACCGGTCTCTGAAATTATTCATGTGTAAAGTCTCAGCATTGCTTGTGATCTCAGCATTCAATGACCTCCTTATTTGCCCCTGATCTGAGTGATCAGAGGGACATTATCCACCATGTCATGGGTCTGGAGTCACAGATAAGCCACACTGCGTAAAGATATTTCCTTTCTTAAAGGACATTCATGAATGATCAAGTACAGAATCTCGCTGTTTGGATGTTGTAGCCAGACCTACAGAAGGATGCATTGAACTCAAAGAAAATTGACATTAAAGTGGTCAAGGTACAGTTGCTTTGTGATCTTCAACTTAAGGCATGGCAATGCAGCAGGTAGAGTTATCGCCTCACAGTCCCAAGAGCTCAGGTTCGATCCTGATGTTAGGTGCTGTCCATGTGGAAATTGCACATTCTCCCCACTTTGCCCTGGTTCTCCAGTTTCCTCCTACATCTCAAAAACATGATGGTTGGTTGGTTAACTGCCACTGTAAATTGCCCCTGGCGTAGGTGGGTGACAGGGGATCGGGGGGAGTCAATGAGCATGTGAGAGAGAACAGGTTACCACAAAATAATTTGGGAGGTAGGGCTGACGGGATTGTTCCGAGAGACAGAATCAAGTCAGCGGGCTGAATAGCCTCCTATATCTTAAGGAATACAAACCTGAGTAAAAATTGATCAAGCTTCATATCCCAGCAAACCATGAGGAACCAACAGGACTTTGAAGTGAATTTTTGTAAACAAGTTGGGAGGAATGCAAGAGTTATTCTGACAGGGACTCAAGCAGAGACTTTACACTAACCCAAGAAAATAAGTAGAGTAATCAGACCAAGCAACGACATATGTTTGCTTAAATCTAACTGTCAGTCTTCTTCTCTGAACCCTGTCGTCTGGCTGTCCACAAGACTCAGAATCTCAACAACCTCCACTGGAATTTCATCCCCAAGAGCCTCTGCACATGTAAACACCCCGCTGACTGCTGGAGTGAAGTCCTTTCATCAGTCTTTTAAAATACACAACATTTCGCTTCAAAGCATCAAACAGGATGATGTTCCTTTTGGAGGACAAGGAACTAATTCACTGACACGGGAGTGATCGGGAATTATTCCAAAGATTAAGGTAAAGGTAGCAGAATCACAGGGGGATTGCCTCAACTAATCGTTGTGCTGTGAATCTGGGTTAGAAACAATAAGTATTTGGGTAAGCTATAGCAATTAATAAGTGAACAGCGGCGAGATTTGATAAACCATCTATGTGAATGTAAGATCATAAGAAATAGAAGCAGGAAAAGGCCATTCAGGCCCACCATTCAAAAAGACCATGGCTGATCTTCCTCAGCAACACCAGCCTGCATTGTCCCCATTTCCCTTGATTCCATTAGTATCTAAAAATGTCTGTCTTTAATATACTCATTGACTAAACCTCCACAGTCCCCTTGGATAGAGAATTCCAAAGACTCACTCTCCTCTGGGCAAAGGAATGTCTTCTTATCGCAGTCCTGAATGGCTAATCCCTTGCTTTGAAACTGCAATCCCTGGCACTAGAAACCTCAGTCAGAGGTAATGCTATCCACCCGGTCATGTGCCTCAAGAAAATTGTATGTTTTAATGAGATTACTTCTCATTCTTCTGTAAGGTGTAGGCTGTAAGGGACACAATGTTCACACTGAGAGGCACAGTGTGCTGCGAGGAAAATTGCAATAAGCCTTAAGGAACAATAGACATGCTGGTGGATGGGTAGCAGATGAAATTTAATGCTGAGAAATGCACTGCCATATTTTGAGAAGGAGAATGAGTAGAGGCGTTATAAATTAGGCACAATTCTAAAAGGTATAAAGAGGGAGAAAGTATATGTGCCTAGTTCACACAATCAAAGTCGAAGATAAGTTTATTGTCATATGCGCAAGTGCATGTATGCACAGGTGCAATGAAAAACTTACTTGCAGCAGCATCTCAGGCATTCACAAGAAAAACATAAATTAAGCATAAATTATACACAATTTTTACAAGAAAAAAACACAATTAGAACAAGAGAAAACAAAGTCCATTGTAGTGCAAAGTGATCAGAGTGGTCATAGTGTTGCTAAACTGTAGTGGTGATTAGGGTTTTGTCGGATAGTTCAAGAACCAAATGGTTGAAGGGAAGTGACTGACTAAACTGAGCCACACGGAAGCTGTAACTGGGAAATATAGAAGTCTTTATTCACACAGCAGATCTTCTGGAAAAAGAGTCCAAGAGAATCTCACTGTCCTGACACAATGTTTTACACCGTTTAAACACAAAGATAACAATAAACAATTAACTACAGTTTCACTGGCTGCAATCACCTACTTTGACAGTCGGAAAATAGTCAGGTAAATTTGCAGAATTACATATTTACAATGGGAGCACATCCCAACTAACAGAACCACTTTGAATATGCAATGCTGGTGTCTGTTCCAAAAGCTTCTGTGCACAAATTCCAGGCACCAAAAATGTACCCCTTTTGTTACAGTGTTGAGGACTGGCTCCCTGAGTATACAACTAGCCAGAATATTAAGTGACAGGACAGGCCTGTCCTGTTTAACCTGTGTATTAAGTGGCAGGGATATGCCTTTAACAATGTGTTAATACAGGTGATGGCCACGTAATGCCTTCCCTGATCTCATCCTGAAGGTTTCTATGAGCAGCAATTAACATGTATGTTCATCTATTGTCTTCCCCTTCATAGTTTCACTGGGACACAATCAGAATGTCCCACACCCAAAGATTGGTTTCAATAGCTTTAAAGCATCAGTTGAAGTTAAATTGTGAACAGGTCTTATTTCCTGAAGACTGGTTTTCATTTTAATTAATATCTGCTGTCCATAATTTCATAACCTCAGAATAATCCCTAACAGGAAGTAGCTGTTCCTGAGCCTGATGGTATGGTTGAGAAAGTAGTCAAAGGTCTCAAGGAATCCTGCCCTTTATAAGTAAGAAGTACGGAGGTCAAGAACAAAGAAGTCATGATGAACCTTTAAGGAATATTTTTTATTCCAAAATAAACTTTATTCATTATAAAAAACAAACTATATACAACAATAAAACAGTGCAAACCTCTTATGTTTGTTCTTCATCAAGAGACAAACTTCACGTGGGTTTAACATCTGAAACATTTTTATTAACCAACACCAGCCTGGTTTGCTTTCCCTCTCTTTTTACAGCCACTTCTGGTTCCCCCATGTGACCCCTTGCATTGCCTACTGGGAACTGTAGTTCTTTATTATAACTACATAATAACACATAATAGCACAAAACCTTTACACTCGTGTGCGGATCAATCATTAGTGTTACCTTTTTTTTGAAAACCACAGCACCGATGCCACTCGTGTGGCCACCTTGGTTCAGTCACAACCGCAGGGGATCTGATAGAAGTTTCAAAAGTCGTGAAGGATAGAGGCAAAGTAGACAGAGAAAAGGGTTTCCCATTTGCAGGGAGGTGAAGAACCAGGTGATTGGCAGAAGAACCAGAAGTGATGTGAGGAAAGTTTTTTTTACACATGGTGAGTGATTAGTTACTAGAATGAACCATCGGTAATTAATACAAACAAGAACCAACCAGTCCTCAAAAACAAACCTGTTGAAATGTAAAGTACAAGCAGTAATCAATTTTGAAATTAAAAGGTATCTACAGAGCACAGGCTGCTGGCCCACAACAGGGGGCTGGCTGCTCAAGATATGGTTTGTGAAGTGATATGACCATGAGATCTTCTCGTCTGCATCAGCCAAACATAAGACAATGGATCTACGTTAATTGGCCAGCATCAAATAAGGCACCTACAGCTAAGTTATTTTGCACCTTTCTTCCAGAGATCAAGGAGGGCTACCAGACCAGACTAAATTTTGTCACTTAGTACATTAAACATGGTCATAGGCATATTTGCTCCATCAATAACTGGGATATTTATGTACTCAGTGAGTCAGCACTTACAATATTAATCTTGGGTGTCTGGTTTTCTGTCCTTCTTTTAGACCTTCCATGTGAATTAGTTTGTCCCAACTAAGGTGTTTGAACCTTCAGAGGTGTCTTTATCAGTTACAGTCTGCTGCTACTGTAAATGTGTACTTCAATGGAATCATTTGTCAGACACAAAATACTGAAGTAAACAATGTCACTGCAGTTATTGAAATTGAATTGAATCACCTGCTGTTACCATTGTCCTTAAGAGTATAAAATCTTGACGTACTTTGGAAGACTGTGCCGCGAGGGTCTCCAAGAGAATGTCTGCTTGTCGTGATGAATAAAGACTTTCATATCCACCAGTTTCTCCAGTGACTTAGTCACAGTCACAACAGGCAGTGCCAGGTTCAACGATCGTGTTAACAAGCAATCTGGGTAAATGTCTGAAAGTTATGGTTGACCATAGTCAAGATCACAAAGAAAGTTATTTGTGATGTTGATAACAGGCTTTTCATCACAGTACAGAAGTCAGACTGCAGGCATTCAAACGCATGATTGAGAGAAAACTAGCTATGGATCTGAGAGGTAACAGCAATGGTAGTTATCCAAGACAACCACTTATTCTCTCAGGCTGGGTGAAGCCCTCCTGATGACAGAACTCATTTCCGATTTTTTATCATCTCAGCTCTTGCTATGAGCTTAGAGCTAATGCAGCAAAACTTTTTTTTACAGGATGTGACAAAACACATTGATGAAGGTAGAACAGTGGATGTGGTGTACATGGATTTTAGTAAGGCATTTGATAAGGTTACTCATGGAAGACTCATTCAGAAAGTCAGGAGGCTTGGGATCCAGGGAAACTTGGCTGTGTGGATTCAGAATTGGCTCGCTCATAGAAGACAGAGGGTGGTGGTAGGTGGAGCGTATTCTGCCTGGAGGTCAGTGACCCATGGTGTTCCACAGGGATCTGTTCTGGGACCCCTGCTCTTTGTGATTTTTCTAAATGAGTTGGATGAGGATGTAGAAGGGTGGGTTAGTAAGTTTGCTGATGACATGAAGGTTGGTGGTGTTGTGGGTAGTGTAGAAGGTTGCTGTAGATTACAACAGGACATTGACAGAATGCAGACCTGGGCTGAGAAGTGGCAGATGGAGTTTAACCCAGAAAGGTGTGAAGTGATACACTTCGGGAGATTGAATTTGAAGGCAGAATACAAGGTTAATGGCAGGATTCTTAGCAGTGTGGAGGAACAGAGGGATCTTGGGGTAAGCGTCCATAGATCCCTCAAGGTTGCTGTGCAGGTCGATAGGGTTGTTAAGAAGGCATATGGTGTGCTGTGCTTCATTAGTCGGGGTATTGAGTTCAAGAGCCATGAGGAAATGTTGCAGCTCTACAGAACTGTGGTTAGACCACACTTGGGGGTATTGTGTTCAGTTCTGGTTGCCTCATTATAGGAAGGATGTGGAAGTTTTAGAGAGGGTGCAGAGGAGATTTACCAGGATGCTGACTGGATTGGAGAGCATGTCTTGTGAGCATAGGTTGTGTGAGCTAGGGCTTTTCTCTTTGGAGAGAAGGAGGATGAGAGGTGACTTGATAGAGGTGTACAAGATGATAAGAAGCATACATCGAGAAGCATACATCGAGAAGCATACATCGAGAAGTCAGAGACTTTTTCCCAGGGTGAAAATGGCTAACACGAGAGGGCATAATTTTAAGGTGATTGGAGGAAGGTATAAGGGGGGATGTCAGAGGTAAGTTTTTTACACAGAGAGTAGTGGGTGCATGGAACGCATTGCCAGCAGAGGTTGTAGAGGCAGATACATTAGGGACATTTAAGAGACTCTTAGATAGCCACATGAATGATAGAGAAGTGGAGGTCTATGTGGGAGAGAAGGGTTAGCTAGATCTTAGATCAGGATAAAATGTTGACACAACATCGTGGGCCGAAGGGCCTGTACTGTGTGTAATGTTCTATGTTCTATATTTCAAAAATAAACTTTATTCACAATAAAAAATATGGACAAAAAATAAATACAGAACAGTGCAGAACTTTTACATTCATTGTCAATACATTCAGTAGTGTTATTTTTTTAAACCATAGCACCATTGCCACTCATGTGGCCCCCTGGTGTGATACACCATTTTAATGTTTGAAGGACTTCTCCACCTGACTCAGCCCCTCTGTGTGCAGTAGTGGAAGGAGCCTCGACTGTGGTCCTTCCCCACAGAGCCTCTACATTGGCTGCACCGAGCTTCAGTGCATCCCTCAGCCAGTCGGCAACGTTTCTTTATGGATGGTAACTTAGGACACCTTATCCCTCAGGATCATGATACTCTGTATCTGCAGTACACATTTCAGTGTCTGAAAGAAGACACTCTGCAAACCTTACTATCATCAGACACCCATCAGATTCACTACTTCCATAACTGAGGAGTCCACCTCAATTTCTTCCCAATCAGTAACTTTCAAAATTAACACCTCTTTTGTCACAAAATTGGAAGGAAATTCTGCTCTGTCAATGACAGCATTAAACAATTGGTAAATTGTCACGTGTACCGAGGTACAGAGAAAAACTTTGTTTTGCATGCCATCCATACAGATCATTTCATTACAACAGTGCATTGAGATAGTACAAGGGAAAGCAATAATAGATTGCAGAATAAAGTGTTACAGTTACAGAGAATGTGCAGTGCAGGCAGACAATAAGGTGCAAGGACATAACAAGGTAGATTATGAGGTCAAGAGTCCAACTCATCAAACTAGGAGACCATACAATGGTCTTGTAACAGTGGGATGGAAGCTGTCCTTGAGCCTGGTGGTACGTACTTTCAGGCTTTTGTATCTTCTGTCCGATGGGAGGGGGGAGAAGAGAGAATGTCCAGGATGGGTGGGGTCTTTGGTAATGTTGGCTGCTTTACTGAGGCAGCGAGAAGTGTAGACAGAGTCCATGGAGAGGAGACTGGTTTCCTGAACATCTTCAATATTGATCACTATCAGTAGTAACTCTCTTAGCAGCCCAAGCCCTGTGCTCTGGAACTGCCCCACTGAAGCTCTCTGCCTCTCCACCACTTCCTCTCTTTCTTCTTTTAAGGGACTACATTAAGCCTTAAAGGCTTGCTGTCACACTTTCCTGGTAGTGCTCCCAGGGAGTACTTTGGCTTGGATTAAAGGTGCAAAATAAATGCAAGTTGCTGTAGTTGAAATGAGGATTGTACAAATGAAATAAGACTAACCTTTCAGAATTTTAACCTTGGACTCTACATGAAGAAAAATCACTCTGTGAGGGACAGTAATGCAAGTCAACAAATTCTCAGGGACTGTGACTTTATCCCAAGTTAAGGCATTTGAAGTTAATACCCCATGGCACCATGGTCAACATGATAAATTATTCATACCTTCAGGACATGTGATTAGAACATCTGAACTGCAATTGCTGATTAATTCATAGACGTAATAATAAATGCATCATCAAAGATAGGCTGGGACTGTTTGCCCTGGAGTGAAGGAGGCTGAGGGATAAACTTATAGAAGTTTATAAAATCATGAGAGGCTTAGATAAGGTGGATGATCAAAGTCTTTTCCCCAGGGTGAGAAATCTGAAACTAAAGGGCAAAGCTTTAGGTGAGAGGGGAAAGATTTAAAGGGGACCCAAGGGGCAAGTTTTACACACAGAGGGTGATGCGTAAATGGAACAAATTGCCGGAGGAAGTGTTAAGAGTACAACTGCAACGTTTAAAAGAAATTTGGACAGATTCACGGATAGGAAAGGTTCAGGGGGATATGGACCAAATGCAGTCAAGCGGGACTATCTCAGGAAGGCACTTTGGTCAGTATGGATGAGTTGGGCCGAAGGACCTGTTTTGTGCTTTATAACTCTATGACTGCAATGCCCATTCCTCAATTCAAAGGCTAAATAACCTCTTTATTGGTTACATAAACTCTCCTGTAAATTCAGAGCAACCACTACACAAAGGAGCAGGAATGAATTAATTTTTTAATCATTAAAAAATAATATTGTTGAACAGTTCTCCATGAAGTCAAATGGTCAGCTATCAGCACGCAGTGGGTGGGGTGAGGCAGATACACAGCTGATGGAGCAGCTCCTCTTGAAACAGCTGTCCTCGGCTGGTGGTTTTGCCTCTTACTGTGCCGATCTGCAAGCTCTTCCTGAGCACAGTGAGGGACAAAGAATCATTCTGTTAGCTGGAAGGAAACTGTGCTAATTGAAATGAAGTACATTAGAACATGAGAACCCAAGAAGCAGGAGCAGATGAAGGAGAAGGCTTTGGCATTCAGTTAGATCATTGCTGATGTATTCCCTAACATCATCTTCCTGCAGTCGTCCCAGATATTCAGTTAATATCTAAAAAGATTACCAATCCCTGTCTTGAATATATTGAGTGACTGAGCCTCCACATCACCCTTTGAGTGGAGAATTCACTGCCCTCTTCTTGCTGAAGAAATTTCTTCTGATCTTTGTCCTGAATGGCTGACCCCTTATTCTGAGACTCTGACCCCTGGTTCTAGTCACTCAGCTAGGGAAATGTTATTTCTGCATCTCCCATGTCAAGCCCTGTGTGAGTTTTGTATGAGATCCACTGAACTCAAAAGTTTAGGCCCAGTCTAACTTACTCTCTCCTTATGGGAGAAAACCCACACCAGGAATCAATCTGGTGAACCTTCCCTAAAAACTTCCCTCTTTTGCAAGCACATTGTTTCGTAGATACAAGAGAAACTGCTGGTGCTGGAAATTTGGAGCAACACACACAAAATGCTGAAGGAACCCAGTGGGTCAGGCAGCATCTACGAAGGGAAATGAACAGTCGACGTTTTGGGCCGTCACCCTTCATCAGGACTGGAAAGAGGGCAGAAGCCAAAATAAGAGGGTGGGGGGAGGGGGATGATGGGTGATAGGTGAATCCAGGTGAGAGGGGGAAGATAGGTAGGTGGGCGGGGGGGGGAGTGGGGATGATGTGAAAAGCTGAAAGGTGACAGGTGAAAGTGACAAAGTGCTGAAGAAGATGGAATCTGAAAGGAGAGGACAGTGGACCATGGAATAAAGGGAAGGAGGTGGGGAACCAGTGGGAGGAAGATTCCGTAGGTTCAGTAGGTAGGGAATCCAGACCTGCACAGCAGCATGCGTAATGGAGACACAAGAGATTCTGCGGATGCTGGAGTTACAGTTGTTATAATATTTAAAAGGAAATCTGTCATTGTTCTCTTTACACTTTTAATTTAACCTGATAATAAAACACAACAATATACAGCAAAGAACAAAACATTTACAAACAATAGAATCTCCCAGTTTACAGTAAAATGTACAGTCAACCATCCCAGGCCCCCGGCCTTATATATGAGCCAACAAAGTACAACTGAAAACACATTAAATCTGAATGAGGTCTTCTTGTGTTCTCACTGAGTTCGGTCATTCATGGTCAGTGTCGGGCTCTCGAATCCTCATCCTGTTCCTGGAATGGATGGAATGAAGATATTGTCATTGTCAGATGGACTGAGTTCAGTCTGAATTCAATGTTTCATTATTAATGTTAATGATAATCAAGGAGATGGTATCTGACGCAAAGTCCCAGCTAACACTTACATTGGATGACTCCTCGTGCGATAATTCTGTAGACTTGCTTTTCGCCTGTAATAAAATATTCATATTTTTATCTTTAGCATTTTTAAGTAATCTGGATTTTTAGAAATATTTGCAAATGAAGAGTTTAAATGATATCAGATAATAAATTAAAAAGTAAGATTTTAAATTTCAGAGCTGAGGTTCAGTGTTGAGTGGAGGATACCTCACCAAACCTCTCATGTTCTGCAGTGATCAGTACAGATATACTGACAAAGGTTGTAATCTTTCAGCTATTCTCTATTGCATTGGCTATCTCAACCAGAACAGCACAAGAATTACCCATATCGTCATATTGTGGAAACTAAATTCACTTAATCTCCAAAAAGGACTCATACATCATCTACACAAAGGGTCAGTTCGACCTCTCTCCGGCAAAGATCAGATTACTTCCATGGGAATCAATAACCAATGTCTACCCCAAACTGTTTCTGGGAAACTATTTGATTGAATTAATGACAAAGGGCTGCCTCAAAAATCTAAAGAACAATATCCAAACTTCAAATTTTATTTTAGTTGATGAACATCTTGGTTATATTTACATTTGAAGCCTCTTCAAGAGATGTCTCTTTTGACTCGTTTTTCATCTGTATTAAAACATGAATACTTATCACTTTAGCATTGGGCTCAATGATATATTTTGTAATTAATTTAAATTTCAATTTTCTTATGCACAAATGTTAAAAGTTGAATTCTCCATTATCATCTCCAGGCATTTCTGAGACAAGTTTCAATGGGTCAAAGTTCGAGTGGAAAAGATTGCAGTAGAAATCAAAAGGGCCCCGATACAGTGGGCCTGTGTGATTACTTGTTAAAGTAATAATAGTTCAGAATCCCCAACATTGGGGTTTTATTTAATGAGACTCGGGTTGTAACCATTTGACCCAACAAGTTTCTAGTGGTATAGATGTCACACAGGAACCTCCTCACAAATTCTAACTCTATGAATACATCCTTCTTTTCCCTTTACCTTCGATGTTTATTGAATTTCGTAATGAATGCACCTATCCATATTGTTGCACTCTTTAGCAAAGACTCATAAAATCGTGGAGTTATTAAGGGAACAGAAGAAGGCCATTGAACCATTGCTGGCTTCCAGTCAGGCAAGCCCTTCAGTCCTATTTTCCTATACTTTCCCTGAAGCCCAGCAAATTAATTAACCTCTTATGTCTGTGTAATTCCCTTTTGAAAGCTCCATTTGATTGTTTCCCCCATCCCAATAACAGTGACGGATCATAAACACAATTGGCTTAAAAATAGCATTATTTTTCATATGACTCCCTTATAACTTTATAACTCAAATCTGTGTTCTTTGATCCATGAACCATTGCTTGCTTCTATTTACCCTTCTCTAAACCAGTCATGACCTTGTCCACCTCATCAAATCTCCTCTCAGCCCTTCTTATTCCAAGCTTTAAAGCTGCTCCAGTCTAATCGTATAATCAAAGTCCCTCATTCATGGAATCATTTTTGCAAATTCTCCTAAATTCCCTGCCCTATCTACTACTTTCTGCCTCCTGAGCTCTGCCACATGTGGTAAATTCTTCACCACCTCTGTCCCTTCAAACTGTTTCACCAAGACACCCTTAGTCTCTGTTTAACCTCCCAATTCTGGAATCCCTTGTCTCTATATCTTTTCTATAATATGAATCTCAGAGTTATTCGTGTCGCCTAATTCAGGTAAATGGGATTAGCATAGATAGGCATTATGGTCAGCACGGACAAGGTGGGCCAAAGGGCCTGTTTCTGTGCTGTATGATTCTATGCCAATATAGGTTAACTGAGATTCTAAACAAGTTCAACATAGTTCTCTGATTTTTAGTTCTATCTCCTGGAAATAAACTCCAGTGATTTTGTTTATATATATGAGATGCTTAACTCATTTCTGTAATGAGGTTGTTCACACATTTATATTCTTAATATGATTTTGTGTTCACTCTGCAGTACCCCTGAAGGAAGAAGGAGTATAGTTTCTATTATTGGTGAGACTGTGACAAACACTGCTCACATAATGCCATCCATTGCATTTTTTTCCTCCTTCATCTTTAGGCAAAATAAACTAATTCCCTGTAGTGGTATCAATTCAACAATCTCTTGGAAAAAATATGGGAAAATACACAAAAATGGAGCATGAGAATCCCTTCCCCCATGCCTTAAATTAGAATGAATTCTTCCCACACAATGTATTCTAACATTGTCGAATCAAAGAATTTACACTTTTATTGTTAATTATTAAAAATCAACAAGAAAATCAACCAAATAATTTATACTTACATCTGCCAATTCTTCCACTGATGTCTCCTTTGAGTTTTCCATCTGGATGAAAAAATAATAATTTTTTGACGTTTAGCTCAGTGAACAAGAGTGACATTTTCTGATTGTGTTTGTGTCCAGAGCTTGGACACATTCAGGCTTTGTAATTTTCTATAAAACAGTGACAGACACACAAGGCTGATAATGCTAACTGGTGCTGCTCTGATTTCTGCTGTAGGTGATAAATAGGTTCAGGGTGGGTCTAACTGTTGCTGGCAATGAATCTAAGAATCTAATTGAAACTGGCTGTAATTACGACATGACATCATTTGCAACCAGACTGTCAAACAGTTGGCCAGTTTACTTTATCAACAGTGCGGAATAAACTCACCCTTTGCATTTGGCTTCAATTCAAGCCATGTTTTATCAAAGGATGGAAATGCTCCACAGGAGTCAAGCATTAGAGTCCCCTCCCTCTGAGCCCAGCACTACAATAAATTGCCTTCTCACACTCCATTCCAACACAGTTGGATGCAGGATTTAACTATCACCGTCAATCCTGCTCAACAGGAATATCATTTAATAAATTCCCAGTTTATACTCACATTTGAAATATCTTCTTGTGATGTTTCTCTTGATTTGGTACTGGCCTGTAAGAAAATATTAATAATAATACATCAGATGATGTGTGGCTTTGTACATTTTGTAAATTAACTGTTAAATTCAGCACCATGCAAAATATTTAATTATTAAATTACAAATTAGGAATTGCTAAATCTGACAGGTTGTATTTGTGTTTCAATAACACACTATTGCAGAAGAGAAGAGCTTACCAACCTACCTCACCTTCTGCAACCTAGCGATAATTCTTACAGCTCTATTGTGGTAGGGTTGTATATAAATGGATAAACTAATGATAGGTAACACTTCCATGAATTGAGATGCAGTGTTTAAAACTCTGGAAGGACCAGTAATTATTATCTATTGCTGGTGAGAATATAGTGGCTATATGGAACTGACCTGCTATTGATGTTCAGCTCCCTTATCTCTAAGAGAGAATAAACAATCACCTGTGTTGTGGCTAATTCAACAATCCTTTGGGAAAGGTTGGAAACCTCTCACAGAAGCAGAGCACCAGAATCCCCAGCTAAATAAGTTGTTATCCCACAAGCTGAATTCACAACATTATAGCAAAAAAATCATCCAACAAATTCTGAGTTAATACTCACATTTGATATTTCCTCCACTGATGTCTCTTTTGATTTGGTTTTGTCCTGTGTTAACATATTAATTTTACATAATTAACATAATGGACCGAGAAACATTTAGTAAACAATCTCATATGTTAGAAATCCCATTGCTTTGAATTGTGTAACTGTAGTTACCTCAATACTGGTTTCACTTGATTCTGTTGAATCACTCTGGCTGTCAACTGTCTTCAGACCTTCACACTCCACATCAACGTAAGCCACTTTATCAGCAAAATATTCCACACGACCTTTGCAAAAACCGTTCTCCTGTCAAAATTCAGACAAAATTTATTATTTTTTTTCTTGATTGTAAGCTGGCAAAGAAAATTCCTTTGACATCACTCGTTGCACATGAGGGTTTGCATGCCACAGAATAGCTCAGGACTTACAGCGATCTTTTTGGGACGGAACTGACAGCTGGGATCATCGAATTCCAGACCGGAATTTTTGGAGCAAACTGTTTCTTTGACGGAGAATGTCAAATCCACGTTGTACGACAACTTGCCTGTGCGATAAGTCTGGTAAAAGGAAACCGAGGCATTAATGCGTTACGATGGAGGTGTTCACAGTATTGGTCATATGAAGCTCAGATCAAGACAAGTTTGTATTTTCAACAGATGATTACAGTAGGCCACCAAGATCATCAAAATATTTAAATTATCCAAGCAAAAAATACTGCTCCCTTAACCGTTACAGAGAAGACGTTCAATGCACTGAAGCCTTTAATAATTAAAGGACATTAATAAAGAAATGACAGACTATTAGAATTTGTAAATAGTTCCGGTGAAAATAAAGCACTAATCCCAAATTTGCATACATTTTCAAATCTCACGAGCGGGTTTTTACTGCTATTCGGATTTTCTGAATCATAGATTGATTTGGGATTAACATTCCTAAACAGATAATCATCCATTGTGCATGCTTGATTTAAGGTTCAGCTCACTTTTAATCACTGGTGTCTGATGAAGTCATCTATACTCTATTGAAGTCAATGAAATGAAGCCCGCTTAATCCGGGACACACTTACATTTGTCACGCCTCTCCTGGTGATACCACAGAGGTTGGTGATCTCGGTGATTTCATTCAGCTTTACAACTGAGGCTCTCAGAGCTTCCTTGGTGCTTGGCACTCCTGCAGAGAGAGAAGGAAAGTTGTTCAAGACATTCCAACAAACTTCAGTGAATTCTTCTTACACATGGGTGAAATATCACTGATTGAAGCTCATTACCAATAACTCACTGATCCCTGAGGTCCCACTCTCCCCAGTACCTACCTGAGCAGTGGAGGATCTGCGCGGCAGCGATGGCGAGGAGGAAGGATTTCATTCTGCCTCGTGTGGGATCAGCCGGCTGGTTTCTCAGAGTAAAGGAGCTGCTTCTCTCTATCTCGATCTGCCTTCACCTCGCTGCCTTCGGTCTTTATATCCTGCACCTCCACCACATTCAAACACTGACTCATGTTTGCTCAGTTTGCTGACCGTGGGCACCGGAACCAGATGAAAGGTGGGCTCGAATTATGGGCAGAGTTTCCTTCAAGTGTCAGCATCGTGTTTAGAGTTGGTGGGAAACGGGGTGAGATCAGGTTTCGTTCCTCGGAAGACGACGTAATAATCTGACAGTTTTAAATCCTTGGAGTCAGATCATGGAATAATTGTAGAGGGGACACCGCTTGGATCATGTGATATGCCAATGAGTGGCAGTCAGCCATTCTGGCATCTCTCTATATAGGACAGTTTACCTTTGTGGTGATAACTTCCTTGTTGTTGGTACCATGATTTCAAAGGAATTCCTGGCTTCCTGCTGCTCTGTTGGATGGCCAATGATAAAAAGATCAAGAATTAGAGCAAGCATAGGCAATTTGGTGCATCGTGCCCTCCCCACCATTCAATAAGATCATGGCTGACCTTTTACCTCAGTGACCTTTTTCCACACTGATTTGATATTTCCTACTTCCTTAATATCTAAAAATATTTCTCTTTCTCATTTATACACAGTGACTGAGCCCCCATGAGCCTCTTAGGTAGAGAATTCTGAAGATTCACTACTGCTCAGGTGATGATTTTTTTTTCATCTCTGTCCTGAACGGCCAGCCCTTATTCTGAGACCGTGACCCCTGGTTCTACACACTGGACCTGATCCAAACATTAACTCCACATCTAGCCTGTCAAGCCCTGTAGGTTTTGTCAGTTTCAGAGAGATCCCTCTCTTTCTTCTGAACTCCAAAGAGTATAGGCACAACCTCTCCTCAGACGCCAAGCCTGCCGTCCAAGGAATGAACATTGTGAACCTTCCCCTGCGTTCCCTATGTCACATTTTTTTTATTTCAAAAGTATACTTTATTCATAGTATATACAGTAACTACAAGCAATACACATCTTTCTCCATCAACCATCATTTCCATATATTTTCTAATATTGTGTCAACACGGCTCGTGTTTCATCCTTAATGCATCAGTGAAGTGTTGGAGAGACTATTATGCAGGACCAAGCCTCTCAGTGTCTTGAAGTGACAGGACCCTAGACTGTGGTCCTTCCCCACAGAGCCTTCATGGTGGCTGCACCGAGCTTCAGTGCATCCCTCAGCATGTACTCCTGCAGCCTGAATTTGTCAGCCAGCAGCATTCACGTATGGACATCTCCTTACCCTGGAAGACCAATTAGTTTTGGGCAGACCAAAGTATGATCATTTCCCCCACCTTGATGACCTTCCCATCTCCTCTCCTCCCCTCCTCCATCCTTCATTCCATGGTCCACTGCCCTCTCCTACCGGATTCTTTCTTCTTCAGCTCTTTGCTTCTTCTATCTATCACCTGTCAGCTTATTACATCTTCTCCCCCCTCCCCCACTCACCTACCTTCCTCCTCTCACTTGGACTCGCCTATCCCCTGCTTGTGTGTGCTCCCCCCACCCCCCCTCCTTCTTATTCTGGCTTCTGCCCTCTTCCTTTCCAGTCCTGATGAAGGGTCTCAGCCCGAAATGTCGACTGTTTATTTCCCTCCATGGATGCTGCCTGACCTGCTGAGTTCCTCCAGCACTTTGTGTGTATTGGTCCAGATTCGAGCATCTGCAGAATATTTTTGTGTCAAAGTATGTCTTTCACCTGGTTGATGACCTTCCTGTACCAGATGATGTTTGTCTCAGTATGTCTCCCTGGAGCAGCCCATAGATCGTAGAGTCCTGTATTGCACAGCTGCTCAGAGGGAACCTCAACAAGGACCATTGCATCCTTTTCCAGAGTTTTTTGGCAAACACTCTGTCCCTGAGGAAGTGGATGATGGTTTCATCTGCATGGCTGCCTGCTCAAGGGGACAGTGTGTGAGGAGTGAGATTCCCAACTGTGCAGGGGAAGGCCCCTCTCACTGCAACCCAACTGAGGTCTTGGGTCATATTTGTCTGGCGATGAGGCATTCTACCAAATGACTTCAATGATCTGTTCAGGAAACCATCCCCCAGGTCCACTGTGCCCTTCCCTGGAAGGGTCTGCAGGACGCTCCACACTGACCACTCCCTGATGGACTTGTGGTCGAAGGTGTTTTTCAGCGGAAACTTTTCTACAAGTGACAAGTGGTGTGGCAAGGTCCAACTGAATGGAGCAATGCACAGTAATAAGACCAGGCCCATCCTTCGTAACACCAAGGACATGTAAAACATCAGCACATGTGTACTTTGGTTCTATGCAGAGCCTGATGCAGCCACACACAAATATGGCCATTAAGATGAAAACTATGTTTGAGTACATTTATTCCCAATATCCTCTGGAGACTTGTACATCACGACTCAATGGACATGATCTATCCTGAATCTCCAGACAAAACAGATGATAGTTCAGGTGACTGGGATGGCAGAGCAACTGGGTGTGCGCCACACTCACATCAAGTACAATAACACTGAGAGCACATCGCACTGATGATCAGATTCTTGTCCCCCCATTGAGAAGGAGCGCTGCTCCCACATTCCCCATTTCTGTTTCACTTTGGCTGTCCACTTCAGCCAGTTATTGTCACATGCCCCATCTCCTCCAAACCAGATTCCCAGCACCTTCAGGCAGTCAGACTTGACAGCAAAGAGAATAGAGGATCAGTCAGGCCAATTGCTGAAGAACATGACCTTGTTCTTGCTGCGATTGACTCTGCCCCCCAAGAGGTCAGTTCAAACTGGTCGTTGGCGCTGATCAATTTGCAGACTGACCGTGGGTCTGAGCAGAAACCGATGATGTTGTAATGGATGATGTTACAGGGAGGACCTATATCACAAATATATGCTTTCTTACATCGGGAGACCAGATCTGCAGACAATATTCTGGATTTGATTTAAAATAGAGGGATATGTGGGACGAAGGGGTTAGATAGTCTTAGGCGAGGTTTAAAGGTTGGCACAACATTGTGGGCCTGTATTGTGCTATACTGTTCTATGATTCTATGATTCAATATTCCAGATGTGATCTGCACACAATATTCTACATGTGATCTCTCCAGGGCTCTATATAATGGAGCCTCTTGCAACAAAGGCTGACATACTGTTTGCCTTCCAGTCACCTGCAATCTGTGGAAGCACACTGCTAGTCCTCTTGAATTTATAGGCCCAACATTGCTCATTTACAATATTGTGGAAACCTTAGACCAAAATCATCTGCTAGTTCACACCATATTAATGCAGATTCAGGGAATTAAGAGAGATGTTGTGAATTGCAAATCTCCAGAGCTTTGTGGCTGAATTATGTCACTTCACTGTCGCATCTCACCCTTATATGAATATGCTGAATTTGTGCATTTGTGCTTCATTAAACTCACTGCAAAAGCTAGTAGCGTAACATTTTTAATAATGCAATAATTGGTAATTGCATGTGTATTTACCTCCTAGCAATAGAATTATTTAGCTGAAGTAATTCATCCATATGGAGTTAATTGTTGATAGGAATTTTTAAAATCTATCTTTTTTAAAAATACCATCTTCAACTCCCTCTGTAGATGCTGCCTGACCTGTTGAGTTTTCCAGCTCCTTTGTGTGTTGCTTCTGATTTCCAGCATCTGCAGTCTCTTGTATCCCCATCTTTTCCATTGTGTGTCTTTATTCTCCCTCCGTGAATCCAACTTTTATCTCTTTTTTGTCCCTGATTGTGCTATAATTGGAGGGCTTGAGTTATAGAGAGATTGGATGGTCTGGAGTGAAGGAGGCTGAGAGGTGACGTGATAGAGGTATAGATTGGGTAGATTACTAGTGTCTGTTTCCCATGGTAAGGGTATCTAAAACTAAAGGACATAGGTTTAAGGTGAGAAGGAGGAGGTTTAAAGAGGATCTGAGGGGTAGAGTTTTCACACAACGAGTAGTTGGTATCTGCAATGAGCTACTGGAAGAGGTGGTTGTGGCAGGAACTGTAACAACATTTAAAAGGTATCTGGACCAGGACATGAATGAGCAGGGAATAGAGGGATATGGAATTAATGCAGGCAAGTGGGATTAGTGTTGATAGGCATGATGGTCAGCATAGACTTGATGGGCCGAAGGGCCTGTTTCTGTGCTGGACAACCGGATGACTCTATGGCTTTATAATTCTCCTTCTATCCCCCTTTATTCTAACTGCTTAAGGATATATGCTATTGTTCCTATTTTTCATTAAGTTCCTGGATGGTCAGTTGTTCTTGCCATTATCAACTTGTATATCAGGCTAATTATAATACAAAATGCATTTAGGGCAAAGTGTGGAGAATAAAGTCCAACACGCAATCCATCCCTACATGTTCTGCCCAGTTGGCCAAATATGGTACAGGAACTCCTGGAAATTGTGAAATGAGTGACTGATATCATTCCATTAGGCAGATGACGTATTACTGGGTTATTTGCTCTGCTTCGCACAGGCTTTCACTGAGATATTGAAAAAAAAATTATCGAAGCTCCACCTCCATTTAAGTTATTGGGAAAACTGAGTTAGAATCCCTGGCTTTATGAATCACCTATGCTAAAGCAATCAGTGGAAATCATCTGATGCACACAGGTCTACCATCAACAGTATTCCTGTGTTAGTGGTTTATAAATCCCATTTGCTTTGGGCCTCTCAGTGCTCTTGGCAGAGTGAGGTTTGAACATTAGTTGATGGGATTTTAACGTCATGAACCACAGTTCAGCTCAGATTATAAGCTTTCTGACTCTGAGCTAGTTTCTGAAAAGAAACCATTGAGGTGACGTACATCAAATACCAACATCTCTCTCCTGGCAGCAGAAACCGTTAACCCCATATGCGTAGGTGCTCCATAGAGAGGTTTATTTTGGAGCGGGGCAGTATTGACAAATGGGGAGAGGTCCAAAATTTGTGTTTCCTGCCCTCACGATGGGGCTGTGTGGTGATCCAAGGTTTTGCGTGGGAGGGGAAGGAGAATGATGAAGGAGAAAGGAAGAACTGGGAGAAGCTCGGCACTAGTTCAGCAAGAGGAAGATGAACAGCTGTCAATTTCTGCAGAAACCTTGAATATATTATAATTGAAAATCTAGAGAGCCCAAGTCAGAGCTTCAAACACTGTAGGTTACCATTACAATGAATAATATTATAGAAGTCAGAAGATTTGAATACATCTCTCCACATATCAGCATATTCAAAACAATCTCATATTAACAACTATTGGAAACTTTGGTCTCTTGTTTTACTCTTGGAGGTTTAAGATGAATTTACTGTATACTTTGTAGATCTTTTCAACATTGACTGCAGTTTATGTTCAATCTTCAAAGTGATGATCATTAAACCTTTGGAAAGCACCAGATTGGTCAATGGAGATTATGTTTTGTTGGTGGTTAACATTGAGATTGATGAGAGTGGGAGGAAATGATTGCACAAGGGCCAGAATATGGGAGGAGGAAAATTCCCTATCCAACTGAGATAAGGTAACTTCAATGTGGAGTTCTCCAGCAAAGGGTAAAGAGCAAAGTAAGGTGCAAGAACAACAGTCAGGCTGCACTTTGGAAGTTTGTCATTAATTGGGCTGATTTCTATTACCCAGACCAGAATTTGGGGAAGGGCACCTGAATCACCAAGTTGGGGTACACAATGGGCACTTATCTGCACGTGCTTTGCTTGTTCCAGAGGAAGGTGATGAGTGCGAAGCTGTACTGGTGAATCCAGAGAAGGGGCACGTAATGGTAGTGCAGCTCTGTTTGCAGACTGCCTCCTCCTCCCAGTCAAGGATCTCCCACCCTCTCTCCTCACAGAAGAAGAACTGTCACTCTTATCTCCCTCCCATTGATTGATGCTCTCTCTACTTCTGGTTTTATGACCTTGCCCTTTAATTTAAGATGGGTTTTCAATAACAGCACACTCCATCTTCATCTACCAACCCCCTCATGATATCTGGGCCTTCAATTGCATCACATCCCTTGACTTATGTAAATATCTTGCCCAGCCATCTCATTATGGTTTAGTAACAAGGAATTGGACAGAGTCATATAGTCACACAGCATGCAGACATGCCCTTCGGCCCAACTGGTCCATGCTGACCAAGATTCCCATCTAAGCTAGTTCCATTTCCTCACGTTTTGCCCATATCCCTCTAAATCTTTCCTATCCATGTATCTATCCACGTACCTTTTAAATGTTGTTAATGTACCTGCCTCAACACTTCCTCTGGCAGTTCATTCCATGTACTGACCACCTTCTGGGTGAAAAAGTTGCCCCTCAGGTTCCTATTAAATCTCTCCCCTCTCACCTTAAACCTATGCCTTCTAGTTCTCGACTCCCCAACCCTGGGGAAAAGACATTGAGCATTGACCCGATCTATACCCCTCATGATTTTATATGTTTATAAGATTACCCCTCATTCTGTTATGCTCCAATGAATAAAGTCCCAACCTGCTCAACCTCTCTCCATAACTTAGGTCCCTTGAGTCCCAGCATCATCCTAGTAAATCTGCTCTGCACTCTTTCCAGCTTAATGGCATCTTTCCTATAGCTTGGTGACCAAAACTGAACACAATATTCCGAATGCGGCCTTACCAACGTCTTGTACAACTGCAATCAAAACATCCCAGCTTAATGCCCTGAGTGATGAAGGCCAGCATGCCAAAAACCTTCTTCACCACCCTATCTACCTGTGACACCACTTTCAGGGAACAATGTACTTGTATTCATAGGTCCCTGTGTTCTACAACACTCCCCAGGGCCCTACCGTTCACTGTGAAAGTCCTACCCTCATTTGTCTTCCTAAAATGCAATGCCTCACACTTAAACTCTCCTTGCCATTTGCCCAGCTGATCAAGATTCCCCTGTAATCCCTGATAACTAGCTTCACTGTCAAAGGTAGCACCTATTTTACTGTCAGCTGCAGATTTACTAACCATGCCTTGTACACTTTCAACCAAATTATTGATATAGATGACAAATAGTAATGGGCCCAGCACCAACCCGTGGGGAACACCACTAGTCACGGGCTTCTAGTCTAAAAAACAATCTTCCGCAATCACCCTCTGCTTCCTACCATCAAGTGAATTGTGTATCCAGTTAGTTAGCTCTCCCTGGATCCCATGTGATCTAACCTTCCAGAGCAGCCTACCATGCAGAACCTTATAAGAGGCCTTACTGAAGTCCATATAGACCATGTCTACTGCCCTGTCCTCATCAACCTTGATTAATTCTTCAAAAAACTCAATCAAATTCATGAGACTTGATCTCCCATGCGCAAAGCCGTGCTTGCTGACTATCCCTAATCAACCCCTGTCTTTCCAACTGCTTGTATGTCTTATCTCTCAGAATCCCCTCTAGTAACTTACCTACCACAGATATTAGACTTACTGATCTATTGTTCCGAAGATTTTCTGTGCAGCCCTTCTTAAATAAAGGCACAACATCAATCACCCTCCAGTCTTCTGGCATTTCACTCATAGCTAATGATGATGCAAGTATCTCAGCCAGGGCTTGCACAATTTCTTCTCTAGCCTCCCACAGTGTTCTTGGATATACCTAGTCAGGCCCTGAGGATGTATCTACCTTCATGCGTTTTAAGACATACAGCACCTCCTCTGCTGTAATGCAGTTTATCCTCAAGACATCCTCATTAACTATCTCAAGGTCCAGCCTTCATGTCCTTCTCCATGGAAAAAACAAGGAGAAATATTCATTGAGGACCCGCCCATCTCCTGCAACACCACACATAGATGTCCACTTTAGTCTTTGAGGGGCCCTATTCCCTCTCTAGTTACTTTTTTCCCCCTTAATATACTTATAAAATCTCTTTGGATTCTTGAGGTCTTGGGTCAATCCATAAGTCCCAGCATGTAACAGACATCCATTGGCAGAATGGGAAACTTTGGAGCCTGCAATTCCACGTTTGAAAAGCTCAGGGATTTTTAAGGTGGAGGCACAGTTTACTTTAGATGCTGGAATCTGGAGCAACAAGCAATCTACTGGAGGAATTCAGCTGGTCGAGCAGCATCAAAAGTGGGGGAAAGGAATTGTTGATGTGTTTCTGATCGAAACCCTGCATCAGGACTTTTAAGGTGGCTGTGTTGGGTTAGAGATGAGTCACATTGGATTTCAGGAAAGGGTCATGACTCATGACAGCTGAGCCACAGTTAAAGAAATGCTAACTTGCCATTTTTCCTTGAGGAGGGAACAGTGCTCAGTAATAAGGAGAGGAATGCAAATGGGAGAGAGAGAGAGAAAGGGAGAGACTGACTTTGTGTGTTGTTTAGGGGTGGGGGGGAAAGGAATGTGGCTTGAGCATGAGCATGGGGCTTGGTGGGAGTGCAATGGATGTTTCAGATGGCGGGTGAGGCGTTGCAAGTGGTGCCCCAAGGTTCAGTCAAAGGGAAAGGCTGCAGCTCACAAAGCAGGGTCTGCCTTTATTACTCATATCTCTCACTCATCTCACTGTTTTGCATGTTTGGCAGCTTGCTGCTGTCTGGCACACAGTGGCCACAATTCCTTTGATTAATGTCTTCTGCAATGTACCGAGTCTCTTTTCCCTTCCTTTAGGTTTTCCACTTACTTTGGCAATCTTGGAGCTGGGTCGTATACCTGAAAAAGAAACAGCTGCTCAGAGATTAGCAAGGTCATTGAGAAAAAGATTAAAGTGAAGATGGTGCAGAACTTGAAAAGACTGAGTCCTGCACCAGCTTCTACCTCAATCTTCTCTCCAAGGACCTTGAGGTAGCATTAGAAATGTGGATCACCCTTGCCAATTCCAACCGGAGGATTGATGGACAGACTAAGGCCAGGTCTTGTCTTGACGAGACAGAAATACAAACATAACTAATGGGTCCTTGATACAGGGACAAGGTACAGATCAAGATCAATAGTACTGGCTCCTCCATAGAGGATTGAGATACAAATCAAGACCAGCCAACACTGAGAATCTCAAGGCTCCTTGCCCCATCCTCTTGATTAAGCTTTTTGAGGAGGTAACGAAGAGAATTGATGAAGGTAGGACAGTGGATGTTGTCTACATGGACATTAGTAAAGCACTTGACAAGGTAGGCTGTCCAAAAGATTATGTTATATGGTATTCATGGTGAGTTGGTAGGTTGGATTCAAAATTGGCTTGGTCACAGAAGACAGAGAGTAGTGGTGGAGGGGTGTTATTTTGACTGGAGGTCTGTGACCAGTAGTGTTCCACAGGGATCAGTGCTGGGACCTTTGTTGTTAGTAATGTATGTACAATAAATGATTTGGACAAAAATGTATGTGGTCTGATTAGGAAGTTTGCAGACGACACAAAAATTGGTGGAATTGTGGCTAGTAAGGGTTGTAAAAAGATACATCAGGATATAGATCTGTTGTAAATTTGGTCAGAGAAATGGCAGAAGAAGTTTAATCTGGACAAGGACGAGGTGCATTTTGGGAAATCAAATGCAAGAGAATACAGTAAACTGCAGGACCCTTAGGAGCACTGATGTACAGAGGGATCTTGGGGTGGATGTCCATCGCTCCCTGACAGTGGCAACATGATAGGGTGGTAAAGGTAGCATACAGTATGCATGTCTTCAATGGTCAGGGCACTGAGTATAAAAGTTGGCAAGTCATGTTGCAACTGTATAAAACTTTGGTTAGGCTACGTTTGGAGTATTGTGTGCAGTTCTGGTTGCCCCATTACAGGAAGGATGTGGAGGATTTAGAGATGCTGCAGAAGAGGTTCACCAGGATGTTGCCTGAATTAGAGAGTATCAGCTATAAGAAGAGGCTGGACAAACTTGGGTTGTTTTCTCTGGACCATTGGAGGCTGAGGGATAACCTGATAGAAGTATATAAAATTATGAGAGGCATGGGTGGGGTAGATGATCAGAGTCTTTTTCCCAGTGTGTAACTGTCAAATACTAGAGGGCATAGGTTTAAGGTGAGAGGGGAACATTTTAAAGGGGATTTATGAGGCAGGTTTTGTTTTACACGGAGGGTGGTAAGCGCCTGGACACGCTGTCAGGGGAGATAGTAGAAGCAGATATGAAAGCAATGTTTCAGAGACATTTAGACAGGCAAATGAACAGGCAGGGAAGGAAGGGATACGTACCATGTCCAGGCAGAGGGGATTAGTTAGGTTGGCATTATGGTCAGTGCAGACATGGTGAGCCAAAGGGTCTGTTCCTGTGTTGTCCTGTTCTATCCCCTATGTTCTATGTTATATATCTTCTATCTCAGGGAGACTTCAACATCAGAATAAATTCTACTTTCTCTGTAGTTGTCCCTGTAACTGCTTCTTGCCAAATGCAGATTCCTATCTTGGCTGCAAGTGTTCCTTGCTGGGTCTCAGCCCTCTCCACCATTCCAGTTTTGCTCACCATATTGTTATTAGTCTACTGTGCTCAGATACAGACCATCTGACTAAAGGAAATGTGTCAACAGCGGCATCAACCTACAAGGGACTTAAATCTACCCACCTCCACCAGCATTTCCAGGGCTCTTACACTTCCTTCCCACCAGGAGACATCCTTGAAAAGCTGTCGCAGTAGAGTAGGCCAAAAGCTACAAAAGAGGAGCAGGGAAAGTGGGCATATTCCTCCTGGCACATTCCAAGTGGGAGTTAGGTGGGCATACACTGGGAAGACTAGTCCAAGCTTGGGATCCAGACATGGCCTCTCCCTGCTTACCTCCAACAGGACTTCAAGGCAAGAGGAGGCAGGTCCGAGGAATGGACTTTCTACATTGCAAGTGCCCGCAGCCACAGCCAGCCCTTGCCCTCCACCTTGCAATGCTGCTAACCCACAGGTGAAAGGTGATGGGAACACCATGGCCACAACTTTACTATGGTTCCTGGATTGCCCATCGGAGCAAACATCATGGGGAAGATACATCAGGTGGTTTTGATATTTCATTTCCCCTGTTTTTCACAAGAGCAGGTCCAATTAATCAAGAGACTGCTGTCATTTATACTGCAGGCCTGTTGATAGATTGTCTTGTGGAATTATGTTTCTAATTTTATTTAAAAGTTTTACATCTTTCGCTATTTGCTTCCCTCCAATGTGTGGGACTCCACTTTTGTGAAACGTTTCATCTCTGTATGGCATGTACACTCAACGGGTTCTTATCATCTTGCAGAGTCTATTACAATATGTACAAACTTATAACTGTAGACATAAGTAGGTGGACAAATTGTCTCCAGTTTATTCAAGGATACTTCACAGACTGTCTCGGGTACTTTCTGTATGCAATATTGTGGCTAGTTCATCACATGACGTGATCCTTAAAGGGATCAGCCCTAAAATAACAATTATTGTTTGTAATCAATAATGCATATACTACACTGTTTACACACCGTGTGTTCATTCACTTGCCTCAAAATTGAGTCTTTTTGCATTCTTCTGGTGACTTCCTCCTTTGTTATGTGAACCTCCCTTCTACAGGTTCTCTCAATTGTTTCCCTTCCATTGAGACACCATTTGACTTGCTTTACTCAGCTGTGCCTACAGAGACAATGTATCTTTGCTTCCCTGGACAGGCTGTTCTGAACAAGCACATTTGTGCTGTATTATTCCTATTGTAGTGATAACAGGGTTTCCTGCAGTCTCACTTTTTGTGCCACTCACTGAAGCCAGACTTAATGTAGGGGTTCCGGCCATCGTTTTCCTGTTAGTATCCACACTGTGTTCACTAATGCTTCCTGTGTCAACCAAAACTCCTTCACACCTTTGGAGACCATCTTCATAGATCTGCATGCTGTTCAAGTGATGTGCATGCAGCATGTTTAGTAACTTCAGCTGGAGGTACTCAATGGCTCGTCCACACACAAATTCACCTTGTAGCACAATGAAGTTTGGCAACGTAGCATAAGCATCTACGAGCAGGATCACCTTCTTGCATTCACGAATGGCCTCATTCGAGCATTTTTGCCCTCAGCCTTTACTTTGGAGTAACGGTTAGCGTGACGCTATTACGGTGCCAGCACAGCGACCCGGGTTCAATTCCGGCCGCTGTCTGTAAGGAGTTTGTACACTCTCTCCGTGTCTGCGTGGGTTTCCTCCGGGTGCTCTGGTTTCCTCCCACATTCCAAAGACGTACGGGTTAGGAAGTTGTGGGCATGCTATGTTGGCGCCGGAAGTGTGGCGACACTTGCGGGCTGCCCCCAGAACACTCTACGCAAAAAGATGCATTTCACTGTGTGCTTCGATGTACCTGTGACTAATAAAGAAATCTTATCCACCCTAAGTAATATCCTCATCCATTCCCAGATCAATGGAAAGGATCTCATGTCCCACCTGTTGTGATTTCCACTGTCTGTCACTTCAGTGCCATTTTGTACCATCTTCCACTTTGACAAATGCTCCTGTCTTTTGCAGGAGCTTCTTTATTACAGTCTCAGATTGGCTGTAATTAATTGTAAGTCTCTCAGAATCACCCCTACTGTTGCAGTTAAATGGTGACTGGAGTGGTTGATGACTTAGTTGACTTTGATGGCTGTGTTTCTTCATCATTCCATCCTCGTTGCCAGGGAAAAAGAACGTGTGCTCAGTAGAGACACAAGAGACTGCACACGCTGGAACCTGGAGCAGAAAGCAAACTGCTGGGGGAGCTCAATGGGTCGAGAAGTACCTTTCGAGGGAAAGGAATTGTCAATGTTTCAGGTCTTGAGTCCTCCAGCGATTTGTTTTCTTTTGTGCTCAGTGAGTTCCTAACGTCCAACAAAGTCCACTGTAGGGAATACAAACTGATAGAGGTGAAACACGAAGACCTCAGAGTATATGTAATTTATTCAAGAGTACTTCACAGAATGCCTCTGAGCTACATAGGATATGTACCTCAATACTTTGGGATACCCACCTCAATACCTATGGACCTCAATACTTTAACTATTGATGCAGATCATGGACCAATTAGTCATACGCTACACTTCTAAAGGGATGATAACCTTAAAGTGATGATTATTGTTCATGATCAATTTATGTACACATCTTCCTGGTTCACAAAGGTTCTTCAGGGAAGGAAAGCTGCCATTGTTTCCTAGTCTGGTCTATGTGGAGGGCTGAGTTTAATTTGCCTTCTGAAACAGCCTATCAAGCCACTGAGAGCAACTGGAATAAGCCAAAGTCTTGTCATTGACAACCACATCAGCAGCCCAAGAAAGAATAAAAGTCACTGATTTACATAGAAGACAATCCAATGCTTAAAACTAAGTTGGACTTGAAGTAAAGAGTCTTGATATAGGCACATTTGTTCATAGTCCAGCAACTCAGTTGATGAAGTGGGGCAGTGATGTTAACTAAAGCGTCTGTATCAAGTGACATCAAGCAGGTCAGAATGTCAGAATGAGGTTTATTATCACTGACATATGTTGTGAAGTTCATTGTTTTGCGGCAGCAGTAGAGTGCAAAAATAAAGACATAAAAATTACTGTAAGTTAGAAAAATAAATAAATAGTGCAAAAGGGGTATAATGAGGTAGTGTTCACAGGTTCATGTACCGTTCAGAAATCCGATGGCAGGGGGGAGGAAACTGTTCCCGAAATGTTGAGTGTGGGTCTTCAGGCTCCTGTACCTCCTCCCCGATGGTAGTAACATGAAGAAGGCATGTCCCAGGTGGTGAGGGTGGTTAATGATTGATACTGCCTTCTTGAGGCACCGCCTCTTGAAGATGCCCTTGATGGCGGCAGGGTGAAGCTGGGGGCAGGGGGGGTGGAGGGTTGAGGTGGATTTGTGCCCGTGATGGAGCTGGCTGAGTCTGCAACCCTCTGCAGACTCTTTCGATCCTTTTTTGAGCACAGTGTCTGCCTGAACTGCTATCTGATCAGGGAAGGAAGAAACAACTTTCAAAAGAACATCAATCAATGTTCTCTTCCTAATTTTAATTTGAATCATCGAATACGAGATAATGTGCAACCCAACATCCACAAAATGTAGAATCATTTAGTTACTGTAAAAAGCATAGTCAGATGTACATTGTGATAGTCTGTTCCAATGACAACAGGGGCCAGTCATTAGTGAGCGTAAGTGCTACATCCAGAGATTTACTTTGGACTGGGGTCTTGTTGACAGTGGTGGAGAGGTTTGTGTTTGTGGCTTCCTGTCTGCCCAGTTTACAGGGCACTGAGTGGCCTCAGGCTTGTGGGGGAGGAGAAGGGTTCAGAGGCAGGAACGTAGAAGAGGTGAGTGAGGATAATCGTCCAAGGTATAAACATCAGGACAACTCTGACAACGGGTCTTTGACCTGAGACGTTAACTCTGTTCCTCTTTTCACAGATGCTGCCTGGCCTGCCGAGTGTTTCCAGCATTTTCTGCCTTTATTTATACATCTCTACCAGGATTCTATGCATTTACAAGGAATGATTAAGGTGAAAAGGAAGAGTATTGTGAGGATTAATAGCTCGCTCTCTCTGCAATATTGTTGTCCAGCTTCTGCAGGGTCTCGACCCAAAATATCGACCATCCCTTTGTCTCCACAGATGCTGCTTGACCTGACGATTTCTTCCAGCAGTTTAGCTTTTTTCCTCTTGGTTAGTCACTGTGCTCAAATCCTACCTTGAAGACCACATGAATGGAATGAATATGCTAGCAGGTAAAATGCTCCCTTGCTGATTATACCTACCATTTTCATGACAGTTTCCCCAGTTATTTCTATCCCCGAGTCATGTATTCCAGAGCGCAGGCACAAGTCCAACAGTAGAGGAAAGAGTACTATGTGATTCCATGGTTTTCATGCTGGGTTCTTGCTTTCATTGTATCTTTAAGTCAGGCTGTGTTGCTTTGTTAACTAGTGATAATTCACCTACTATAAGATCATTCTGAACCTAATGCGATTGAATCTATGTGAATTCCACAATGTGATCAACAATCAGAAACTTTAGTGTAAATATATTGGGTTAGAGGTTCTCTAGTGTATGAAAAGAGGTGGTGTGGCTTGGGAGTCCTGTGGCAATTTGCTGCAGAGCTCCCAGTTTTCGATATTCTACTGTGGTCCAGGGTACCTCACAGAAGGTCTTGTACATGCAAAACCACACAACATCGGAAGGAGAGCAGTGATCACGGCAGAACTGTGTCAGAAAGCAAATGGTGGGCAAGGTGACATGGTTAATGGGATGAGGGTAACATTGGGTTTGGGGAAGACAGTTGGGTAATTAGGCAATTGGAGACCGACTAGCTGTTTGGGATGGATGGGAGGGCAACCAACAAGATAATAAAAGGGTGGGGCTAAGGGGCTAATCAGGGAGAGGAATGGAGAGAGATCCAAGAGGTCTTGACAATATCTGTTACTGTGGGAGTGATCACTAAGGATTAGAAGACCAAAAGGAGCCCATCTTAAGGAAGAACATCATCTTGGACATCCTGGTGACAGGCTTGGAATGGTTGGGCGTTTTTATGAAATAATGAAACAAGCTTTGAACCTCCAGTAAAGACTCGCTTTTTTGTTTAAGACCATCTCCAATAGCAAACCACAGACTGAAGATGGACTTTGATGCAAGTGATGTCACTCCATGGCTGCACACCAGTTGATATCACTGCCCATGCCCAGCACTTCTGCCTTATGTAGTCTATAATCTGACGTGTCTCAGTCTGAACATCCAGACTTCTGCTTCCCTCATTGAAAGTAACCAAGCAGAATTAGTGATCAGGTTTCTTATATTCACTTGTGTAGAACATTAAATTGTTGCGTTATGCTAGAGATTTTCTCAGCACGTGAACTTTGTAAATGAAGAGTTAAACCAGATTCATGATCTCCCAGAGTGATTACTTTAAAATGTAATTTGACTGAACCTGTTGCTCACTTTACATCACAGTAGCTGTAATAGTTCATGTAGTGTCCTGACACTATTGGCACATGGCTTCTGAGGGCGATACTCTGAGCAGCTGCATTTGGAGATGTTGTGAGAGAGGGGTTATATTGCCTCACGAGGCAAAAGACTACGGGATAATTGTGTTATATCTGCAATTATTCTATGGTCTTTTGCCTCGTGAGGCTTTCCCAATTTTCCCACATGATGGCAGCACTGAACAATCTTTCCCGTGAGTGAGGACTGGCAGAACTGACTGCTGAACTATCAACATAAAACATGGAACACAGAACAGTACAGGAACAGGCCCTCTGGCCAACTATGTTTGTGCTGATCATGATTTTAACTAACCCCATCTACTGGCACAAGGTCTATATCTAAGTGCCTCTTAAATGCTTCTTTCGTATCTGATTCCACCGCCTCCCCCGGCAGTGTTTCTGGCACCTATCACTCTCTCTGTGTAAAGAACTTGCCTCATAAACCTACCTTGAACCTTTCATCTTTCACCTTAAAGCTATTCCCTCTGGTATTTGACATTACCACCCTGGGAGAAAGACTCTGACCATCTACCCTGTCTCTGACCCTCATAATTTTATAAATTTCTATTAGGCTGTGCCTCAGCCTCTGACAGTCCAAAAAAACAATCCAAGTTAGTCCAACCTCTCCATATAGGAAATACTCTCTAAACCAGGCGACATCCTGGTGAACCTCTTCTGCATCCTCTCCAAAGCTTCCATATCCTTCCTGTAATGTGGTGACCAGAACTACACACAATACTCCAAATGTGGCCTAACCATAGTTTTAGAGAGCTACAACATGACTTCTCGACTTTTATACTCAACACCCTGACCGATGAAGGCAATCATGCTGTACACCTTCATTACCACCCTTCCTACTTGTGATGCTACTTTCAGGGAGTGATGGACTTGCACCGCAAGATTCCTCTGAACCTCAGTGCTCCGAAGGGTCCTGCCATTTGTGATATATTTTTCTTTTGTATTTGAGCTCCCAAAGTGCAACACATCACATTTGTCCCATCCGATGTGTGTGTGTGTGTGTGTGTGTGTGTGTGTGTGTGTGTGTCAAGTTCAGCAGATAACACATTTAATATGAATGAGGTTGGCTCACAGAGTCACTCAGCAGGTAAACAGAAATTTCACCCCACTGGGTTCATGCCAACCATCAAGCACACATTAATATTAATTCCATTTTAATCTCCCCACATTCCCATCAACTCACCCCAGGTTCTACCACTCACCTACACACCAGGGGCAATTTACAGCAGCCAATTAACCTACTAACAATGAACACCTGGTGGTGGGGGGGGTGGTGGGGGGGGGGGGCGGGGGACGCGGGGGGGAACCCACACCGTCATAGGGAGAACATGCAAGTTCCTCACAGACACCATCTGAGGCCAGGATTAAACCAGGGTTGCTGAACCCTCGAGGCAGGAACCTGTGTTTCCACCAAGTTCAGGCCTCTGTGGTTTGTATTGGGCTTATGAATTATTATTGTGCTAATGGGAAGAATGGAATTTAACAAATTGTCATTTCTAGATAAGTGAAGTTTAATCTCAGTTCAAAGCTTTAGAGTTAGTGAAAACGATGTTTGTGGGAGATTTATCTATACGAAGTTCTGGTTGACATTCACATTTGTAGAATTCACCTATGACTTGCTTTTCACCTATATTAAAATATAAACACTGGTATTGGTGTTTTATTGTCACATGTACAAGATACAGTGAAGAGCTTTGGGTTTGCCTGCATTTACCTGTCTTCCTCAAGCAAAAGAATGAATAAGATTAGATTTGAAGTGAAATAAATGTGCAAAACTTTATATTACAGATTTGTGATTCAAAGGCTCAGTGTTAGAGTGGAGAATTCCTCACCAACTGTCTGTATTGTAGTGATAGTCATCTCAGACCTGGTGTATTGCTTCTCTGGGCTCAATGGATTTGCCAATGAATGGTGACAGTGCCCATCAACTGGGATTTTTTTGTATTGAATCTGCAGTTCCACAATGTGAAGGAAGGACCAAGTCTCAGTATCTAATACTGTTGAATGCAGGGCAGACGTTGTTGTTACAATAATAAACTTGAACTTGAACTCTTCTTCAGGGCCAAGTTAACAATGTTTGGAGAGCATCCAATAATAATCAAGAACAATATCCCCTCTCGCACTGCCACTGGAGTTCAATAACTAAAATCAGTCTTTATTCTGGACATTTCAATCCAGGCTTCAGTATTTGATTGTAGTCACAAATCAGCAGATCCCCAGTTGAACCTGCATTTCAATACTCTTCTAGTGATGTCTCTTTTGACCCTTTGTCTCTTTAGATCTGCTTTTGCCTGTATGAAAATATCAACAGTAATGTGTTTATTAGCAGTTCATTGATACCTTTGGTTAATAATAAATCTTCAGTAAAGTTTAACGTTGTATTATGAACATAGAATTGTTGACCAAGTATAATCCCAAACTGCTCAGGATAGTGGGATGTGGGGTTAATGGATATTCAACTGAGAGCTAACACAAGCCATCAGTGTGGACCTCCTTATTAAATCTCTGTTCCCTTACTGGGGAAAACCAGTACCTTACTATTGTTATTGGCAGTGATACAACAGACACTCTCTGATGTTGCTGCCCTTTCCAAGTGTCCAGTCAAGCTCCATTTATCTGCAGAGGAGAACAAACTCCTTGATACTGGGGTCAGTTCAACACTCATTTACCAAATGTTGAAAACCTTCACTGTACCCTCCCCAAAGGAGTTGAGCTTCCCCTGTGCTCAAACTAAAATGAATTGCCCTTTCACACTGCACTCTCACCATTCAGTTAGCTTGATCTATACTTATCTGGTTCAGATCCACCGTTCAAACTTACTGCCCTAGTGTATTCTAGATCCGATTGATGATACCCTGCTGAGTGGCAGTAACTTGCATTATGTGGCCAGGACACAGGAGCAGGCCAGCACAAGCCCTGCTATTGAGAATACTGGCAAAACTTTGACAGAGCACAAGACCTCATCCCCAGCTCTGACATCTTCAAAGCTTTCAAATTCTTACAATGCTACTGAATATCCCTGACATTCAAAAACTATTCCAAGTGAAAGAATCAAATGAAAATAATAAAAATTTAGAGTAAAAATGAAGCCTGTTAAAGTATTTAAAATCACTCTTAAATCATTTCAGATATTTCAGCAGACATAAATAATTTAAAAAGAATTATCTTACCTTTCTTTCTTCGTGGCTGAAAATCGCCATTGAAATGATGCAACTTGCAGACCATAGACAGATCCAGCCTGCTGTAGATTCCTCCAGTTTTATGCTCCTGCATCTGAACTCTATGCCTGGTCTTGCAGGAGAGCACCCTGAGAGAGTTGTCAACTGGAATCTTTCAGCAAGCCTGAGACTTCCAGATCTTCACAGACATGTACAAAGTGCCCAACCAAGACCCACAGCTCTCGATGGATCAGTTGGTGTTTGCCAGCAATCTTCAGCCCAATATACGTTTAGAAACCAAAATCAGCAAATAAAACTTCTGACAAATTCCTCGTCTACACTCAGCTTTTAGCATCCTCATATGATGTCTCTTTTGACTTGGTTTTGTCCCATATTATAACGTTAAGATTTACATTCTTGGCACAGGAGATCAACGAGACATTCAGTAAATAACCTCATGCGACAAATCCTATTGTCCTAAATTGTATAACTGCGAGGTTATCTCAATACTGGTTTCACTCGACTCCAACAAGTCACTCCTGCTGTCAGCTGTCTTCAAACCTTCACACTTCACATCGACGTCAGTGACATTATCAGCAAAATATATAACATGGCTTTCGCAAAAACTGTTCTCCTGTCAAAATAAAGTAACATGTAATAAGATAATAGATGACCATAAGTAGAATGCTGAAACAAATGAGTGACATACAACCCAGATCCAAACCTATACTGATATACCTCAGTACCAATGGCCCTTTCCAGGATATAATTCAGTCACCACAGGCCTCCCCGTGATATAAGTCAATAACCCCGCCACTTTTGCGATACGAACACTTTGGCTGGTGATACCACAGTGGTTGGTGATCTCAGTGATTTCATTCAGCCTTTGAGCTGACGTCCTCCAAGCATTGGCACTCCTACAGAGAGAAAAGGAAAGTTGTACTAAACGGTCCAGAATTTTTCAGTGTATTCTTTGGACAAATTAGTGGAATGTCACCTACTGAAGCAGATTACCAATAACTCACTGCTTTCTAAGGTTCCACTCTTCCCAGTACCTACCTGAGCAGTGGAGGATCTGCACGGCAGCGATGGTGAGGAAGAAGGATTTCATTCTGCCTCGTGTGGGATCAGCCGGCTGGTTTCTCAGAGTAAAGGAGCTGCTTCTCTCTCTCTCAATCTGCCTTCGACTGAATATCCTGCACCTCAAATACTGACTCAGTGATACTTGTGGGCACAGGAACCAGCTGATAGGTGGGCTGTAATATGGGCAGAGCTTCCTCCTAATGTCATCATTGTGCGTGGGTTTGGTGGAATACGAAATAATATAATAATGAGCTGGAAGAGGAGTGCAAATGATCATCTATAAGTTCTACAAATTCTCACCCTCCCCACTGATGTGAACTTCATGGCATTATTCAGTACGATGTTGATGTTATTTGAATCATTTCCTGTACCAACCATTTATCTCTGGAAGATCAGCTGTAACTAATGACAGCTTACAGCATCATTGAATTGAACGGAGATCAGGATCCAGACATTGTATGTTCCTTCCAATCTCTGCCCACCTTAAATGAATTTTCTCTCCATTCCTTTTACTCTCCCCTGCTATGTTGTCTTTTTGGGGATATGGCTCCTCAACTCCGAGAAGATGACCTTTGCCCTTACTAGGTTTTGCTTCTAAATGGAAAGAGCAGCAAATGCTCAGCATCAGAGGGAAGTGCTGACAGTCACACACACACTCATCTCAAGTACACACATCCACCATGGAGTCACCTAGTTACTAATCCAGAGCTGGAACTCTGGCTGCTTCCCCTCCCACCACAGGCAAGGAGCAATGAGTTATCATTTATCAGATGCGCTTGATGTTGAAATCTCTGAGCATGGAATGCGTCACTTCTGGTCCATATAGCACAATGCCACATAAAACAGTGCCTAAACCAATGATCAGAGACGATCACCCTGAACATTTCTTGAACTTTTCAGGCTTCCATGGTTTTTTTCTAAATCCATTTGATATTACATAGGGACTATAGACCATTGTGTTTACAATAGGTAACACTGGCATTGGTCTGAAGTCTTGTATGAATGTAGTATTTTTAAATCCATTTGATGCTACACAGTGACTGTAGACCATTGTGTTTTCAATGGGTTACATTAGCATTGATCTGAAGCCTTGTGTGAATATAGTGCTTCTAAATCCATTTGATGCTACACAGAGACTGTAGACCATTGTGTTTTCAATAGGTTACATTAGCATTGATCTGAAGCCTTGTGTGAATGCAGTGCTTCTAAATTCATTTGATGCTACACAGACACTGTAGACCATTGTGTTTTCAATGGGTAACACTTGCATTGATCTGAAGCCTTGCGTGAATGTAGTATTTCTTTTAGGAAACTGAAATTCTTGGAGAAGTCTCCTTTGTGTGTCAGTACCAACAGTTCAAAAACATAGCACCCATGGGTGTTATCCATTTTCCCTTGTGGTGTTATGTGAGCTGTTTCTTAGATTTATATTTAAGGTACTGTATACTGCAAGTTGTTGTTGCTGAGATTGGAACCATTCATTGAGCTAGCAAAAGCCACAGCACAAATATAACACCCTATTAGAGGTTGGAAATTTGAGTCCAAGGTATGGCAATCATTTCAGTTCTGCTCCCATGGTAGAAATAAGTTTGGACATTATTTTGTTTCATTCTAGTGTCCTGAACAACACTCCTTCTCAGCCCTGCACACCTTGCAGTGTCAGCTGACCATATAGAAACCTTTGGCAGAAAGCACAGCAAATACCAGGCTTTCTCTACTCCACGTCACTGACAACAGGGGCCAGTCATCAGCGAGCGTGGGTGCTGCATCCAGAGATTTACTTTGGACTGGGGTCTTGTTGACAGTTGTGGAGAGGTTTGTGTTTGTGGCTTCCTGACTGCCCAGTTTACAGGGCCCTGAGTGGCCTCAGGCTTCTGGGGGAGGGCAGGGGTTCAGAGGATAATCATTAGAGGAATAAACAACTGCAGCAGGAAAATATTTATTACATCGTCTTCATCAGCTCAGAATATTATGTGACTGTAAAGAATGATTAAAGTGAACAGGAAGATAGTTGTGGAGGTTACTCTCTCTGGAGTATTGTAAGGTTAAATCTGTTCTTCCACTCTTCCAGATCAGTCTTTGCCATAAAACTGCACCTTTGTCCAGAACCTGAACAACATAAATATGACATGTTGGAAATGGAATGTTTCTCGACTAATTATTTTATTGTCCTGACTTTTTTCCCACCTTACACGTCTAATTCTCTTTTATTTTCTCAACATTGACAAATGATTTCTGACGTAGAGGCACACAAATACAAGGCAGGGGGAAGTATTGGATTTATGTAATTCACATTTTTGAGTAGCTTACAAGCTGCTCAGTCTGTGTTCTTGTCTGCAAGTGGTTTGTACCTCACTTTGATCGGTACAATAATCAGCGGGTCAGGCAGTATCTGAGGAGGTAAATGGACGGTCTATATTTTGGGCTGAGACCCTTCATCTGACCAGTTCAGATGAAGGGTCTCGACCCGAAACATTGACTGTCCATTTACCTCTGCGGATGCTGCCTGGCCCACTGAGTTCCTCCAGCATCTTCTTGGTTGCTTCAGATTCCAGCATCTACAGTCTCTCGTGACTCCATGGTGGAGAAACTCATTAGTTTCTGAAATTATTGATTTGTAAGATCATTTGAAAAGAATGATGTTAAATCCAATGCCATATAACTCTCTCTGGAGGTTCATAAAATGTGATCAGTGACCAGAAAATTATTAAAATGCCTTGTATTCACACAGTCCTTTTCACAGCCTCAGTGATCCCAAGATGATTGATGGTGATTGAAGATCTTTTCTTAAAGTAGCCAAGTTAGACACAGCAAGGTGAAGATGGTCAAACAGTTTGCTTTAGCAAAGGTGGTTCGGGTTAAACGTTGGCCAGGACAACAGGCAAGGCTTCCCTGCTCTTCTTCAAAGCGATGTACTGCAATTTTCCAGTTCTGTCGAAGGGTCATTGACCTGAAGTATTAACTGTTTCTCTCTCCAAGTTTGTTACCTGACCTTCTGAGCAACTCCAGCACTTCCTGTTGTTATTTCAGATTTCTGGCCTCTGAAGTGTTTTTGATCTTCAATGTTTTTTTATCACCTCTGTGAGGTTACTTAAGGCTTCTCTTTAATCTCTCCACATTGCATTAACCTTTCAGCTCAGATCTTGAGCCAGAGATTCTGGGCTGGAATTTGAACTCACCATCTACTGGTTCAAGGCCAGCATGCTGCCTACTTGATGCACCATAGAAAGCATCCTATTTGGATGCGTCACAGCTTGGTACAGCAACTGCTCTGCCCAGGATTGCAAGAAACTGCAGAGAGTTGTGGACACAGCCCAGCACGTCATGGAAACCAGCCTCCCCTCCATGGACTCTGTCTATACCTCTCACTGTCTTGGTGAATCAGCCAGCATAATCAAAGACCCCTCCCACCTGGGTCATTCTCTCTTCTCTCCTCTCCCATCAGGCAAATGATACAGGAGCCTGAGGGCACATACCACCAGGCTCAAGGACAGCTTCTATCACACGGTGATAAGACTATTGAACAGTTCCCTTATACGATGAGATGGACTCTTTTGACCTCTCAATCTACCTTGTTTGAGCTTGCACCTTATTGTCTATCTGCAATGCACCTCCCTGTAGCTGTGACACCTTACTCTGTGCTCTGTTATTGTTTTTACCCTGTACTACCTCAATGCACTGTGTAATGAATTGACCTGTATGATCGGTATGCAAGACAAGTTTTTCACTGTACCTCAGTACAAGTGACAATAATAAACCAATACCAATACTCACTACAACTAAATTATATGTCAATATAAAAAACATTATGTCAAATACAATGATTATTGTAAACGAAAGGTTAAATCCAGAATTCTACCTTCCGTTCTCTTGGTCTCTGAAAGAATAGCCAGACTATTTACATTTCCAGAGCAAAAAACAAACTGCTGGAGGAACCCAGTGGGTCAGGCAGCATCTGTGGATGAAAATGGACAGTCGATGTTTCAGGTCAAGACCCTTCATCTGGATCTATTTAAGTTTCTACTTCATGTTTACATCATGATGACTGAAAGAAGTGACCCACTTATAAAGCAGTAAACAGCAAAACTGGGAGGGTCATGAGGTCTTATATCACAGAAACAGGCCCTTCGGCCCTCGGAGTCCATGCTGACTATCAGCCACATATCCTACGCTCATCCCATTTTATTCTCCCCAGATTACCATCAACTCTCCCCAGATTCTACCACTCACCTGCACACTCGGGGTAACTTACAGTGGCTAATTAAGCTACCAACCCACACGTCTTTGGGATGTGGGAGGAAACCAGAGCACCCAGGAGAAACCAACGTGGTCACAGGGAGAACGTGCAAACTTCCACACGGACTGCACCGGAGGTCAGGATTGAACCCAGGTCTCTGGAGCTGTGAGGCAGCAGGTCTACCAGCTGTGCCACTGTGCTGCCCAGAGAGCTTGGGTCCAAGTCAGATACTTCAGTGAGTCCTGTGACTGGGACTGTGGTTCTGAGAATGATATTCCAGTTGCTTGCTTTGTGAGACTGAATACTATAGGTGACAGAATAAACATTGAGATAACTACCAGTGATGTACAGGCACACAATGTTGCTCAGTTGCTGGAGCCCATTGATGTGCTATGCTTTGTGCTGTGTACTGTGCTTGGACATGGACAGGAGCTGAGGACAAAGTTTCCACGCAGCACTGTCAGCTTACAATTTAAATGTATGAAAAATTACTCCTTACCCTTTCTTATTAACACTATCACTCTGCACACAGTGGGACTCTCACCATCTCTCACGTAGGGTTTGTTCACTGCTATTGTTAGGGTGAAGAGCACTGTAGTGGAAGAGCCCTTCTTCCAGTCCCATGTGGTTTTGATGACTGCATTGAATGACACATTCTGGGTAATGTGTCCATGTAACGTGTCATAGAACATAGAAAAGTATAGCACAGCAATGGGTCCTTCAGCCCACGATATCTATGCCGAACATGGTACCAAATTAAATTCAATCTCTTCTGGCTGCACATCCATATCCCTCTATCCTCTGCATGTTCATGCACCTATCTAAAAGTCTCTTGAACACCACTATCGTATCTGCTTCCACTACCACCCCTGGCAGCACGTACCGGGCACCCACCACTCTCTGTGGAAAAACAAAATTTGCCTTGCAAATCTCCTTTAAACTTTCCCCCTCTCACCTGAAGCAGATACCCTCTCATATTCAAAGTGTCATGGCCTCCCTGTTCCTGGCAGGACATTTAAAATTGTTCCCTAGTGTAGTGGACTGAAAGTGGGCACTTTGTTGGAATTGGGCTGATCACTGTTTTGCTGGCTGTTTGGACTGACCTTGTCGATTGGTGTTGGTATTGGTTCATTATTGTCACATGTGCAATGAAGAGCTTTTGTCTGCATGCCACCCAGACAGATCATGCCATACATAAGTACATTGAGGTAGTAAAAAAGAAAACAGAATGCAGAATATAGTGTTGCAGTTACAGAGAATGTGCAGTACAGGCAGACAAATAAAGTGCAAAGGCCACGACAAGGAAGATTGGGAGATCAAGAGTTCACCTTTTAGCATATGAGAAGTCACTTCAAGAGTCTGATTAACAACAGGATAACAGCAGTCTGGTAACAGCAGTCTGGTAACAGCAGTCCTTGAGCCTGGTAATTCGTGCTTTCAGGCTTTTGTACTTTCTGCTAATGGGAGGGGGGAGAAGAGACAATGACCGGGGTGGGTGGGGTCTTTAATTATGTTAGCTGCTTTCCTGAGGCAGTGGGAAGTGTTGATGGAGTCAAGAGAAGGGATGTTGGTTTAAGCGACAGACTGGGATGTATCCACAACTCTCTGCAATTTCTTGCGGTCTCGGGCAGAGCAATTGCTGTACCAAGCTGTGATGTGTCCAGATCGGGAAGGTGACTGGAATCTCAGGTTCACCGTTTTAGCTCTCAGTACACGTGTCAGACCATTAACAGCTGAAGGGGTTCTGTGATGTAGATCCGTGTCTCTTTCACAATACCAATGGGTCACAATAACGACGTTGACAGAAATAGCCAATCTCTCCTCGCTCACTCACTGACAGAGCAGTGTGGATATTTATTATCCATTGACTAACTGCAGGAATTTTTTGGACTGCTCTCACCTGGAAATGTCTGCATGTTTGACACACGTCTGGTGAATTCAAACAGGCTCTGGAGCTTTTGCCATTCCTTCTCGTCCTTTACAAGCACCCATTCAATGTCAGTGATGCTTATTCCGTGGAACTCTATCTGATGCACTGTGAAGCTTCACATACATCAGATCAACTGCATTGCCTGCATCAGTTCTCTCTGTTTTTCCTTGAAGGTGTCAGACAGTTACGAGTGAACACTACTTCTATTTGTAGCCACCAGGACACAAAAGGAACAATCAAACTACAGACTGTGCAGGGGACACTGGATAAACAGATCTCCAGTGCTGCGGGACTGAATTAGCAACAGGGATTTTGCCTTCTTAATCCTACCCAGATACACACAGTATCTTGATCACCTTCTTGGAGAGCTTGCTGGCTTAAGTCCTAAATCAGCTGGTCTAGCATTCAACATGTGTTTATTTATCCAGTCCTGTCATAATTTAATTCAAGATATTAAATAAATCTTTTTCACACCATCTATTGTCTCATGCATCTTTAAGAGCTCCCACATTGGTCATCTGTGTACAAAATAGGCAGTAGGTAATTTACGGGTACCTTTGAAAAGTGATTAAAGGTGGCCAATCAGTCCTGTAAATCAAATTGAAAAGCCTTTGCTGCTAAATCAGTGCATGAAGTTTTCTTCAAGGTGCATTCTCACCAGGAGCAAAGTTGGATCACCAAAGGCTGAGTTTCCCAGATGATGTAGGAGGTAGAGAGTGAGGTGAAGGTAAACTTGGTGCATGACAGATGTCAGGGTTGATAATGTAGGTGAGAATTAAGACTGAAGGACTAATAAGGAGTTCTACACATGAGAAAATGGCAGATGCATTAAATGAATACTTGTACCCTTCCTTATCATAGAGTCATAGACAGGGTGGTTAAGAAGGCTTATGGAATGCTTGCATTTATTAATCGGGGTATTGAGTACAGGAGTCAAGAAGTTATGATGCATCTCTATAGAACTCTGGTTAGGCCGCATTTAGAGTATTGCGCGCAATTCTGGTCACCTCACTATAGGAAGGATGTCGAGGCTTTAGAGAGGGTGCAGAGGAAGTTTACTCGGATGCTGCCTGGATTAGAGCACATGTGCTATCAGGAGAGGCTGGACAAACTTGGGCTCTTCTCTGGAGCGGCAGAGGCTGAGGGGTGATTTGTTGGAAGTGTGTAAAATTATGAGGGCATAGATAGAATGGACAATCAATATCTTTTTCCCATTATTGAGTGATCCAATACCAGAGGGCATGCAGTTAAGGTGAGAGGGAGTAGGTTCAGAACAGATGAGGGGTACGTTTTTTACTCAGCGTGGTGGATGCCTGGAATGTGTTGCCTGATAGGGTGGTGGAGGCAAATTCATTGGGGGCTTTTAAGAGGGGCTTGGATGGGCACATGAATGAGAGGGAAATGGAGGGATATGGACTTTCTGTAGGTAGGAGGGATTAGCTATGTCGGCACAACATTGTGGGCCGAAGGGCCTGTTCTGTGCTGTACTGCTCTATGTTCTACGTATACAGAATGGAAACAGGCCCTTTGGCCCAACTCATACATGCCGACCAAGTTGTCTAACTGAGCTAGTCCTATTTGCCTGTGTTTGGTCCTTATCCCTCCAAACTCCTATCCATGAAACTGTCCAAATACTTCTTAAATGTGATAATTGTACCCGCCTCTACCACTTCCACTGGCAGCTTGTTCCATATACTCACCAACCTCTCTGGAAAAAGTAGCCCCTCAGGCCCCTTTTAAATCTTTCCCCTCTCCCCTTAAATATATGCCCTCTAGTTTTGCTCTCCTATCCTGAGAAAAAGACTGTGGCTATTCACCTTATCTATGTGCCTCTTAGTTTTATAAACCTCCATGAAGTCATCCTTCCGCCTCCTACACTCTAGGGAAAAAAAACCCAGCCTGTCCAGCCTCTCGTTGTAACCTGAGCCCTCTAGTCCTGGGAACATCCTCGTAAGTCTTTTTTTTGCACCCTCTGCAGTTTCGTGGCATCCTTCCTATAGCAGGCTTCGAGGAAGAAGATGTAGCCAAAGTTGCAGTAAAAGAGGAGGTAGTTGAGACACTGGATAGCCTAAAAAAATGATGAAGTGGAACTATAAATGCTAGCTGCAGTTAAGGTACTGTAGATATGCCATGGGAGGCATTCAAGGTGGTTGAGAGAAGTCAGTATCAACACTGTTGGCTGCAATCTCCCATTCCACCTTAGACATGGGTGGCGCCAGAGCACAGGAGAACCGAGATGTCAAAAATAATCAGCGGCTGTAATCCGGTCAGTCTAACCTCAGTGATGGGGAAATTGCAGAAGCAATAATCGAGGACAAAATTATTAATTATTCAGATGTATTAATAAAGTAAAGCCAGCACAAGTTTTGAGACGCAAAGTACCATTGCCTAATGATTGAGATTTTTCATCGGGCAATGTGGTCGAGGTGCTGTCTGTGAACTTTGAAAGGGTGCTTGACAAAGTGGCCAGAGCAAGCTTGTCATCAAAACTGAAGCCAATGGAATGAAAGGAGCAGAAAGAGCATGGGTACAGACAGGAGCAGAAAGTCAGGGTGAGCAGTGTTTGTTGGGTTGATGGAAAGTATGCAGTGATGTTCCCCAAAGGCCTGTACAGGATCTACAGCAGTCCTTTCTCATACAACAGCCAGCCTCTATCTCCTCTCACCACCATTCAGGACCCTACACAATCTTTCTACCCTGAACAGCAGGTTACCTGTACTTGTTTCCATTCAATACACTGCAATCCTCAGGACTTATTCTCTTCTGCATCAGGCAGATCAATGAAGGGATCATTTTACAAGTGCAAAGCCAAACTTCTAGTCACTTTGCTTTCCGTCTTCATCACCCTCTGACCTCAGCTCCTCAGTGTAAGTCTGGGGAACAGCATAATATCTTCTCACTGGGCCTTCCTGGCTCAGCAGTGAGGCCAACAATTTCAAGTAATCAGCATGTCCGCTTCCCCTTTTTCCTATCTTCAGTCCTGAAGAAGGGTCCTGACCCGAAATGTTGACCACCTGCTTTTCTCCACAGATGCTGCCTGGCCTGCTGAGTTCCTCCAGCATCATCCTGTTTCATCTAGATTCCAGCATCTGCAGTCCTTTGTTTCTTTATTCTTTCCAGTATGTTTAATCCAAATTTCCAGAATATCCTCCACGTTCCTCAGATACATTCAGATTTCTTTTGTTACCTTGTTTACTCAACTGTCGCCTTCTTTTACCTTGAGCTTTCAACCTTCTTATCCTTTAATTTCTACTGGCTTCCACTCTGTCACTGACCTTTCCTTTGTTCTGTCCTCCCCTCCTGCCTTTCTTGCACCTTAAAAGTTGTTTCATCTCTTCGCAGCCTGAAACAATGGTGGATAACATCCCACTCAACCCACAGCCTGTGGTCACACCGACCCATTGCTTTACCTCAACCTATGGCTGCACTAATCTTTTATGACCATATGGGTCCTGAGGTCTTCCTACCTCAGTCATTCTATGAGCAGGAGCAAGACCACACAGATGGCAGCAGGATAAACCCTGCCCATGGACCATATGGACATATGGATAAACCCTGCCCATGGACTAGATGGTGGCAGGATAAGCCCTGCCCATAGACCAGATGGACATATGGATAAACCCGACCCAGAGACCAGATCATGGCAGGATAACACCTGCCCATAGGTCTACTGATGGGTTGTTCTATCAAAAGGTCTTTACATTATTTCCAAATAGTGGAAACAGTTAAAATAATTTTTAAAATATAAAATATTGAAAGATAGATTGATTTAGAAACACTTTAAGCTGCTTCTAATTAATTAAAAAACTTGGATATACAGTGGGATTAAAAAAGATGATACCTTTTAAAAAAGATTGGTGATCCCATTCAAATAAACATTGCACCAGCTATGCCTGCTGAAAAGCTGAGGGTCAGATACAAAGTGGATGCAACTCAACCTCCTATGGAACAGCCCTGAGCTCATACTGTGGTCAGACATGCACCTGTCTCTATCAGGTGCAGCCATCTGGAGTGAGCTGCCGCACACACTGCAACCAGCCAGCCATTCTCAGTGGGCTGAAGGGCCTGATCCTGCGCTGTATGACTCCCTGACTCTGCAACCACTGACCGGCTAGCAGTCTGAGCTCTAACAGAGGCAACTGGAAGGGGTGAAATTCAAGGAAGCTATAAACAGAGGAAAGGAAAGAAAAATGAAGGATGTGCTGACAGAGTTAGACAAAGAAGATTGGGAAGAGTCCCCTGTGAACCAGAAACATCAATGTGGATCAATTAGACCAAATTGCTTGTTTTCTCACTGTAAGTACTGGTTAATGTCATATAGCCCATTAACTCTGCTTCTTTCACCACAGATGCTAACTGACCTGCCAAGTACTTCCAGCACTTTCTGTTTGTATTTCAGATTTCCAGCATCTGCAGTGTTTCGTTGTCATTCCCACCTGGTATTACTTAGTACTTGCAGCAAGTGAACCACATTTAGCCCAGTTATGATCCACGTGAGCCCCCTCCCGCTCATCTGAATCTGACTCGTGTCAACACACCTTCACTTTCTGCCTCCTGTTCATCCATCTTGCTTTAAATCCACTATTCTAAATGTTTGTGGTAATGAACTCAAGATTATTAGCATTCTCTGCCTAAAATTCTCTTGAACTTCACGTGCAGTTTACTATTTACTACTTTATTTATCGATTTTAATTCTGGTCATGCCAACAAATAGAAATAACTTCTCTATGCCCACCTGATTAAACCCATGCATGGTCGTATCACGGACTCTGAGGCAGCACAGTGGCGCAGAGAACAGAGCCACTGACTCACAGCCCCGGCAACCTAGGTTCGATCCCGACCTCCGATGCTGTCTGTGTGGAGCTTCCATGTTCACTTCACCCTATGACTGTGTGAGATTCCTCCAGTTTCCTTCCTGGTCCCAAAAATGTGCAGGTTAGCCACTATAAATTGCCCCTTGTATGCAGATGAGTGGTAGAATATGGGGAGAATAAAATGGGTTTGGGGGGGTAAGTGTAAATGGGTACTTGATGGTCGGCATGGACTTGGTGGGCTGAAGGGCCTTTTCCCATGTTATATCTCTGCTGTGAGAAAAGGTTCTTTGGGGTCTCAAAGGTAGAGGACTCTGGACACAGTCTTCGGATTTTGAAAGATGATTTAATCACAAAGACAAATGCGGGAACAGAATGAATGGGAACGGATGCACACTCGCACACACACACACGGGTGATCGCGAAACGTAAGGGGAAGTCGCAACGGGGGTGAAGTGCGCGTGCGCGCTAACACACAGACACACACGGTGAACTGATTACAAATGATCAGGGAAAACACAGTACGATGCCTGAGCACCCTGACTCTGGACAAGCATCGGCTCTACGCTACCGGGAATCTACCAAGGACGCTCACAAACCCCTGTGGAAGTGCACACTCTTACCAATGGTCCCTTTGGCATGGTTTCGACTCCTGCAGCAATTGAAAGAGAGAGAACAATGCATATGTAACTTTCTTTATAGTGCTGGAGAGCTGGGTGGAGTCAGTTCATGAAATTCAACAGGTCTAATAGGTCATGGCCAGGTACAAAAGATGTGTACAGGAACCAATGGTCAAGAGTGTGCACTAATGAGTGGGTGGAGCCAGGCCTTGATTGACAGTGGTGTCGCTTTCGACCAGTGCTCAATGGTGTCATGTGACAGCCATAACTTCTCACACTACAATCTCTCTGTGACTTCTTTCTTTTTCAATCTCTTTATTAGTTTTCAAATTAATACAGATTAATATATAACATCAATGTTTGTGCATGTAATACAAAGAGATCAGGAGAGCAATCATGGCATAGATAATCATAAAGAACAATAAAATATTTGAAAAAATCTGTAGATCCCATGATCTCTTAGTAAATGAATATAATATAAAAGAAAGGAAAGAAAAAGATTTATTATATATATAAAAGAAAGAAAAAAATCCCCAAATCAATAAGAAAAATTACAAACAATATATCAAACCAATCTAAACAGAAAATTTCAAAAAAAAGAAAAAAAAGACTGGACTGAAATTTTTCAGTAGAAGCAGAGCAATATTATGTCGTCAACTCCGTTCCTCTAAATTCTAAATAAAAAATTTTAGGTCTTAATTTGTGACTTCTAACAGTCAGTTCCACACACTCAAAGCATTGTCCATACAAGATTTATGAGGCTATATGTTTAACATAACTTCTTTGCCTTTCAATCATGTTCCTCTGGAAATAACTCTCATTGCTTTGAACTCTTGTTTCCTGCCTCACCCACCACAATTGCTACTTTCAATGAACTGTCAATCTACACCCAAAAACCCACCGACATTATTTAGACACATTTCCAAATATCATGCGGTTTTCTTATTCTTACAAACATTTGCCTGCAGTTCTGTATGAATTTCTTGCATAAAGTGAGGCCTGAGCAACATACCTAACCTTGGGAATTGAAATGTCTTGAGTGTTTGTGAATGTTGTGAATGCATTGCTGACTCTGAGTAAGGAATTACTACCACTGGATGCCAATCATCTTGTTGACATAGTAACTCATAATTTGGATAATTTATGTTTAATTTATACTTTTTTGTGACTGTTGTGTATTTGATGCTACAATCCTGTGATGTTGCTGCATGAAAGTTTTTCGTTGCACCTCTGCATACATGTACTTATGCATATGACAATAAACTCGACTTTGACTTTGGAATATGCCCATAGCGGTTTCTGATGAAATACTTGCCACAGCAATGAAGGTTCACCAAGAATTCTAAAGCTTTACTTTGCGTGTAAATAAACTATTTTTTTAAAATTTAAATTAAATTTTTTAAAAATTTTATTTACAGCATAGTAACAGGCCCTTCCGGCCCAACGAGTCCGCGCCGCCCATTTTAAACCCCAAATTAACCTACCTGTACATCTTTAGAATGCGGGAGGAAACCGGAGCACCTGGAGGAAACCCACACAGACACAGGAGAATGTACAAACTCCTTACAGATAGCGACGGGAATCGAACCCTGATCGCTGGCGCTGTAATAGCTTCACGCTAACCGCTAAACTACCGTGCCGCCCTGATTCCACTGATGTACAGGGTGAAAGTTGGACCTTGAATTGTCCCTGTAAATTGCTCAATGTCCACAGTGCAGGCAGCAGGCTTGCAATAGAGCTTGCAGGTTGAAATGTGGGATTCAGAAGTGAATTGGGGGTGAGATGCCAGCAGATGCTGGAATCTGGAGCAACAAACAATCCACTGGAGGAACTCAGTGGTCGAGCAGCATCTGTGGAGGGGGAAGGAATTGTCGACATTTCAGATCCAAACCCTGCAGGACGCATGACTCCGGACGCAGGGTCTTGACCTGAAACGTCGACAATTCATTTCCTGTCACAGATTCTGCTCAACCCACTGAGTTTGTCCAGCAGATTGTTTGATGTCCTAGTAACCAAGGGTGCTGAGGTTGGATTGAGTCCAATCTGACCCACTGAAGCCAATGCTACTTCCTATTACTGTGAAATAAATCACAACAGCAGCTTCCAGAGTCCGCACACATGCCCTTAAAAGCAGAAACAGGAAGCTCACAGCTGAAGCTGCTCACCAACCCCACGAATTGTATTCCTCAGTTCACTCAGCTTAGACATCAATGCAGGGACATGAAGTCATACAGCACAGAAATAAGCCTTTGTCCCACCAAATCTGCACCAACCATCAATCGCCCACTTACGTTACATCCGCAATACTCCCATTGCCTTATCCCCATTAACTCCCCCAGACTCCACCACTCACCCATACACTGGGGGCAATTTACAATGGCAAATTACCACTGCAACTTCCAACCCGGGTGTCTTTGAGATGTGAGAGCAAACCCATGGGGACACAAGGAGAGCAGGTAAACTCCACATAGACAGCAGAGGAGGTCAGGGTCAAACCCAAGTCCCTGGAGGTGTGAGACAGCAGCCCTACAGCTGCACCACTGTACACTGTTGGATATTCACCCACTGATCTAGGGAGAAAATATCAGAGCTGCTGCATTGAGGCAGATGTTCATTTCAATGACATCTAATTCCTAATTACGTGCAAACAATCTCATTGGCTCCAAAGTTTTCTTCCTTCAAAATGTAACTGTTGGAGATTTTAAACAAAATAGGAAAAGCTAATGGCGGATTTCAGTGTCAAACAACCCAAAGACTTCAACCTTGCTGCAAGTGAAATAGGCAGTCCAGGATTCACAGCAACTCATCCAGTGCCAGACGTTAATCTTAGAGCAGCAAATGGCCCAACACATCAGGAGATTCCACCAGACAAAGGAGATACACCATCAGGAGATCCCACATCTGGAAGTACCACCAGACAAAAGAGATACATCATTGGGTGGCCCAACATCAAGAGGTCCCACCAGACAAAAGAGATACACCACTGGGTGGCCAACGTGAAGAGCTCCCACCAGACAAAGGAGATGCACCATCAGGAGGTCCCACATCAGGACGTCCCACATCAGGAAGTCCCACCAGACAAACGAAATACACTATCTGTGAGGGACAGGCTGACTTGAGCATAATGACTGGATGAACTCCCATAGATCAGTGACATGCAAAACAACTTCTGGAAGCACATCCGTGAATATCTTTATAATTTTATTTTGATCCACAATGTATTACACAATAATATACAGCAAAGGATAAAACATTTACAAACAATCGAATCTCCCAGTTATAGTAAAATATACAGTCAGGAGCTCCAGGCTCCGAAGTACAGTACAATTGTTAACATCTTGTTTATTTTGAATGAGGTCTTGTTGTGTTTACTCTGAGCTCAGGCTCTCTGGAGTTTCATTCATGGTTAGTGCTGGGCCCTTGAGTCCTTATTTTGTTCCTGGAATGGAAGCAATCAACAGATTTGTAATTTTCAGCTGGACTGAGCTCAGTCTGAGCTCAGTGTTTTATCACCGGTTTTAATGATGATCACAAGATAGTCATCTGACACAAAGCCTCAGTTTATACTTACATTTGAAGACTCCTCCTGTGATAATTCTGTTGACTTGCTTTTCATCTGTTTTACAAGATAAATTTTTGCAGTATTAGAATCATCTCCAGACACAACGCTTAAATAGTTTTAGTTTGTAAGTGGGTAAGTGGAACCACTTTAAATTCAGAATTGCAAGTCACTGAGAAATCCACAGCAAACACTTCACTTCACAAGCAATCTGAAGTTCAACAAAATATTAACATAATGGGGCCCTAAGATCGATTGTTACAAAGGATGTCATTAAACTGGAGAGGGTGCGAAAAGGATTTATGAGGATGTTACTGAGACTAGAGGACTTGGGTTTAAGCAGAGGCTGGATAGGCTGGGACTTTTGCCCTGGAGCATAGGAGGCTGAGGGGAGACCTTACAGGGGTTTATAAAATTATGAGGGGCATAGGTAAGGTGAAGAGCAGAAGTCTTTTCCCCAGGGTAGGGGAGTCTAAAGCCAGACAGCAGAGGTTTAAAGTGAGAGGAGAAAGATTTAAAAGGGACCTGGGGGAGGGCAACTTTTCCACACAGAGCTGGTGGGTACATGGAACGAACTGTCAGAAGAAGTGGTAGAGGTGGGTCCAATTACGACATTTAAAAGGCATTTGTACAGCTCCATGGATAGGATAGGTTTAGAGGGATATGGGTCAAATGTAGGCAAATGGGATTAGCTCACTTAGGCAATTTGGTCGGCACAGATGAGTTGGAGCGAAGGACCTGTTTCTGTGCTGAATAAGTCTATGACTCCGTGACTCTATCAATCTGAGTTATTCCATCAACTGGTCTACTCTGTGCTGACCTCTCCCTGCACCCTACACTTCCAGTCCCAGAACCAGTACTTACACTCAATTAAGTGAGGGAAATGTAAGGGATTCTCCTTTCATGAAGCCATCTGTCCACAAACATGATTGTCCCCAGGAGAAAGTGTCCTTTTTAACTCTGTTTCAAAATCATGTGAAGAACAAACTCACACTCAGGGTGAAGTTGGCCATCCTCAGGAAATGAGTAGAGAATATTCAAGAGAATCTGTGCATTAATATGCCCTCCCCTGCCTGTCTCTAGGTAGTCATTTAATGATGTTTGCCCGATCTAGGCTTCATCACCATATTATAGTTGAGAATCAATAGATAAAAACTCCCAGATTAAACTTACATTAGAAGACTCCTCGATTGATATCTCTCTTGACTTGCTTCTTACCTGCGAGAAAAGGTCAATATTTATATGCTCAGCATGTTAATTAATGAAAGTTTGTGGAGTAACCTTTGAACAAAACCTTTAATGATTGAATTTTAAATGACCTTAGGCATATCAGGATTTGAGATTCAGTATTGGAGTGGAGATGTGTTCATCAAAACATTTGCTTTCTGCAGCAATGATCAACATAGCCTGGATAATGTGAGGTGTGGGGTCAGCAGATAATTTGAGGAACAATGTCACTCCCGCCCAATTAATTTCATTGGTTGTATTGAAGCTGCTCTGCACCAACAGTTAGTCTCTGTAATTGGTGTTACAGATATTGCTCATGTCGAGCAACCAATCCTGTTGGAAGCCAGCTCACTTTATCCTTGAGGGGGAACAAACTCATCTTCTGTATTGGAGTCAACACAACAATCTGCCGCTTAGCCCAACTTCCCCACAGGAATCAAACATCAGAATCCCTTTCTCAATGCATTGAGTTAAAATAATTGGCCTTCTCTTAGGTAGTTGTATCCAAGATGTTAAACGTTTTTACTTGCTGTCAAGGTCAACAAGATATCTGAAAAATTTTCCATTTATACTCACATTGGCAGGATCCTCGAGCCATGTCTCTTCTGATTCGGCTTTTTCCTGTATGGAAATAATATTTATATGTTTAGTACAGGAAACTGAGGAATTTTGAAAATATATGAACTGAAAAATTACTAGCTTGCACAAGTATTAAATATTGAATTATAATGGAGTTTGTTAATTCTGGGCATTTCAAAGTTGTGATTCAGAGGCAAATGCAGCAGGCCATTTGGAAGGCAGATTGCCTTTTTTTGCAAGAGGACTTGAGAACAAGAGTACTCCAATTGTATTGAGGCTTGGTGAGAATTGTGTAGTTTTGGTCTGCTCACCTAAAGAAGGATGTGCTTGAGAAAGAGAGTGCAGCAAAGGTCTCTATTCTTAACAGGTTAGAAGATTGAGAGACAATTGCCTTACAGTGAACAAAATTATGAGAAGGCTTGGCTGGTACATAGGTGGGATGCTTCCCCTGCCTAAGGAGTCCAGAGCTTGGGTCACAGTATCAGAATAAGGAGTTGGCCAATTCAGACTGAGGTGAGCTGAAATCTCTTCACTCAGGTGGTGAATCTTTGGAACTCTCTACCTCAAAGAGCTATGGAGGCTCAGTCACTAAGTTCATTCAAAACAGAGATTAATGGATATTAAGGGAATCAAGACTTCCAGTGTTACTACAGGAAGATGATGTTGAGGTAGAAGTTAATATTCAATCTTCTCTCAATCTTCTCTCACTCACTGTCTGGAACAGACCTATTATGAAGCAAAGTCCTCAGATTCTACCTGACAGATCAATCGAGGTTTCACATCTCATTGGGAATCTAGATATAACAATTCACAAATTTAACTTACGTTTGAAGGTTCTTCCAGTGAAGTTTCTTCTGACTTGCTTTTCACCTATAGAAAAGTATTAACATTTATAACATTAGCACAGGATATATTTGGTAAATATAAAGCATTAATAGATTACCTCCAAACGGTAGACGAGAAGACAGAATTATAAATGAGGAATTGTTAATCCAGACATTCCCGAGTGATGATCAAATGATCTTGTATTGGATTGCAGAAGCCTCAATTAAAAGTCTCACTCTCTACGGTACACCAATCTTCAAAAAGTGCCTGGTGCAGAGTCAATGGACATTCCAACAACAGGTGGCACAGGCATCAATTGCCGTCTGTTTTATTGAATCCCTGGTTCCCCTCCAGGAAAGAATGGTACTTAATGACTTTCATTGGTGAGAGTTTGGGAGACACTGCTCTTGCAGTCCTGTTCTGCTGATGCTCAGTTGATCTTCAGCAGAGAACAAACTCATTATGCACTGAAATCAAATATTAGACTCCCCTCCCTGCACATCAGACTGGCACAACCTGCTGTCTCACACTCTATTCCAAATGGAGTACTTAATACTTCATTGCTTGCAATTGAGATCAACAAGAAAAATCATCTGATAAATTATTACTTAATACTCACATCTGAGGTTTCCTCAAGTGATGTCTCTCTTGATTTGGTTTGGGCCTGCATGAAAAAAATAGTTATATTTAGATCTTCAGAATAGGACACCAATGAAACATTTCGTAAGTGATCTTGAATTAGAAATCCCATTGCCCTGAATTGTACAACTGTAGTTACCTCAATACTGGTTTCACTTGATTCTGATGAGTCACTCTCGCTGTCAACTGTCTTCAAACCTTCACACTTTACATCAACGTAAGCCACCTTATCAGCAAAATATTCCACGCGGCTTTTGCAAAACCCTTTCTCCTGTTAGAAGAAAGCATAATTCAAGGAAATTATTAATGATTCCAAGCAAGACACTAATTCAAAGTGATTAGGATCTAACTCAATCCTTAGCCTTTTCTTTGATATAACTATGTATGGTCATTTCTATGAAATAAATTGTAATTATAGCTCGTTCCTTGACGTTACTCAATACACACAGACGTTTTCATGCCATAAGATACAACTCTGGACTTACAGCAATGTTTTTAGGGTGGAAGGAGCAGCTAGGATCATCAAATTCCTGTCCAGAATTCTTGGAGCAGACAGTTTCTTTCACGGAGAACGTTAAATCCACGTTGTATGACAGTTTACCTGTGCGATAAATCTGAAGAAAGGAAAAGAGTTTATTCATGCATTATTATATCTGGTGTTCTTACACTGGTCTGATAAAGCTCAGAACTGTACAGGGCTTTATTTTCAGCAGATGATTACACTGGTAGTGTCAGAGTCATCAGCCAAAATGGACAAGAGACTTAATTTGCCCAGCGGTAAAATGGCCACTTTAACAATCATGGTGGAGATACTCAGTTTGCAGAAAACCCTAATTATTGGAGGAAATTAGCAAACAAAATTGGGAAAGGTTTCAGAAACTTCCAAATCAAAGCTTGGTAGAAATTGTAACCTTAATTCCAAAACATTGGTCCAATCTGAGTTTCAAGACTCAAATTCTGATTGAGGATTTAAATTCCTGATCTGATATTTACTGAAAACTCTGTGTATAACATAATATTCAGCTCCTGTTTAATACTGAGACTCCATCTTATCTTAACACATACCTTATACTTAGAATTACACAGTAACAGACTACAGTAAGGCCCATCTAGCCTATACCGGCTCCCAGCACAGCAATCCCATCATCCCATTTCCCCTCTCCTCAATTCCCCATAATGCTGCAAGTTATTCTCCCTCCTCACGTGCCCATCACCTCTCCTTCTATTTTTTTTTGCCATTAAACCTACTCTAAGCGTAATGTTTAGTAGCCCAATTAACTTGCACTCAGACACATCTGTACTAGAGCATAGTCTGTGAAACACAATTAGCCCAGGACACACTTACATTTGTCACGCCTCTCCTGGTGATAGCCACAGAGGTTGGTGATCTCGGTGATTTCATTCAGCTTTACAACTGAGGCTCTCAGAGCTTCCTTGGTGCTTGGCACTCCTGCAGAGAGGAGAAGGAAAGTTGAACAAGACATTCCAACAAATTTCAGTGAATTCTTCTTACACATGGGTGAAAACACCACTGACTGAAGCTCATTACCAATAACTCACTGCTCTCTGTGGTCCCACTCTCCCCACTACCTACCTAAGCAGTGGAGGACCTGCACAGCAGCGATGGCGAGGAAGAAGGATTTCATTCTGTCTTGTGTAGGATCAGCCGGCTGGTTCCTCAGAGTAAAGGAGCTGTTCCTGTCTCTCGATCTGCCTTCACCTCGCTGCCTTCGGTCTTTATATCCTGCACCTCTACCACATTCAAACATTGAATCATGTTTGCTCAGCTTGCTGACCGTGGGCACCGGAACCAGATGAAAGGTGGGTTCTAATTATGGGCAGAGCTTCCTCCTAGTATCGTCATCGTGTTTAGATTTGGTGGGAAACGGTGTGAGATCAGGTTTCATTCCTCCGAATATGAAATAATAAATTTACAGAGGAAAAGATAAACAATCATCTCAAATTTGTCCAAGGTCACCTTGCAACTAAACAAAATTCTGTGATGATTTACTTGCAGTGCACCTTCAATGATCCAGGAATGTCCTGGAATTTCCAGGACACTGCTTGCAAGAAACCTCAGGGATAAATGCCAAGAATGTTTAGAGAAATCTTGAATTATTTTCATTTTCTTTGAACATCTTCAAGTTCAAGTTCAAGTTCCTTAATTGCCATTCATCCATGGTATAAAAACACATGGCGGAACGAAATGTCGTTTCCCCCAGACTCACACAACAGAGGACATACGTAGAACAGAAGACATAGAATAAACACAAACAAAAAACAAAAAACAAAAAAAAATTGTGCAAGTACAAATAGTGCAAAAAAACAGTATATACAAAATACAAATTTATTGCAGAGTTAGTGTAAAACCGAGTTGGACAAAGAGAAATACAAAGCTCAGTGTGTCTTACTAATTGGATAAACATGTTTAGCAGCAGCCGAAGTTCTTATACGCCGTTGTGCAAACCAGGACTTTTGACACGGCATTTGTCTACCAGGGTATTCAGGAGCCTGACAGCCTAGGGGAAACAACTGTTGTGCAATCTAGTAGTACTGGCCTGGATGCTCCAGTGCTGTTTGCCAGACGGCAGTGGGACAAATAGATTGTGGGAGGGATGAGGAGGGTCGTCTATGATTCTGGAAACCTTACGTGTGCATCGTGTATTGTAAATATCTCAGATGAAGGGAAGAGGTACTCCAATGATCTTTCTCGTTGTACTCACAGTTCTCTGCAAAGGCTTACGGTCAGAGATGTTACAGTTACTGTACCAGGCAGAGATGCAGCTAGTCAGGACACTCTCAATGGTGCCCCTGTAGAACGTGGTGAGGGTGGGGGAGGGCAGGTTTGCTCGTTTCAGCTGCTGTAAAAAGCTGAGACGCTGCTGTGCCTTCTTGGCGAGGGAGGAGGTGTTGGTTGAGCAAGAGAGGTCGTCTGCTATATGTATTCCCAAGAACTTATAACAGCTGACTCTCTGTACAATGATGCCATTGATGCACAGGGGTAACTGGTCAGCCTGAGCCTTTCTAAAGTCCACAATCATCTCTCTTGTTTTGTCCACGTTCAAGGAGAGGTTGTTGACTGAGCACCAATCCACCAGCCTCGCCACCTCCTCTCTGGAAGCTGTTTCATCGTTCCTGCCGATGAGGCCCACCACTGTTGTATCATCAGCAAACTTGATGATACGGTCGGAGCTTGAGTTGGCAGAACAGTCATGGGTCAGCAGCGTGAACAGCAGTGGACTGAGCACGCAGTGCTGGGGGGCTCCGGTGCTCAGCCTGGTGATTTTTGAGATGGTATTTCCAATACGAACTGACTATGGCCTTTCAGAGAGAAAGTCCAGAATCCAATTGCAGGTGGAGGCGCTAAGGCCCAGTAGGTGTAGCTTCCTTATGAGGTTCTGTGGGATGATAGTGTTAAAGGTGGAGCTGAAGTCTATGAAGAGCATCCTAACATAAGTGTCCTTTTGATCTAGGTGAGACAAAGCCAGGTGGAGGGCAAAGGACACTGCATCTTCAGTTGACTGATTGGGGCGGTATGCAAACTGAAGAGGGTCCAGTAAAGGAGGGAGAATGGATTTGATATGTTGCAAGACTAACCTCCCAAAGCACTTCATGATGACTGAAGTCAGTGCCATGGGGCGGTAGTCATTTAAACAGGTTACAGGCGTCCTTTTAGGCACTGGTATAATGGTGGTAGATTTGAAACATATGGGGACAACTGCTTGGCTCAAAGAGACGTTAAAGATGTTGGTGAATACATCTGCCAGCTGGTCTGTGCAGTCCCTGAGCACACAGCCAGGTATGTTATCAGGTCCCGCTGATTTCCAAAGGTCAACTCTGGATAATATCTTCCTCACACTAGTTGAGGACAGACAAAGTACCTGGTCATTGAGCGGCGGAGGTGTCTTACTCACAGGTTCGTTGTTAAGTACATCAAACCGAGCATAAAAGTCATTCAGCGCATCTGGAAGGGGTCATCATTATCTCAAGTGCGAGGTGGGGGCTTGTAGTCCGTGATGGCCCTGCCAGAGACGTTTTGTGTCGTTGGTATCAGAGAAGTAGCCCTGAACCTTCTGGGCATAACTCCTCTTTGTCTCCCTGATTCCACGGGACAGGTTGGCCCTTGCTGTCCTGATGGCTGCCACATCACCTGACCTGAAGGCAGCATCTCGAGTTTTCAACAGTTGATGTATCTCTGCTGTCAGCCATGGTTTCTGGTTGGCGTGTGTGATGATGGTTTTGATGACAGTGACGTCGTCAATGCACTTGTTGATGTAGCCAGTCACCGCAGCAGCATGCTCCTCCAAACTGATGGTATGGTCATAGGTGGCTGCTTCTCTAAACATACTCCAGTCCATGTTTTCAAAGCAGTCCTGTAAGGCTGACATTGCATTCACAGGCCATAATCTTATCTGCTTTCGAGAGGGTTTGTAGCATCTAAGGAGTGGTTTGTATGTTGGGATCAGCATAACAGAGATGTGGTCTGAGCAGCCAAGGAGGGGGCGGGGGCGGGGAACAGCTCTGTATGCATTTTTAATATTTGTGAATACCAAATCCAATGTATTCACTCCCCGGTTTGCAAAGTTAACATGTTGGAAAAATTTTGGAAGCACCGATTTTAAGTTAGCATGGTTAAAATCCCCAGCGAAAATAAAACAGCCGTTAGGGTGAGCTGGTTGAAGTTCGCTTATCGCTCTGTAAAGTTCACATAGTGCATCCCTGGTATTAACACCTGGGCGGATGTACATAGTCACAATAACAATGGCTGTGAACTCCCTCGGCAGATAGTATGGCTGTTATTTAACTATAGCAAACTCCACTAGCGGCGTAGAGTGCTTCAAGACCAGCACGGCGTTATTGCACCATTCGTTGTTTATATAAACACACAAACCACCTCCGCGGGTCTTACCGGACACTGATGCTACCCTATCTGCTCGGAAGGAGGTCAGCCCACCCAGCTGAATAGCAGCATCGGGAATGTTGTTATTGAGCCACGATTCCATAAAGATAAAAACGCAGCAATTTTTCATCTCTCGGTGGACTGCCCTTCGTAGTCGAATGCGGTCCAACTTATTTTCCAGGGAGCGAGCATTGGCAAGCAACATCGACGTCTGATAAGGCAAGCCTTTACCTTTAGATAGATTCCGCTCCGCTTACCCCGCTTCTGTTTCCTCTCACACTGCCTACAGCGTCTCCTCACTGGGGCAGCCGAGGTGAGCAGCACATTGGTGTGGTCAAGTTCAGGTCTGCGCAACAAGCCAAGGTTACTCACCTCTGCCATCGGTGTCAAGACAGAGTGAAATAATGGTTTGCTGCCAAGGTCCAACAGTAGCTGTCAGTTGTCTGAGTAATTCCGTACTTTCCAAGCAATCTCTTGCAGTTTATCATTGTTGAAAACATCAGGAATGACACTAACACTAACAGTTAAACAACTGTGTGAGTCCGACGAATACGCCACTGCATCTAAGTCCGCCGCCATCTTCCTCATTGAAGATGATACATTTCTGTATAATATTGATGTCATTACTGGTGACGGAGGTAAAGAGGCTGTGTGGGCAGATGGGAGAGTTCATGTGATGACTTCTCCAGGAATATGTCCGGTCAGAGTTAGCATCTTCAAACCTCAGGTGCAATTCTGGAGACACAAGAGACTGCAGATGGTGGAAGTCTGGAGCAACACACAAAGGCGCTGGAGGAACTCGGTGGGTCAGGCAGTATCCATGGAGAGAAATGTACAGTCAACGTTTTGGGTCAAGACCCTTCATCTGGGCTGGAGAGAAAGAGGGGAAATAGCTAGTATAAAAAGGTGGAGGTAAGGGGTGGAACAAGAGCTGGTGGGGTACAATACTGTTGTCTGGGTTAATCATTATTCTTAGAATTATTTCTTTTACTTCTTTGCTTTTCTACCTTTTCTTTAAAGTATACAGATCTTTAAAATAGCAGGGCATTGCTCTAGTTGTTCCACATGAAAAAATGTCTCCAACCCTCGCTTCTCACTAAATGGAAATCAAAATATCTGCAGATGCTGGAAATTTGAAATAAGAACAGAAAATATTAGAAAAACTCAGCGGGTCAGGCAGCATCTGCAGATGTTGCAGGTCGAAGACCCTTCCTCAAAACTGTTCTGAAGGAGGGTCATTGACCTGAAATATCAACTGTTTCTCCACAGATGGCAGCTCCGGCAACCTCGGTTCGATCTTGACCTCCGATGCTGTCTGTGTGGAGATTGCATGTTCACTTCACCCGATGACTGTGTGAGATTCCTCCAGTTTCCTTCTTGGTCCCAAAAATGTGCAGGTTGGCCACTGTAAATTGCCCTTTGAGTATAGATGAGTGGTAGAATATGGGGAGAATAAAATGAGTTTGGGGAGGATGAGTGTAAATGGGTACTTGATGGTCAGCATGGACTTGGTGGGCTGAAGGGCCTTTTCCCATTCTGTGACTTCTTAACATTCAGGTCCACACACTCCAAGCATTGTCCAAACAAGATTTATGAGGCTATACGTTTAACATAATTTCTCTGCCTTTCAATCCTGTTCCTCTGGAAATAACTCTCATTGCTTTGAACTCTTGTTCTTCTGCCTCACCCACCACAATTGCTACTTTCAATGAACTGTCAATCTACACCCAAAAACCCACCGACATTATTTAGACACATTTCCAAATATCATGCGGTTTTCTTATTCTTACAAACATTTGCCTGCAGTTCTGTATGAATTTCTTGCATAAAGTGAGGCCTGAGCAACATACCTAACCTTGGGAATTGAAATGTCTTGAGTGTTTGTGAATGTTGTGAATGCATTGCTGACTCTGAGTAAGGAATTACTACCACTGGATGCCAATCATCTTGTTGACATAGTAACTCATAATTTGGATAATTTATGTTTAATTTATACTTTTTTGTGACTGTTGTGTATTTGATGCTACAATCCTGTGATGTTGCTGCATGAAAGTTTTTCGTTGCACCTCTGCATACATGTACTTATGCATATGACAATAAACTCGACTTTGACTTTGGAATATGCCCATAGCGGTTTCTGATGAAATACTTGCCACAGCAATGAAGGTTCACCAAGAATTCTAAAGCTTTACTTTGCGTGTAAATAAACTATTTTTTTAAAATTTAAATTAAATTTTTTAAAAATTTTATTTACAGCATAGTAACAGGCCCTTCCGGCCCAACGAGTCCGCGCCGCCCATTTTAAACCCCAAATTAACCTACCTGTACATCTTTAGAATGCGGGAGGAAACCGGAGCACCTGGAGGAAACCCACACAGACACAGGAGAATGTACAAACTCCTTACAGATAGCGACGGGAATCGAACCCTGATCGCTGGCGCTGTAATAGCTTCACGCTAACCGCTAAACTACCGTGCCGCCCTGATTCCACTGATGTACAGGGTGAAAGTTGGACCTTGAATTGTCCCTGTAAATTGCTCAATGTCCACAGTGCAGGCAGCAGGCTTGCAATAGAGCTTGCAGGTTGAAATGTGGGATTCAGAAGTGAATTGGGGGTGAGATGCCAGCAGATGCTGGAATCTGGAGCAACAAACAATCCACTGGAGGAACTCAGTGGTCGAGCAGCATCTGTGGAGGGGGAAGGAATTGTCGACATTTCAGATCCAAACCCTGCAGGACGCATGACTCCGGACGCAGGGTCTTGACCTGAAACGTCGACAATTCATTTCCTGTCACAGATTCTGCTCAACCCACTGAGTTTGTCCAGCAGATTGTTTGATGTCCTAGTAACCAAGGGTGCTGAGGTTGGATTGAGTCCAATCTGACCCACTGAAGCCAATGCTACTTCCTATTACTGTGAAATAAATCACAACAGCAGCTTCCAGAGTCCGCACACATGCCCTTAAAAGCAGAAACAGGAAGCTCACAGCTGAAGCTGCTCACCAACCCCACGAATTGTATTCCTCAGTTCACTCAGCTTAGACATCAATGCAGGGACATGAAGTCATACAGCACAGAAATAAGCCTTTGTCCCACCAAATCTGCACCAACCATCAATCGCCCACTTACGTTACATCCGCAATACTCCCATTGCCTTATCCCCATTAACTCCCCCAGACTCCACCACTCACCCATACACTGGGGGCAATTTACAATGGCAAATTACCACTGCAACTTCCAACCCGGGTGTCTTTGAGATGTGAGAGCAAACCCATGGGGACACAAGGAGAGCAGGTAAACTCCACATAGACAGCAGAGGAGGTCAGGGTCAAACCCAAGTCCCTGGAGGTGTGAGACAGCAGCCCTACAGCTGCACCACTGTACACTGTTGGATATTCACCCACTGATCAAGGGAGAAAATATCAGAGCTGCTGCATTGAGGCAGATGTTCATTTCAATGACATCTAATTCCTAATTACGTGCAAACAATCTCATTGGCTCCAAAGTTTTCTTCCTTCAAAATGTAACTGTTGGAGATTTTAAACAAAATAGGAAAAGCTAATGGCGGATTTCAGTGTCAAACAACCCAAAGACTTCAACCTTGCTGCAAGTGAAATAGGCAGTCCAGGATTCACAGCAACTCATCCAGTGCCAGACGTTAATCTTAGAGCAGCAAATGGCCCAACACATCAGGAGATTCCACCAGACAAAGGAGATACACCATCAGGAGATCCCACATCTGGAAGTACCACCAGACAAAAGAGATACATCATTGGGTGGCCCAACATCAAGAGGTCCCACCAGACAAAAGAGATACACTACTGGGTGGCCAACGTGAAGAGCTCCCACCAGACAAAGGAGATGCACCATCAGGAGGTCCCACATCAGGACGTCCCACATCAGGAAGTCCCACCAGACAAACGAAATACACTATCTGTGAGGGACAGGCTGACTTGAGCATAATGACTGGATGAACTCCCATAGATCAGTGACATGCAAAACAACTTCTGGAAGCACATCCGTGAATATCTTTATAATTTTATTTTGATCCACAATGTATTACACAATAATATACAGCAAAGGATAAAACATTTACAAACAATCGAATCTCCCAGTTATAGTAAAATATACAGTCAGGAGCTCCAGGCTCCGAAGTACAGTACAATTGTTAACATCTTGTTTATTTTGAATGAGGTCTTGTTGTGTTTACTCTGAGCTCAGGCTCTCTGGAGTTTCATTCATGGTTAGTGCTGGGCCCTTGAGTCCTTATTTTGTTCCTGGAATGGAAGCAATCAACAGATTTGTAATTTTCAGCTGGACTGAGCTCAGTCTGAGCTCAGTGTTTTATCACCGGTTTTAATGATGATCACAAGATAGTCATCTGACACAAAGCCTCAGTTTATACTTACATTTGAAGACTCCTCCTGTGATAATTCTGTTGACTTGCTTTTCATCTGTTTTACAAGATAAATTTTTGCAGTATTAGAATCATCTCCAGACACAACGCTTAAATAGTTTTAGTTTGTAAGTGGGTAAGTGGAACCACTTTAAATTCAGAATTGCAAGTCACTGAGAAATCCACAGCAAACACTTCACTTCACAAGCAATCTGAAGTTCAACAAAATATTAACATAATGGGGCCCTAAGATCGATTGTTACAAAGGATGTCATTAAACTGGAGAGGGTGCGAAAAGGATTTATGAGGATGTTACTGAGACTAGAGGACTTGGGTTTAAGCAGAGGCTGGATAGGCTGGGACTTTTGCCCTGGAGCATAGGAGGCTGAGGGGAGACCTTACAGGGGTTTATAAAATTATGAGGGGCATAGGTAAGGTGAAGAGCAGAAGTCTTTTCCCCAGGGTAGGGGAGTCTAAAGCCAGACAGCAGAGGTTTAAAGTGAGAGGAGAAAGATTTAAAAGGGACCTGGGGGAGGGCAACTTTTCCACACAGAGCTGGTGGGTATGTGGAATAAACTGCCAGAGGAAGTGGCAGAGGTGGATATAATTGCAACATCTAAGAGGCATTTGTACAGTTCCATGGATAGGATAGGTTTAGAGGGATATGGGTCAAATGTAGGCAAATGGGATTAGCTCACTTAGGCAATTTGGTCGGCAGAGATGAGTTGGAGCGAAGGACCTGTTTCTGTGCTGAATAACTCTATGACTCCCTGACTCTATCAATCTGAGTTATTCCATCAATTGGTCTACACTGTGCTGACCTCTCCCTGCACCCTACACTTCCAGTCCCAGAACCAGTACTTACACTCAATTAAGTGAGGGAAATGTAAGGGATTCTCCTTTCATGAAGCCATCTGTCCACAAACATGACTGTCCCCAGGAGAAAGTGTCCTTTTTAACTCTGTTTCAAAATTATGTGAAGAACAAACTCACACTCAGGGTGAAGTTGGCCATCCTCAGGAAATGAGTAGAGAATATTCAAGAGAACCTGTGCATTAATATGCCCTCCCCTGCCTGTCTCTAGGTAGTCATTTAATGAAGTTTGCCCGATCTAGGCTTCATCACCATATTATAGTTGAGAATCAATAGATAAAAACTCCCAGATTAAACTTACATTAGAAGACTCCTCGATTGATGTCTCTCTTGACATGCTTCTTACCTGCAAGAAAAGATCAATATTTATATGCTCAGCATGTTAATTAATGAAAGTTTGTGGAGTAACCTTTGAACAAAACCTTTAATGATTGAAATATAAATGATCCTAGCCATATCAGTATTTGAGATTCAGTATTGGAGTGGAGATGTGTTCATCAAAACACTTGCTTTCTGTAACAATGATCAACGTAGCCTGTATAATGTGCGGTGTGGGGTCAGTAAATAATTTGAGGAACAATGTCACTCCTGCCCAATTAATTGCCATTGGTTGTATTGAAGCTGCTCTGCACCAACAGTTAGTCTCTGTAATTGGTGTTACAGACATTGCTCATGTCGAGCAACCAATCCTGTTGGAAGCCAGCTCACTTTATCCTTGAGGGGGAACAAACTCATCTTCTGTATTGGAGTCAACTCAACAATCTGCCGCTCAGCCCAACTTCCCCACAGGAATCAAACATCAGAATCCCTTTCTCAATGCATTGAGATAAAATAAATGGCCTTCTCTCCCTTTACTCTTGCATAGTTGAATCCAAGATGCAGTCAAAGTCAACGAGATCATCTGAAATATTTTCCATTTATACTCACATTGGCAGGATCCTCGAGTGATGTTTCTTTTGATTCGGCTCTTTCCTGTATGGAAATAATATTTATATGTTTAGTACAGGACACTGAGGAATTCTGAAAATATATGAACTGAAAAATTACCAGCTTGCACAAGCATTAAATATTGAATTATAATGGAGTCTTTGTTGTCTCTGGGTATTTCAGAGTTGTGATTCAGAGGCAAATGCAGCAGACCATTAGGAAGGCAAATTGCCTTTTTTGCAAGAGGACTTGAGAACAAGAGTACTCCAATTGTATCGAGGCTTGCTGAGTATTGGGTAGTTTTGGGCTGCTTACCTGAAGAAAAATATGCTTGAGAAAGAGGGTGCCGCAAAGGACTCTATTCTTAACAGGTTAGAAGATTGAGAGACAATAGCCTTACAATGAACAAAATTATGAGAGGGCGTGGCTGGTACATAGGTGGGATGTTTCCCCTGCCTAAGGAGTCCAGAGCTTGGATCACAGTATCAAAATAAGGGGTTGGCCAATTCAGACTGAGGTGAGCTGAAATCTCTTCACTCAGGTGGTGAATCTTTGGAACTCTCTACCTCAAAGAGCTATGGAGGCTCAGTCACTAAGTTCATTCAAAACAGGGATTGATGGATATTAAGGGAATCAAGACTTCCAGTGTTACTACAGGAAGATGATGTTGAGGTAGAAGTTAATATTCAATCTTCTCTCAATCTTCTCTCACTCACTGTCTGGAACAGACCTATTATGAAGTAAAATCCTCAGACTCTACCTGACAGATCAATCAAGGTTTCACATCTCATTGAGAATCTAGAGATAACAATTCACAAATTTAACTTACGTTTGAAGGTTCTTCCAGTGAAGTTTCTTCTGACTTGCTTTTCACCTATAGAAAAGTATTAACATTTATAACATTAGCGCAGGATATATTTGGTAAATATAAAGCATTAATAGATTACCTCCAAACGGTAGACGAGAAGACAGAATTATAAATGAGGAATTGTTAATTCCGACATTCCCGAGTGATGATCAAATGATCTTGTATTGGATTGCAGAAGCCTCAATTAAAAGTCTCACTCTCTACGGTACACCAATCTTCAAAAAGTGCCTGGTGCAGAGTCAATGGACATTCCTACAACAGGTGGCACAGGCATCAATTGCCGTCTGTTTTATTGGATCCCTGGTTCCCCTCCAGGAAAGAATGGTACTTAATGACTTTCATTGGTGAGAGTTTGGCAGACACTGCTCTTGCAGTCCTGTTCTGCTGATGCTCAGTTGATCTTCAGCAGAGAACAAACTCATTATGCACTGAAATCAAATATTAGAATCCCCTCCCTGCACATCAGACTGGCACAACCTGCTGTCTCACCTCTATTCTGAGTGGAGTACTTAATACTTCATTGCTCGCAATTGAGATCAACAAGAAAAATCATCTGATAAATTATTACTTAATACTCACATCTGAGGTTTCCTCAAGTGATGTCTCTCTTGATTTGGTTTGGGCCTGCATGAAAAAAATAGTTATATTTAGATCTTCAGAATAGGACACCAATGAAACATTTCGTAAGTGATCTTGAATTAGAAATCCCATTGCCCTGAATTGTACAACTGTAGTTACCTCAATACTGGTTTCACTTGATTCTGATGAGTCACTCTCGCTGTCAACTGTCTTCAAACCTTCACACTTTACATCAACGTAAGCCACCTTATCAGCAAAATATTCCACGCGGCTTTTGCAAAACCCTTTCTCCTGTTAGAAGAAAGCATAATTCAAGGAAATTATTAATGATTCCAAGCAAGACACTAATTCAAAGTGATTAGGATCTAACTCAATCCTTAGCCTTTTCTTTGATATAACTATGTATGGTCATTTCTATGAAATAAATTGTAATTATAGCTCGTTCCTTGACGTTACTCAATACACACAGACGTTTTCATGCCATAAGATACAACTCTGGACTTACAGCAATGTTTTTAGGGCGGAAGGAGCAGCTAGGATCATCAAATTCCTGTCCAGAATTCTTGGAGCAGACAGTTTCTTTCACGGAGAACATTAAATCCACGTTGTATGACAGTTTACCTGTGCGATAAGTCTGAAGAAAGGAAAAGAGTTTATTCATGCATTATTATATCTGGTGTTTTTACACTGGTCTGATAAAGCTCAGAACTGTACAGGGCTTTATTTTCAGCAGATGATTACACTGGTAGTGTCAGAGTCATCAGCCAAAATGGACAAGAGACTTAATTTGCCCAGTGGTAAAATGGCCACTTTAACAATCATGGTGGAGATACTCAGTTTGCAGAAAACCCTAATTATTGGAGGAAATTAGCAAACAAAATTGGGAAAGGTTTCAGAAACTTCCAAATCAAAGCTTGGTAGAAATTGTAACCTTAATTCCAAAACATTGGTCCAATCTGAGTTTCAAGACTCAAATACTGATTGAGGATTTAAATTCCTGATCTGATATTTACTGAAAACTCTGTGTATAACATAATATTCAGCTCCTGTTTAATACTGAGACTCCATCTTATCTTAACACATACCTTATACTTAGAATTACACAGTAACAGACTACAGTAAGACCCATCTAGCCTATACTGGCCCCCAGCACAGCAATCCCATCAATCCCATTTCCCCTCTCCTCAATTCCCCATAATGCTGCAAGTTATTCTCCCTCTCACGTGCCCATCACCTCTCCTTCTATTTTTTTTTGCCATTAACCTACTCTAAGCGTAATGTTTAGTAGCCCAATTAACTTGCACTCAGACACATCTGTATAGAGCATAGTCTGTGAAACACAATTAGCCCAGGACACACTTACATTTGTCACGCCTCTCCTGGTGATACCACAGAGGTTGGTGATCTCAGTGATTTCATTCAGCTTTACAACTGAGGCTCTCAGAGCTTCCTTGGTGCTTGGCACTCCTGCAGAGAGAGAAGGAAAGTTGAACAAGACATTCCAACAAACTTCAGTGAATTCTTCTTACACATGGGTGAAACATCACTGACTGAAGCTCATTACCAATAACTCACTGCTCTCTGAGGTCCCACTCTCCCCACTACCTACCTAAGCAGTGGAGGACCTGCACAGCAGCGATGGCGAGAAAGAAGGATTTCATTCTGTCTTGTGTAGGATCAGCCGGCTGGTTTCTCAGAGTAAAGGAGCTGTTCCTGTCTCTCGATCTGCCTTCACCTCGCTGCCTTCGGTCTTTATATCCTGTACCTCTACCACATTCAAACACTGACTCATGTTTGCTCAGCTTGCTGACCGTGGGCACCGGAACCAGATGAAAGGTGGGTTCTAATTATGGGCAGAGCTTCCTCCTGGTATCGTCATCGTGTTTAGATTTGGTGGGAAATGGTGCGAGATCAGGTTTCATTCCTCCGAATATGAAATAATAAATTTACAGAGGAGAAGAAAAACAATCATCTCAAATTTGTCCAAAGTCACTTTGCAAATAAACGAAATTCTGTGATGATTTACTTGCAGTGCACCTTCAATGATCCAGGAATGTCCTGGAATTTCCAGGACACTGCTTGCAAGAAACCTCAGGGATAAATGCCAAGAATGTTTAGAGAAATCTTGAATTATTTTCATTTTCTATGAACATTTCTGTATAATATTGATGTCATTACTGGTGACGGAGGTAAAGAGGCTGTGTGGGCAGATGGGAGAGTTCATGTGATGACTTCTCCAGGAATATGTCCGGTCAGAGTTAGCATCTTCAAATCTCGGGTACAATTCTGGAGACACAAGAGACTGCAGATGGTGGAAGTCTGGAGCAACACACAAAGGCGCTGGAGGAACTTAGTGGGTCAGGCAGTATCCATGGAGAGAAATGTACAGTCAACGTTTTGGGTCGAGACCCTTCATCTGGGCTGGAGAGAAAGAGGGGAAATAGCTAGTATAAAAAGGTGGAGGTAAGGGGTGGAACAAATGCTGGTGGGGTACAATACTGTTGTCTGGGTTAATCATTATTCTTAGAATTATTTCTTTTACTTTTTTGCTTTTCTACCTTTTCTTTAAAGTATACAGATCTTTAAAATAGCAGGGCATTGCTCTAGTTGTTCCACATGAAGAAGTGTCTCCAACCCTCTCTTCTCACTAAATGGAAATCAAAATATCTGCAGATACTGGAAATTTGAAATAAGAAAAGAAAATATTAGAAAAACTCAGTGGGTCAGACAGCTAATTCTGCAGGTCAAAGACCCTTCCTCAGAACCGGTCTGAAGGAGGGTTATCGACCTGAAATATCAACTGTTTCTCCACAGATGCTACCTGACCTGCTGAGCTTTTGCAGTCTTTACTGTTTGTATTTCACTCTCGCTCTCTTGGTGACAAGTTTAAATCAATGGCTCTCACAACTTGCTCTCCATTCTGAGGAATTGATTACCTCTAATGAACACATCAACATTCTGCACAGTTTCATTAAGTTCTTATTAAATTATATCCTTCCCTGCACCAGTGAAAATTGTCTCAGTATCTCAAATTTCCTAACTGTAGTTTCTTATCATTCCTAACATGACAGAAATTACATCCAATCCACCTTTTATGGTTTTAATATCCTTTCTCCCGCTCTGGCAGAACCATTTCTTTTTTCCAGCTGAGCCCAACATAGGATGTTGCAGGAGTCAGTGACAAGGGACTAGTTCAAAGTTTTATTGAAGTTGAGACCATTTCTTGGCATCACCTGTCCAGCACTTCTTTAGTCACTTTCCGGTAGGCAACGTCAAGGGTGACGTTTGAGACAAGGACCAGGAGCTGACGTAGTATCATTCCACTCCATCATCTCCAAGGAGCTGACACAAGGACATTCAGTAACAGTAGCCGCACAGACTTGGCTTGTGGTGAACTGCACATCTCTCAGCACTGCCAAGATTTTCTCGGCATCATTCCACTAATGATAACCTTAACTCATTCATTTTCAATGGTTTAAACTTGGAGCTAACATGGCAGTGTTTGGTTAATCTCATCTGATCTGTAAACACACACTGACTATTTCACACTGTTGAGTATTTCTGAGTAGCACTGACCATTGAGGTGATCCGCTGTGCCGTGTGTGGGTGTACCTGTTCAGTGATACACTGGGGGCAGTGGGTTCATGTTGGCCACGTCCAATGTGGTTTTGTGGGCAGCACATGAACTGACAGCCTCTCTATCTGCCGGGCAAGTTTGTGTGGGCTACGTTTCCCGGTTCACTGTCAGGAACGCATCATTGCAGTTTGCTGATGTATAAATCTACAAACATGCAGATAAACAGTTGGCAAGGATGACGAGTAACCCAGTTCGCAGGAACTGAAACGTTCACACTTCGACTGACAAACAAGATGCTGCAAAGCCCCAGTGCGGTCTCTGAGACAGTTATATCAGAATGTGTCGTTCTGTTCAAGTCATCTTGTGCCAAAGCAAGCAATAGTGCAGTAAACACCTGACGTGCTCACAGCCCGGTGTTCACATTTACCCCAGCACTAATGGTCAGTGGCTTGAATCTCAGGTCCTCGGGTCAGTTCAGGCCACGGTCATGGATAGATCCCCACTGTGCCGCAGAGACTGCCCTTTTGCTCCCACCTCTACACACAATGAGTTCAGGTTATTGCAGCATTTACAGCAGAACAGCATCCGAGTAAAAAAAAACGGCCCCATTATAAAGCTTTCTCTGCAACATATTCCTGATAACAGAAGCTATTTAGCACTCCGAGTGTGGGCGCTTCACCCAGGGATTTGTTTTGGACTGGGAATTGTTGACGGTGGTAACGAAACCTGTGGTCCTGGGCTGCGTGCTGGCCTCATAGCTCACGTGGGAGGGGGAGGGGAGAGCAAAAGTGAGAACGCCAAAACAACTTGTGGAGGTAAACAGTTCAAGAGAAGGAAAACTGCCCAGGGAAACAGGTGTCAACATCTGCACGAAAATATCCATCGTATTTTGAACAAGAACTAAGTTATCATCTTTTCAACGTAAACAAATTGCAAAGTGCTTTAGAAGTTGGAAGATCTGCATCCAGTTACCTTGTGAGAAGTCCATTTGACTCCAATTTTTGCTGTGCAGTGTGTTTGAGTTAACTGTTTGCAAGACAAAATTTATCAGTTGTGGCAGGTGTTTCATCTTCATGTTGATCATTGAAGCAAAGTTTCAGTCAATAAAGTAGCTTTATGAGGTGCTGTAGACTCTTCTTTCAAAGGAGGATGGGATGTCGAGAATGATTTGGAGATCAGCATCAACAGAGGAAACAAAGTGTGACCAAGATTACACTGTATACATTATTACAAGGTGGATTGGATCTGTAGGAACATCAGAATGGGCCTTGAGCAATTCAGTAAGATCGTGGCTGATTTGTGCCACTTAATTACTTGATCCTGACACCCTCAGATAACAATGTCACAGAAATCCATCTGCCCCCTTAATAAAGCCTTAAATTGCTCCATCAGTTACAGTCTTCTGAGCAAGGCCATTCCAGATTACAGTAATCTATGAGAAATTATTTCCTGATTGGTCTCCCCAACACAGCCAAGCTTTACCCTTTGCTCTTAAATCATCATGAGATTAACTGTTTCTCTCCCCAGCCATACTGACGCATTGTTTTAATTATCAATGAACCTCATTCAAATCACTCATCCATTTTCTACACCCAAGACAATGCAAGACACCTCTTCCTTATTTAAGCAGTACATTAGCAGCTGCTTCCTGATTTGCAAAAGCAATGCTGTCCAGGAAAACATCTTGGTCAGTGAAATTTCACTAATTGAAAAGGCTGAATGAAATGGGTTGTAGGTATTTTGATGCATTATATTCCTGTTCACGCAATTCATTATTGCAAAAAGTAGGTTTGTTGACTGATTTTCTTACTCTGCCCAGGGATGTTTGGCCAGTATTTACTTCTCTGCAAGCTCACGGCAAATGAGTGGTATCTCCCTATTTGTGCAACCACAGACAGAAATATAGAAAGCAAGAGTATAGAATTTGATTACATTAAATTACTGTCCCCAGATTCTACTACTCACCTACACACTAGGGGTAATTTACAGTGGCCAGTTAAACTACCAGCTCATTCAAGTTTGGGACATGGGAGAAATCCAGAGCATCTAGGGGGAAAGCCATGCAGTCAACCCATGCAAACTCCACACAGACACTCTGGAAGTCGGGATTGAACCCCAGTCTCTATCACTGTGAGGCAGTGGTTCTACCTGCTGTGTCACTGGGCTGCCCATGACATTGCAATGTGATAGGACCAGAAAATCATTACTGAAAATAAATTAATTATGTTCGCTGTTCCTCAGATAAGACTCCAGTCTCAAACTGGTCTTCCTGATATATCATTGCCTTCACTCACAGGTCTCTTTCAGGTTTAACTGTGAACCATAAAGGAACGTTGAACCCAGTAGATCTGAGCTCAGACACACAATATCTGGCATTGTGGCAGTGCCCAAACTAGCATTAGCTCTCATTTTTCTGTATACATCTTACTTAGTGACTTAAATCTTCTCATAGGTAAAGTCTGGCAGGAAAGATGAAGGCAAAATTATGGATGGATTTGGATCTGTCTGGAGATCGGTCACCAGTGGTGTCCCACGGTGCTGGGCCCATTGATCTTGACCGCTTTGGGAATCCCTGGATGAAGGTGTTCGAGGACAATTTCCAAATTCGCAGGTAATGCCAAGAACTGCGTGAGTGGTTGGACTGTAGGCAATGCTCAACGGGTTCCGCTGGATCTTAACATGTCGGGAAAGCAGCCTCATTACTTGTGAATGAACTTCAGTGTTAAGCAACAAAAAACTCCGCAGCAAGTGCAGGAAATTCTCAGGTCAGGAAACATCGATGGAGAGGCAAACAGAGTGAATGACCTTCCATCAAGAAAATAAGCAGAGAAAAGGAGAGGGGTGGAGGGACCAAGGGGAATTCTATGAAAGGGTGGAGATAAGGAGAAGCATAATGCTGCAAGTGTTCAATGCTGAAGCCATCAGATATAAACTGTGGCAGCCGCAGAAAATCTGAAATAAAAGGGAATGCTAGAAATAGCCAGCAAATCAGACAGTTTCTGTATATAGTGAGGTAAGCTCTTTCCCTGAAGTGAACCAGATGGATTTTTATGACAACCTAGTAAATTCCTAGTAGTGTAAATTCCAGATGTAATTACCATAATTCCCTGATATATAAATTTTTACTATTGACTTTTTGTGAGTCTTTGGATTAGAATGCATTTTTTTGCTATAATGAATAGCACGCCACTCTCTGCCCATGGAAATTTACTGTAACAAAATGTCTGAAACGCATTTTGCCCAGCAGTTAACCAAACACCAATTCTACAGCATTTCATTCAACAAAATATTTTCCAGGAACACACTCCTTCTGTAAATTGAGAAATTCCTGTAATCATTTCAGTCTAGATTGGCCATGGATGGATTTGAACTCAGGTCACTGGATTAATGTTCTAGGACTCTGGATAGCAGTACAGAAACTTAATCACAGTGCCAGCACACCCGTCATGTTGTTCTCATTCCAGACTTCGTGCAACCCTCACTTGGGTAGGTGATATTGAGGGTCTGGAAGTGGTGCAGGGATCATTAGCCCAGTGCCCAGTATAAGGCATCAAGGCAGGCTGAAAGAGCTGGGACTCCCCACATTAGAGAAGTGCAGGAAGACTGATACGAGTAAGCCACATGGTCCTTCAAGTCTGCTTTTCCATTCATTAAGATCACAACCAATCTTCCACTTCATCACACAATCCCCATATTCATTGATTACCTTGATGCCCACAAAGTTATCAATCTCTGTTTTGAATGAGCACAATGATCAAGCCTCCACAGCCCCTCAGGGAGAGAATGCCAGATGTTCACCACCTTCTGAACAAAATGGGCTGACTGCTTGTTGTGAGACTGTGCCCCAGATTCGAGACTCCTCATCCAGAAGAACCTTCCTAACTGTGCCATTCCATTGAGCCTTTTAAGTATTTTGAAGTTTGATGAGATCTCTTCTAAACTGTAGAGAAAACTGGCCCAGTCGCCTCAAATTCTTATTCAACAAACCCACCATCAGTGGAAGCAGGCTGGTGCTGCACTCCCCCAGTGGCAAGTACATCCTTCTTTAGGTAGGGAGACCAGCTCTGTACACAACTCTTCAGGTTTGGTCTCACCAAGTTCCTGCACAATTCCTTACTCTTGTATTTAAATCTTCATGTAATAAAGACTAACATGTCAGTTGCCTTCCTAATTGTATGCCTGTACCTACACGTCAGCCTTCAATGACATATATAAGAGGCAGAGGGCCGTGGGTGGGGCTGTTTTTCTGACTGGAAGTCTGTAATCAGTGGTGTACCACAGGGATTGATGCTGGGACCATTGTTGTTTGCTATCGTGTCCAGTTCTGGTTGCCCCATTACAGGAAGGAAGTGGAGGCTTTGGAGAGGGTGCAGAAGAGGTTCGCCAGGGTGCTGCCTGGATTGGGGAATATTAGTTATGGAGAGAGGTTGAAGAAACTTGGGTTGTTTTCTCTGGATTGTCAGAGGCTGAGGGGAGACCTGATAGAGGTTTATAAAATTATGAGACACATAGATAAGTCCCCAGGGCCTGATGGGATATACCCCAGGTTATTGAGAGAGGCAAGAGGTGAGATTGCTGGGGCCTTGTCCAATATCTTCATGTCCTCTCTAGCCACAGGCAAAGTCCCAGAGTACTGGTGAGTAGTTAATGTTCTTCCATTATACAAGAACGGAAATAGGGATAACCTTAGAAACCGTAGACCAGTGAGTCTCACGTCAGTGGTAGGCAAGTTAATGGAGAGGATTCTTAGTGATAGGATTTATGAGCATTTGGAAAACCATGGCTCAGTTAGGGACAGTCAGCATGGCTTTGTGCGGGGCAAGTCGTGCCTTACTAACTTTATTGAGTTTTTTGAGGAGGTGACAAAGGTGAATGATGAAGGTAGAGCTGTGGAATTTGGCTACATGGATTTTAGTAAGGCGTTTGACAAGGTCCTTCATGGGAGGCTGATCCAGAAGATTAAGATGCGTGCGATCCAGGGTGAATTGGCCATTTGGATTCAGAATTGGCTTGCCCGTAGAAGACAGAGGGTAGTGGTCGATGGGACTTATTCTAGCTGGAGGTCTGTGACTAATCGTGTTCCGCAGGGATCTGTTATGGGATCTCTGCTGTTTGTGATGTATATAAATGACCTGGATGAAAACGTAGATGGGTGGGCTAGTAAGTTTGCGGACAATACGGTGTTGTGGATAGCATAGAAGACCGCCAAAGGATACAGGGGGATATATATCAGTTGCAGATATGGGCGGAGAAATGGCAGATGGAGTGGCAAGACCCTTAACAGTGTTGATGAGCAGAGGCATCTTGGGGTCCAAGTCCATAAGTCCCTGAAAGTGGCTACATAGGTTGATAGGGTGGTAAAAAAGGCATATGGCATGTTTGCCTTTATTAGTCGAGGAAATGAGTTCAAGAGTCAAGAAGTTATGTTGCAGCTTTATAAAACTCTAATTAGGCTCCATCTGGAGTATTGAATTCAGTTCTGGTCATCCCATTACAGGAAGGATGTGGAGGCTTTGGAGAGGGTGAAGAAGAGGTTTACTAGGATGCTGCCTGGATTAGAGGGCATGTGCTGTAAGGAGAGGTCGGACAAACTTAGGTTGTTCTCTCTGGAGCAGTGGAGGCTGAGGGGAGACCTGATAGAGGTTTTTAAGATTACGAGAGGCATAGATAGAGTAGACAGCCGGTATCTTTTCCCCAGGGTTGAAATGTCTAATACCAGAGGGCATGCATTTAAGGTGAGAGTAGGTAAGTTCAGAGGAGATGTGCAGGGCAAGTTTTTTTACACAGAGAGTGGTGGGTCCCTGGAATGCACTGCCTGGGGTGGTGGTTGAGGCAAATATGATAGGGGCATTCAAGAGGCTATTAGATAGGCATACGAATGTGCAGGAAATGGAGGGATAAGGACGTTGAGTAGGCAGAAGTGATTAGTTTAGTTGGATGTTTGATTACCAATTTAATTAGTTTGGCACAACATTGTGGGCCAAAGGGCCTGTTCCTGTGCTGTACTGCTCTATGTTCGATGTATTGGTAATAGCCAACACAGCTCCTCCAAGTCAATGACACACAAGCTGCAGTGCAGAGTCTCAAAGAGCAGTTGATGAAATGGAGAATGAGTCTTCCAGGCAGCTCAGAACCAGCCCCTCACACCCTTACCATGGACTGAAGAGGTTGTTGATGTTCTCTGCTCTTCTATTTGTCTGGTTGATACCAGAGGAAGTAAACAGGAGCTTTAAGCCTGTAATAGTGTCACAATTACAGTACCATTACAGGAATGGCATTAATTTTCTCTCCTTAGATGTGTCCTGGTCTGCTGAATATTTCCAGCACTCTATTTTACTCCAGATTTCCATAACCTGCTGTGCTCTGCATCTCACCTTTCCAGCATGTTTTTTTCCCCTTCAGTCATCTCCCCCTTTGTACATTCCACTAATATACCAGCTACGATTAATGAGGTGGAACCTAAAACATGAAGGATCTTGGTTCAGTTCATTAATATTCATTGTTCACTTCCACTCAAGGTACAGAAATTGACTCCAATAAACCAATTTACTAAGTGAGTGGTTAGGGAAGGTAAAGGGGAATGATTGGGAACAGAAACACTTGTCCACCACTCCCCCAGCAACCCCCAGCACAAGCCTAAAAGCAGCAAAAGTACCAGCAGCTATCAGCAGAATGAGGAAGTTTCTGTCAAATGTATGCAAGGGTGGTTTGTGTGATCAGTGAAGTGAGGAAACAGCATTTGGAAGGACATCAGTAAATATTTTCTTTAAACTTTTAATTTGATTCACAGAATTCTAGATAACTATACAAACTGAAGGACAGAACATTTACAATCTAAAGAATCTTCCAGTTACAATAAAATGTACAGTCAGGAATCCCCAGAACCCCCCACTTATATATGAATAAATACAATTGATAAATTTTTCTCTAATCTGAATGAGGTCTTCTTGTGTTCACACTTGATCTTTCAGGCATTTCATTCATGTTTGGTTTTTGACTCTTGAATCCTCTTGTGCTCCTGGAATGAATGGAATCAACAGAATGGTCATTTTTGATGGAATGAATTCCACCTGAACTCAGTGTTTTGTTAGCGTTGATAAAGCTGATCAAGATCATTGAATTACCTAACACAAACCTCAGTGTACACTTACATTTGAAGATTCTTCAGCCAACAATTCTTTTGACTTGCTTTACACCTGTAACAAAACATTAGTTTTCCTGTTTAGTATAGGTATCAGCAAAACATTCTGTATATTTTATACTAACATGATAATCTGTAAGCAACAGATACCAAATATCTGAAATAAAAAAATTGCTGAAGTGTTAACTCCTTAAATATCTAAATTGCTTCACCGACTAAGTGGAATAGTACTTTTTAAATATTACACATTCTACAGTACCACTTCAGTCAATATATCTCTGATAGAGTGAGGCTGTGGAGTTCATGGATAACTCATGAATGGTGAAATTAGACTCTTTTCTGCTCTACACCCGGAGGAATTATAGAAATGATGAGCTGGTAGATGGTGTGAATGGAAACAACTATCCCCATGAAGCCATGATATTCATTTATTCTGACTTAACCTTCAGTAAAGAATAAAATCATCTCAATGTAGGCCCAATTGAAAATCTTTTGACTAGGAACAGAACTCTCCAGTGCACAACAAGATTCAAGTAATTGTGTTCCTTCCCCATGCTTTTAGTGTAATATCTTTATTTGAACAGGAGAATGGAACATGTCCTCGAAATTACCCACTAGTCAGTTTAATATCAGTGGTGGGAACAAACGTGGAATTTAGAAGTTACATGGATAGGAAAGGTTTAAGGGGATATAGGTTAAACACAGGCAAATTGGACTAGCTCGGTTAGGCAACTTGATCGGCATGGACGAGTTGGGCCAGAGGGCCTGTCTATGACTCTATGAGAACTATTTGTGATATGTTGCTGTGACAAATTGACAAAGCCCAGGTGCTGATGCTGCATTGTTAATAATCTTTTGACTTATACTTACGTTTGTAGACTTCTCGAACAGGTGTTCTCTTGGCTTTCAGCTATAGTAAAATATTAACATATTTATGTTTAGTACAATGATAGATGAGATCTTTTGAATCCAAAGCTTAAGTTTTATCTCAAGCATCAAAGTTCTAACTGATATCAAATCAGAAATAAGGAAACACTAACACTACTTTAAATTTCACTGGTGGCTTGCATTGCCTCAGAAAGGGCAAAGGATTTGGATATCCCAGCAATAGTAATACAGTCATATCATGGACTCTGTTGCCTTATTCCCTCAACAATAGAGAGGAATTGTTTGTTTAGTTCTGGCCATGATTGGACCCAAGTTGCAAACTCTGAACACTCAACCTTGTAGCATAGGTGTCATGTACTCCACTTCTGAAATTCCATTCCATTGACTTGAATAGAACCAAATTTCAGAATCAGGGTGCTCATTACTGACACTTAGCACAAGTCAGTGATGACAGAGTTCCGATATCTCCAGGTAGCTGTGCATTCACTGAAACAATCAGATGCATCTCAGATTTTTGCTCCAGTGCTTTTCATTTTTTTTTCCAAAGAAAGTGACCAAAGTTATAAACCTGACCCAAAACACAAAAAGCCCACTACCCTGAACTCTATGGTGACGAACTTACCTCAATGCTATTTTCACTTGACTCGAATGAATAACTTTTGCTGTCAATTGTCCTCAAACCTCGACACTCCACATCAATGTCAACAATCTTGTCAGCAAAGTATTCAACATGGCTTTTGCAGAATCCTTTTGCCTGTCAAAATAGCAAAAAAATTTAAAGTTACTCATTGCTCTTTGTGGTGCAATGTAATACAAAAGGCAGTTTCTATGACATAACTCAGCACTAATGACCCTTTGGTGACATAGTAATTCAGTTCTTCCAGTACTTACTCTAATATAATTCACCACACGCAGTTATTTCTATGATTTAAGTCAGTACCACCGGCAATTTCTATGGTTCAGTGCAGTATAACTAGCCCTTTCTATCAAATAACTCAGTATTCATGCCCTTATCAATAACTCAAACGCTCACAGCTTTTCTGTGATACAGCTCAGCAGAAATGGTGGTTTGGATGCTACAACATAAATCAGGACTTACAGCAGCCTTTTTGGAACGGAAGTGACAGCTGCGATCATCAAATTCCAGTCCGGAATTTTTGGAACAGACGGTTTCTTTCACTGAAAATATTAGATCCACGTTGTATGACAGTTTACCCGTGCGATAGACCTAATGAAAGGAAACCAGGCTATTAATGTGTTACCATTTCTGGTCAGATAAAGCTCAGAACAACACTGGTCTTTATTTTCAGTGCCTGCCTCCACTGGGACAATCAGAATCATCAATAAGCACAGGCACGAGATATAATTTGTCCAAACACTAAATCACCCCTTAAACCATCATGCTGGAGATGTTCGAAGTACTGGAGTTAGTAATGAAAAGAAAATAACAAGCACGTGATGCCCCTTTGGGATTTGGAAATAACCCAGAAATAAACAAACCCCAAATCCTAACCTTTGGAGATTTCCAATCTCCAATCTGAAACCTAGTTCCAATTTGAATCTCCAAAATAAAAGACATAATTTTGATTTGAACAAAAATTGTCCTGCAATGTGTGTGTCATGCTCAGCTCTTGTGTAATTATGTATGGAATGATCTTACTTATGTATGGAATGACCTGTCTAGATGGCATGCAAACAGAAGCCTTTCACTGTATATCAGTACATGTGACAATAATATACCAATTACCAATGATGGGTCTACCTACACTCAGTAACATTGTTAGAGGAGCGTAGCCTGTGAAGGATACTGGAAACAGGACAAACTTACATTCTTCCCTCTTCTGCCGGTGATACCACAGAGGTTGGTGATCTCAGTGATTTCATTCAGCTTTACAACTGAGGCTCTCAGAGCTTCCTTGGTGCTTGGCACTCCTGCAGAGAGTGAAGGAAAGTCGTTCAAGACATTCCAACAGACTTCAGTGAATTCTTCTTACACATCACTGACTGAAGCTCATTACTAATAACTCACTGCTCTCTGAGGTCCCACTCTCCCCAGTACCTACCTGAGCAGTGGAGGATCTGCACGGCAGCGATGGCAAGGAGGAAGGATTTCATTTTGCCTCGTGTGGGATCAGCCGGCTGGTTTCTCAGAAGCTGCTTCTCTCTCTCTCGATCTGCCTTCACCTCGCTGCCTTCGGTCTTTATATCCTGCACCTCCACCACATTCAAACACTGACTCATATTTGCTCAGCCTGTTGACCGTGGGCACAGAAATCTGCTGACAAGTGGGTTGTTATCTGGGCAGAGATTCCTCCAAATAGCATCATCATTTTAAGATCCACAGGAAAAAGGGTGAAATCAGCCTTTATTCCTGAGAGATGGAGAAAAGTAAGCAGAATTGGATCTGTTATCTATATCTATACAAAGCTACTGCCTTCTATTATAATTAATGCTTGAATTTGTTGGGGATGATGACCACTTATTGCAATGGCACACCATAAATGGCATAGATATTTTGCATTCTTTAGTCAATCCTACTTTACAGCTCTAAGCGCAATCATAAACTCCCCTGCCCAATCAGCTATTTGTACAAGAAGGAATCTCTACCAGTGTCCAAGCTGATGCACCTTCAACATCAAAATCTCCTGTATTGGTAGGTCACTATAAATAAAGGGATTAGGTCGTCTCTCTGTGAGGTGTTGCATTTGTTGGGAAGGTCCTGAATTATTTGGAAAATGCACAAGAAATGCAGAATATGCAGGAAATTCTTCAGTAGATCAGCCAATTCAAATGAGGAAAGGTTTGAGATAATAAGTCTAATCATAAGGAGAAAGGAAGGTGGGGATGGAGGGAGCTGGGGGAAGAAGAAATGAACGGGTCTCCTAGAAGGTGGAAAGCAGGAGAGAATAAATGATTAAAAAGGGTGAAAGAGGAAAGTGAAACGATGTGGCATTGTTACAGATCAAGAAATAAATCATGGCTCTGGGTGAAATGTATATGGGCAAAACAATTTTATGACCTGAAATTGTTGAACTAGATTTAGGTCTGAGAGATTGTAAAACAAAATTGAAACATACACAAAACATTAAAAGCTGCAGCTCAGTTCCTTAAGCTCACTCTGTATTTCATCGGAAGATTGAGGAAAATGAGGAAAGTAAGCGACTAAATAAGATCAAGGATCAAAGGGTGCAAGTACACAAGTCAGATTAAGTTATTAAAGATAGTAACTAACATATTGATGTTTGGTTTTTAATAGGATTACATTAAAAAGTCGGTAAATTAAACAGTGGTCCACACTTGGAGAACTGCAAATAGTTTGGGTCTCTACGTTATAAAAATGACATCAAAGCATTGGTAAAAGTCCAGTAAAGGTTCACAAGGGTGACACTAGATCTGAGGGGATATATTGACCAGGGGAGACTAACCAGGCTGGGTTTTTTCTCAAGAGAAGGTTCCCAGTGGCCTGATGTAAATCTTCAAGAGAACAAAATGATGGATGTGGAGAAGTTGTTCCCAGATTTGGGTGAAATGAAAGCCCAATCAATACAAGATAGTCATTAGCAAATCCGATAGATAGTTCTGTATCTTTTTTACCCAAAGAATGGTAAGAATGTGGAAAGCCCACCACAAGTACTGGGAAAGGACGGCAGCAGAGAGATGAATGGGAAATTAGTTCTGCACATGAGTGGGAAATGAATATAAAGGCATGTGGAGTGGACTGGGGTGGGAGGAGGATCGTGTGAAGCATAACTGCCAACATAGGCTAGTGGGAAGAAATGAGCTCTGTAACAGTAAAATGCTGCATGAAAAATATTTTTAATTAGGTCCTGCTAAGTTTGATATCTCTCTTTATATTTTTGTTCTGTTTAGATATGTAATTCATTTACGGTACTTTCTCATAATGTGGCAACTTGAAGCAGGAGAGCACTAGCCAACATCACCCACCCAGCCACAGTATTTGTAACAGTTCCTGAAATATAATTGTAGTCTTTTGACTTTCATTGATTCACACATAGATTGAATTTTCAAGAAGGTTTAGAACAAAATTAGCTGACAACAACAAAAAATGTAGCGTTAAGATCCAAATTAAAGTTGCGCATTAAGATGTTTTGGATGTTTCAGTTTGCTGCTCTCAAAACAAACAGGAGATTTATAAAGCCCTAACTTGCATCTTCAACATAACCTCAGTTTTACTAGCTGAAGGTGCCCTGGTTCTATCATTCTGGCTGATAGAGTGGAGATGAGTTTAGTCATTAGTTTTCCATAACCCATTTCAGTGGAGCTGGTATATTGCTGCACATACAGCCTGTGAAGGCTATGAAAAGAAACCTTTGAGAGTGATCACAGCAATGCATGCCTGACAAGAGAGGCCATTCAGTTCCACATGCGTAGGAAATACACCAGGGATTTGTTTTGGACTGGGGATTTGTTGACAGTTGTGAATAATTCCATGCTCGAGGTTTCCTGCTTTTCTGCCCTGATAGGACTGAGGGCAAGATTTTGTAGGGGGAGGGGGTGCTTAAGGTCAAGATCGAAGAATTCTGAAGGCAGGCAGGCTGGTCAACACTTGGCCAAAGTAACTGGAAGCAAATAACCTGGTCATTTAATCACTGCTGTTTGTGCGTCCTTGCTGAGCATTTATGAACTGTTGCATTTTCTTACATTACTCCAGGGTGTTTTCAGACTGCTGGAAGGGAGGGGAAGGGACAAAATGTGTCTGGTGGCACTGCTGGGAGTCTGCAGTTCTCCTCTGCCTCCTACCCAATCCACAAGCAAGAGATGCAGTGAAAGTGACTTCTTGTCAATATAAGAAACTGCAGGTGCTGGAATCTGGACCAACAAGTAATCAGCCAGATGAACTCAGCAGGTCAGGCAGCATCTGTGGAGGGAAATGGACAGTCAACATCTTGGGTTGAGACCCTTCATCTGGACTGAAAGAGTAGAGAGGAGACAACCAGTATAAAAGGTGAAGGGAAAGGGTAAAGCAAGAGCTGGCAAATGATAGGTAGATCCATGTGAGGAGTGATAGACAGATGGAAGAGATTTATTCCTTCCCATCCCAACTCCCTTGACAACATTCTATCGTTATCCAAATCATTCCTGACACTTCTGGCTCCTTAGAAATTTTTTTGTTTCTCGTCTTTAATCATTTCCTCTTAAACAATGACTTTACGTGCCCGTCCTGATATTTGCCCTGAGGACCTTCTGCTTCTTCAGAAGCCAATCACTGCCTAACCATCATCACCCACTCCTGCCCAATTCTGACACTGAGCAATTTCTCCTGCAACTGCCCTCACTTTCTCTGTTCCTCCGTTTATCCCAGGGTGCCTAACCTGCTGAGAATTTCTGTTTTACAACAATAAGTGGTCGAGGTGACCATTTAACTCTCCTCTTAACCAAGCTCTTGTTTCTTTCCTTGTCCCAACACCACCGTCTCTTTAACTTTCTACCAGCTTCCCTCACATCAGTTAATCTCTGGTTTTTTACACGTTGATAGACATTTCCTTTAGGTCTTTGCTTCCTCTTCTTTTCTATAGCTCAAAGCCTGCGACATCTCTGCTACATCTTTACTTTCTTCCCCTTCTGATGCAACCTGAAACCTCAGTGATTCCTCTATAGATGTTCACCATCTTGTTGAATATTTCCAGCATTTTTGTTTATTATTTGATTTCCAGCACCTGCAGTATTTTTGTGGCAAAATAATTATGTGTATGTTTAAGTTTACATACAAATTAGCTGTTTTTGTTCATTTGAACCATAGTGGGTTTTGGGGATAACACTCTGAGCCATTCATTGTGTGTCATCCACTGTGTCATTCATTTACTGTTACAGGAATCAGGATTCTTATATCAAGAAATGTACATTTTGCCACATGAGGTTGCTCCTGGTTTTCCCACACAGTGGCAGCACTGAGCAATATTCCCTGTCAGTGAGGTCTGATAGAACTCATGACTGAACTGTCCAATCCCCTGTGTGTGTGATTTTGTGTGTGTGTGTGTGTGTGTGTGTGTGTGTGTGTGTGTGTGTGTGTGTGTGTGTGTGTGTGTGTGCATGTGCGTGTGTGCATGGATCTGTATGTGTGTATGTCCATGTGTCTGTGTTTGTGTGTGTCTGTATGTGCGTGTGTGCATGTGCGTGTGTGCATGTGCGTGTGTGTCTGCATTTATGTGTGTGTGTCTGTGTATGTGTGCGTCATGTGTGTGTCTGCGCGTGTGTTTATGTGTCTCTGTCTGTGTATACGTGTGTGCGTCTGTGTGTTTAACTTATAAACAAGCAATGGACACTGGGACTTCCACTCAGCCCCTTCAAATCTGCTGCACCATTCAACAGGATCATACTGACCTGTCCGTAACCTCACCTCAACAGACCCTTTAATTTTTCTGCCACCTGCCTTCCAAGAATCCGTATGCCCAAGCATTAAAAATACACTTGAATCATAGAGTTGTACAGCATAGAAACAGAAACAGGCCCTTCGGCCCACTGCGTCTATGCCAACCATGATGCCTGTCTACACCAATCCCACTTGCCTGCATTAATTCCATACCCCTCTATGCCCTGCTCATTCAAGTACCCATCCAGATGCCTCTTAAATGTTATTACAGTTCCTGCTTCCACCACCTCCACATACCAACTACTCTTCGTGTGAAAAACTTACTCATCGGTTCTCTTTTAAATGTCCTTCCTCTCACCTTAAAACTATATCCTCTAGTTTTAGACACCACTACCATGGGAAACAGACACTGGCTATCTACCTCATAATTTTATAAACCTCTATAAGGTCATTTCTCAGCCTCCTTCACTCCAGGGAAAACAGACCCAGCCTATTCAGTCTCTCCCCATAATTAAAGCCCTCCAGTCTAGGCAACATCCTTGTGAATCTTTTCTGCACCCTCTGAAGCTTAATTGTATCTTTCTTATAGCACAGCAACCAGAACTGCACACGATATAAGTGCAGCCTACCAACATTTTGTACAGCTGTAACATAATGTCCCAACTCTTATAGTCAATGCCTCATCTGATGAAGGTAGGCACCTTATACCTTCCTCATCACCATGTCTACCGGTGTTGCCATTTTCAGGGAACTATGTATTTGTACCCTAAGTATACTCCTACATCCCTTATACACTCAAGGGACATGCTTGATCCCAGCCGCCTACACCTGACAAATGCCTCTTTCCTTTTCCTGACCAGACCCTCAATAACTCTCATCAACTGGGATTCCCTTATCCTGCAAGCCTTGCCCTTTGCTCAGACAGGAACATGTTGGCCCTGAGCTCTCTCTATCTCATGTTTAAAAGCCTTCCACTTGCCAGACGTCTCTTTACTTGCAAGCAGCCTCTCTCTATCAACTGCCTGATGCCATTCAGAGACTCTGCCTTCACAGCCATATGAGGAGGAGAGTTCAAAAGACTCACAACCAAATACCACATCTGTCTTAAACCAGTGACACCTAATTTTTCATCAGTGACCCTACCCAATAAAAAGACAATGCTATTGCTGCACAGATTAAAGCATTGAAGCAACTGTATGGCATGGTCAATATCTGTCTTTTCTGTGGAACTGCAGCCTAAAACAAGGAAACTTTGGAAACATTACTGTATGGTAAAATAAGGAGAGCCGAGATTTTCCAGTCAACTACCAGAGAATAGCTTTACCTTGCCCAACACTGCAACCGCTCGCAGTGTTTCCGGTGTAGTCTCAGCATGGCCTTGCGGAAGTCGGGTGTCCGTTCCGGTATGGCACCTTATAGTGGATCTGGCATGTGTCAATGGGCTGTGCAACAGAGAGTCTTTTCAACAAGTCAGGCTGGAAAACTCACACTAAGCTATTCAGGATCAAAACCAGGGAGCATTGATTACATCTACATCGTGTACAAACTGTGAACTAAAGATATGGAAAAAAAGGTAGCATTAAAAATTAATTTATCTTTGAATTCAGCAACTCTAACTTTTACTGCCACATTTAATAGGCAAAGTATACTTCTTATGCATGTCTTTAACTAGGTTTCAATTTTTTAACATTTCAAAATAGTCTTTATTGACAAAAAATCTCAATTATGTAATACAGATCATTCAAATCAACATTTTTAGATCAAGTCACAAGAGCACAAGAATATAGGAGCAGAAGTAGGCCACTCGGCCCCTCAAGGCTGCTCTGCCATTCAATGTGATCATGACTGATCTATGCTGGCCTCAACTCCTCTACTGTGTCAGTTCACCTCAGCCCTCAATTCTTCGAAGTTTCAAATCTATCTCACCTTTAAATATATCTGGTGACCTGGACTTCACAATCAATTTCAGAGATTCACTACCTCAGTTTTAAATGACTGGCCCCTTATTTTGTAACTATGTCCCCCTATTTGAGACTCTCCCAATCATGTTATTCCCATTGGCTAACATCAGCACATCATCAGTTATTATTCATTTACCACTTTAAAGCAAATCGTTCATGGGATCTTAACAAATCTAATTCAATTAGTGTGCATTAGTAGAAAGGGCATAAACCTGGCCCTTTTCCATGCAGCAGCTTCACCCTTAGCTTCAGTACATCCCTTAGCAAATAGCCCTGGACATTAGAGCTTGCCAGTTTGTAGCTCTTGGTCATGGTCAACATCTTGCTCTGGAACACAGTGAATTTCAGGCATACCAGAGAACATCTTTCACTGTGTTGATGGTATCCAATTTGTTTCATTGGTGTCCCTAGGAGCTGCCATACATCACTGGGTCCTGTGTTATGCAATAGTTCAGGACAAACCTCAACAAAAACTCCTAACTCTCAAAAAAACTCAACAAAATCCTCAAAAAAAACAAAGACCCTGCAAAGGTGCACAATGGTATTGGTATTGGTATCGGTTTATTGTTGTCACTTGTACCGAGGTACAGTGAAAAATTTGTCTTGCATACCGTTCATACAGATCAATTCATTACACAGTGCATTGAGGAGTACAGGGTAAAAACAATAACAGCATACAGAGTAAAGTGTTACAGCTACAGGGATGTGCATTGCAGGTAGACAATAAGGTGTAAGGTCAATGCTGAGTCTGCCTGTGAGGTACGCTTACACATGGCTTGCAGTGGAATTGATAACTCAGATCCAGAAACACAGTTTCCAGATCTCCAGATTTAACTGTATGTGGCAGATGTTGATACCCAGTTTGCTCCATAACAACAATATGGATTGTTAACCTCTTTATTAGTTTCAGTTCAAAATCTGGACCATTGAACTCTGATCACGTTATCATTTGACAACTTAATTGACTTCCTTGAATGGGCTTCAATTATTTGTGGAAGATCAGTTCTAGATCCATCACACTGCACAAAGCACAAAAGTATTTTCTGAAGAAATATTGGCTCTTTTTCTATTCCGTGGGTTTTTTTGGAGATTTCAAGGACTGATTTGAATGGAGGACATTTGACGTCTGCTAATTCCTCCACTGAAAGGATAAAGCAGAGATTAAATGGATGGACGATAACTGTTGTGAATTGATTGGGTGTTCCAGAAACTGGCTAGTTTTCAATCCTCCTCAGGTTATATGGATTACGATTATAATGGGAGGCCCACCTCAGTGGCACTTACACTGAAGTGATAAGTTGAAAATTTCCACAAAGCAGAAGAAAGATAAACTGGGTATTTAAATGAACATTCCAGTATTATATTGTCAATCATTCTGTGTAGCTTTAATAAACAAATTGCTTTTGGTCTGTAGATAATTGATTTGGCATTTTCCATTGGAGGAACAAGTGAAGACGTAGAAATCCCATATAAATCCAGAAAACAAGTTATTGCATGCAGGGTTAATCCTCAGACACAGGCTTGTTATTCAACAAGGAATGTGCAAGATGCCTGCTCAAACACGAATACAGCGCTTGTAAAGCCCAGAGTATGGCACAATTTCAGACTGAATGACAAGGACACTCATACTAATGTCTCCTGCACACGCATGTTTACCAAGATTCTCTGCATTCACATATCTATCGAGATCCTCTGCATTTGCATGTTTACCAGGATTCTCTGCACACGGATGTTTACTGAGATCCTCTGCACATGTATGTTTACTGGGATCCTCTGCACACGCAAGATTACCAGGATCCTCTGAACACTCACGCATTTATCTGCTTTAAACCATTTCAAAACGTTGTACTTTTTTATTCTTTTGCTCTCACATAATGTTCATAATTGTCTAATCTGTCTATATATCTTTATAAACTCTTTAGGCCAGACAGTGGATTTCACCCATTTTTGAGCTCCTAAATGTTGCTACATTTTTTCCCTGTGCAAAATCGAGAGAACTTGCAAACAGTTGAAAAGTTAGACAAAGTGGCCATTAAAAGTTATTGTTATAGTTTGTACACAGAGTCGTGTTAAGACGGGACCTGTCCATTTGGTGCAGCCACCTCGCTCAGTTTAGATCGTTGCAGACTCATCTCTGTTGGCAGGTTCTCAGCCCATAAATGTACGCTCCATATTCTACACAGACTGCAGCAGCACACGTTACACCAGATCGGGCCAGCAGAGATACTTTCTAGCCAGCAGAGGGATCAAGCTCCCAGATATATGCAAAGGGTCATTGAGGTGCTGGTGTCAGCAGTAGAGTCCAGGAGAGAGGTCTTCTCCCTGGGGGAGAGGGAGCAGGAGATCCACTAGGGCTGCGCTGCAAGAAGTCCTGCAGGAAGAGGCCAGAGCAGTCATCGCCAGGAGTGAGAATCCACAAACAATGAAGCAATGACTTATCAACTTCATGGATCTTTTATGATTTGTCAAAGTGCTCCATTGAGGCAAAAGACACCAGGAACAGAAAGGAGGCCAACAGAATGAGAGGGGCACCCTTCTGGGCCCAGTAAGTCTTATACATGAAGGAGATGGTTTTGAAACTCATGGGCCAAGGGTCTTCAATCATGGATTCTGCCAGATATGCTCAGGAGCAAAGCTGCAAAACACCATCACTTTCCCTTGCATTTTTTTAAATGTGCACACCACCATTAGCATCTGTCTTAGAATCATGGAGTCACAGAGTGATACAGCATAGGAACAGGCTCTTCAGTGAGTCCACACAACCATCAAACGCCCATTGGAGCACCCATTTAATTGCTAGATGGAAACACCCATTTGTTCCTGAACAATCTCATTTCATTCTCCCCACATTCATATTGCCCCAGATTCTACCCCTCCTCTACACACTGGGGAGAAATTTACAATGGCCGATTAACCTATCAACCCGCACATCTTTGGGACATGGGAAGAAACCAGAGCACCCGGGGGAATCCCACACAGTCACAGGGAGAACTTACAAACTCAGACATCAGTATCAAAGCCAGATGGCTAGAGTTGTGAGGTAGCAGCTCCACTAACTGTGCCGTTGTGACACCCGCGCCCCCCCCCCCCCATGTCATAATGCCTTGTGGCAATTATTTCTGCTTTGTCACTACAAGGTGCCAGTAGACACCACTTGTTCACCACTGCTGCATTTCCTGTAGGCCCTAGGGTTCTATTGACTTGATTTAGGGGGAAAGTATGTCTGGAACTGTGCCACATTTCCTTGGGTTCCATGTTATTCCAACTATTTATGCATCATGGCAGTATAATATCTCATCCTCCCTTGGATCAACTAAAGCACTGAATTTTCCAGCTCGCTATGGAAAACAAGAAATGGGAATGTTACCTTGAGTGCTTGATTTCACTGGCACCATCCACAGGTTCTTTTGGGACTTTGTGCGTATTGGAGTAAATATCAAAGGGTATATTATACAAACTTATATTAATCCTTACCAGCTCCAACAATATAGATTAGGTGAAATAGTTAGCTTGGAGTTAGTTAACTTGGAAAATTACCAGCAAGGAAGGGGGCTTGAGATCCACAATCAACAAAAGTCAAACAAGACTTGTCATATAACTCGTTGAATGACACTCTCATTTTTGTTTCTCTCTTCCAGGTTTAATTCTGTGATCTGACAGTTCATCCTCACTCCAACATATAACTTCAAGGCTATCCCATTTATTTTTTTATCCATTCAGTTTCCACCTCTTGCTTTCTCTAAACTAAGTACTGGTCAGTTCTGAAGCATTTCATCACTGGAATATCTGTCATTGTTGCTGTTGAACTTGTAATTAATGTGATGATACCTCTGTGCACTCTGATGGTATAAGTGGCTATTCTCTTTCTTGCATGAGTGTGGTATCCCTCATGGTTTGAATGTTTCAGGGTTTAATCAGGTGAGGTAAGGATTGGGTTAACTCATAGCTCACACCACCATTGATTATGGTAGCCTGATAGAATTTTTGCTATTGAGTTCTTACTGAAGGTAAGCTATTTTGCATGCTGGTTATAGTTGGTCTGGTGAGGGATGAATCTAGCAGACCTTCCATTACTTCAAGCCAGTTAGAAGCTTTAACAGACAGTGTGCAGCGTTTAATGTTAATGTGTGGAGATTGCCTTGATTTTTGTCATTCATGGGCAATGAATATCACAACTTATGCAATTTTCCCATCACTCTCACTTATCACTCCTGTGAATCAGCTTAAACATTTATAGATATATAGAGATTTATAGGTATTTATTTATTAGTCACATGTACATCCAAACACACAGTGAAATGTGTCTTTTTGCGTTACTGAGAATGTGCTGGGGGCAGCCCGCAAGTGTCGCCACTCTTCTGGCGCCAACATAGCATGCCCACAACTTCCTAACCCGTACATCTTTGAAATGTGGGAGGAAACCGGAGCATTAGGAGACTGGGAAACCCACGCAGACATGAGGAGAATGTACAAACTCCTTACAGATAGTGGTGGGAATTGAACCCCGGTTGCTGGCGCTGTAAATAGCAATACACTAATTGCTACGTTACCATACCGCCCTCTCTTGTTCCAAGTGATGCCTCTTTAGAAGCAATTTTGTGCTGTGGTCACAACTCAGATGGAGTTGGATAAAGACTACATACTCAAACTCATTGCACAGGTCTGAGTTATTCTGAGAAAAGATCAGAGAACCTGTCACAATGCATGGTGTAAGAAGAACACTCATTAAGTAGAGAGAGTGCAATGAATCATTCTTGCAGTCAACAATAAAATCATTTTTATTGATCTGCTCTCAGTAAAACTGTGTAGAATTATAAAAAAAATACATTACATTGACGTTGGCAGCAAAATCCAACACATGTAAAAAAGGCAGAACGTTTAAACAGCTCTCTGAAGTTATTTGTCTGTTCCAAATGTACAAGTTCTTCTTACTAGAACTGGCAAAGGCCACCCAAACCTCAAACACACACACATACACACACCGCGCCAGCTGAAAGTAGACCAGTGTGCAGAGCAGCTGTGGAGATATGCACCCCACAACCTGGGGCAGGAAACAGGCGCAATCCTATGTAAACATTGAAGAAGAAAAATGGGCATAAACAAATAACAGGATAATTTACAGGCTTCAGCCTCACATCCACATCCTTCTCTCCCCTTGCTCTTTGCTCCCAACAGCTGCTGCCCTGAACCTTCAATGAATGGGACCATTGAAGCTTCCCTGCCAGTGCTGTTTAATGAGCCTTCTGTTAACACCATATTGCCCCTCATATTGCACTCATTGGAAGAAAGATTCATATATCCTTTTAAATTCAGCTATTTCCTAACCTTGCTCCAGAATCTCCTGCATTGAAAGAACTTTTAGGACTAGAGGCTCCTGCTGAAACATTAATTTCATTTTCCTCTCTTCATATGTTAACAGACCTGCTGCGTATGTTCTGTTTTAATCTTTTTTTAAAATCTCACTATAATTAGGAGAATGAGATTATAGGTATGGCTGACTTCTCCAGGAACTCCCAACTTGAGGAGGGAAGTTTTCAATAACACAAGGCTCATCTATATTCATTCATTACTTTTGTTCAAATGTAGGCACCATCTCACAAAATGCTTCCAGCATGTTGTTGCAGACCAGGTGTAAGTACAGGTAGCTCATGAACTTGAACCTTCATACTGGGGAGATAAGAGGTTCTGAAGTTGTTGCCCATCTGTCCCACACCGGTTCTTTTGCAACTAATGGTCCACCCCCAGAAGCAGCAACCGTTAGACAGAGGAACCTTGTTACGAGCATTTCATAGGCAGGTTGCTAGGTGCCTGAGTTAGAATTCCATACTTGGCATTGAAGGGTAAAGTAACAACAATTTGATGAATATTCGAGTGCAATATCTCACATACATTTAAAATGAAAGGCAGTACACATAAGAGGACAGTTACAAAGAACAGAGATTTCTTTGTTGTCACAAATGTCTCCCTTATATATCAACAAGTACAAATGTTAACTTTAATCTGAACAAGGTTTCCTTGAGTTCATACCAAACTTGGCCTTTCAAAAATGTCATTCATGGTTAGTGTCGGCGATGTCGGACTCTTGAATCCTCATTGTGTTCCTGTAATGAATGGAATCATTTATTGTCCGAATCCAGATTTAAACAAGTTATTATTGTTGATAACATAAATATGAAACTAGAGAAAAATATCCCAGTTTATACTTACCTTTAAAGCACCAAATGCTGATTCTTCTGAGGTGAATTTCAGCTGCATTAAAATATACTATATATATATATATATATATATATATATATACACACACATATTATGCTCAGGGGTCCAATGACCTCAGACTTTAAAATTAACACTGAACAAAAGATCTAAATAATATTGGACAAGAAATATAAAAGCTATTAATTTCTTAATTGTGAATGTGAGACAAGACTCAGTCCTTCTTGAGGGTTCTTCTCAAACATTTTTTCGTACAAGAATGATCGAAGAGTAAGGCAGTAAATTCCAGATTGCAATCACCTTCTGGGTAAAATTAAAACTTCCTCAGACCTTTCTGACCCTCTTACTCGTCACCTTAGACCTTTGTGCTCTGGTGTTCTCTATCTCTGCCCCTCATAATTTTCCACACGTCTATCAGAAGCACACTCAGCTTCCTTTTCTCCAAGGAAAACTCCAAGGGATATAAGTACACAGTTCCCTGAAAGTGGCAGCACAGGTAGACAGGATAATGAAGGCATTTGGCACGCTTGCCTTCATTAGCCAAGGTACAGAGTACAAGAGTTGGGGTGTCATCTCACAATTGTACAAGATGTTGGTTAGGTTGCACTTGTGTGCAGATCTGGTGACCACACTACGGGAGAGATGAGATTAAGCAAGAGAGGGTGCAGAAAAGATTCACAAGAGTTAGATGGCTTGAGTTATAAGGAGAGATTGAATAGCTGGGTCTGTTTTCCCTGCAGTGAAAGAGGCTGAGGGGTGACATGACAGAGGTATATAAAATTATGAGAGGCTTAGATAGGATAAATGGCCAGCTTTTGTTTCCCATGGTAGGGCTGTCCAAAACTAGAGGATATAGACTTAAGGGAAGAGGGAAAAGGTTCAGAGGGGAATTGAGGGGTAAATGTTTCACACAAAAGGTAGTTGGCATCTAGAATAAGCTGCCAGAGGAGGTGGTGGAGACAGAAACACAAACAACATTTAAGAGGCATCTGGACTGGTACATGAATGAGCAGGACACAGAGGGAAATGGAATTAGTGCAGGCAAGTGAGATTAGTATAGATAGGCATGATGGTTGGCAGAGAGATTGTGGGCCAAAGGGCCTGTTTCTGTGCTGTACTCTGTGACTCTGACTCTAAAACAAACCCACTCTATCCTGTCTCTCCTCATAACTGAAACACTTCACCCCAGGCAACATGCTGCTGAATCTCCTCTGCACCCTCTCCAGTGCAATCACATCCTTCCTACAGTATGGCAAAAGAATTGCACACAATACTCCAAAAGTGGCCTAACCAAAGTTTTATACAGTTGAACCAAGCCCTCCCTGCTCTTATATTCTCTGCCCCAGCTAATGAAGGCAAATATCCCATGGTCCTCCTTCACCACCTTATCTACCTCTGCTGCCAACTTTAGTGGTCTTTGGACCAAGACCCCCCTATTTCTCAATACTCCATAAGGCCCTAACATTCATTGTGTATGTCCTACTCTTATTATCTCCTGATCACTTTCTTCACAGGCATTTAAATCCTGGGAGATTGGGAACTCTTTCCAATTGGTACTATTGAATGGTTCCCTCATACGATGAGATGGACTCTTGACCTCACAATCTACCTTGTTATGACCTTGCACCTTATTGTCTATTTGCAATACACTTCCCTGTAGCTGTGACACTTTACTCTGTACTGTTATTGTTTTTACCTGCACTACTTCAATGCACTCTGGACTAACTCAATGTATCTGCACTGTGTCATGAATTGATCTGTACGGACAGTATGCAAGACAGATTTTTCACTGCACCTCAATACAAGTGACAATAATAAACCATACCAATACCAATACTGATCACTTATGCAAGATAATTTGAAAAGGTAATTCTATTGCCAGGGAATCTACCAGTTAAAGTTTTGCTCTGCTGAACCTCTGAAACAAGAAAACTATGCAAACAGTTAACAATCAATGATGCCATTGCAGGCTAACCAAGATAGGTAAAACCAAAATTTTCTACTAACATAATAAAAACTACCACAATTGTATTTGTATCTTGCTGTAGGTGACACCAAGGTAGTAGTTTCTAATCTTAAACTACTCTGCAGGAAGGAATGTAACTTGACTAAGGCTGTCAATGATGGTTTTGAAGGTTTTGGTTGACCTAGACTCAGCAATGGTCAGTCTGAATACCAAAGGAAACATACTAATTTGCGTGCTTCTCAATCCTTAGCATGTGCTATTTCTAATCCAAGGTAGCTCAGCTCACGTACCTTTGATGACGACTCATGCGATAATTCTTCTGAGGTGATTCTCAGCTGTGTTAAAATATTAAAATGTGTATGTTTAGCACAGGGGAATCAACCTAATATGTATATTTAGCAAAGTGAAATCAAACGATACTGAAAAACAATAGAAGTTTATGTTGCCATCCTCAGTGCTGTTCCTTACAAGGTTCACAAAACATTTTGATGACTAGATCTTAGAACACAGAACACAGAACGTAGAACATAGAACAGTATAGCACAGGAACAGGCCCTTCGGCCACCGTGTCGGTGCTGATTGTGGATGGTCCTTGGGCACTAAACCAGCAGCACACCAAATCGGAGGTTGGGAAATGCAGTAGTGATGTTTGGGAAGAAGGGAGCAGTCAAATCTATTGGTTCCCCTCTGGAGCTGAGCTGTGACTTACGGAGAAAGTTCTAGTTGCTCCTTGCTCATAATTTTCCTTGTTTGTGGAAAAGGTGCCAACATCTTTGGGATCTCAGATTAGGTCAATCCGAGCATTTGCAATGACGGCTCTGACAATGGGACCTGGAAATTCTATTCAGCTTCTACAAAAGAATGTAGGAAGCCTCTTGGCTATCACAACTCAGCTCCCTCCTGGGCCAGTCAGGTGCCTGAATCGAACTGCCTTGGAGAAGGGTGAGAAATGGCAATGGCATTGCAGTTTTGCATGCCTTGCTCCTTCATTCCCATTATTGGAGCTTATAGTGATCAATATTTACCTCTATTTGTTGTCAGCTTTATGACAAGGATTGGAACAAAATAATATGGGTATAAATACATCAGTTTGATTCATCACATCATCTAAATAGACAAAAGCATGTTGCTGTTTCAGGCTCCTTCAGTAAATAGAAAATGTAATGTAGAACTGTCAAATCGTAGAGAGATACGGCACCAGCCCACCAAGTCAACACCACCATCGAGCGCCCATTTGCACAGATCCTAACCTAACCCATTTTATTCTCTCCACATTACCATTTACTTCCTACCTAGGCATGAGGCACAATTTACAGTGGCTAATTAACCTTCTAACCTGCATGTTTTTTGGAACGTGGGAGGAGCACTTGGAGGAAACGCATGCAGTCACAGGGAGAGCACGCAAACTCCATGCAGACAGCACCTGAGGTCAGGATTGAACCCGGGTCTCCGGACCTGGGAGGCAGCTGCTCTGCTACATATATCACCGTGCTGCCCAACAGATGCACACATTTCTGAAGAGTTGTTTCTGCTTAACAAAACTCACAGAGTTCTTTAAGGAAGGTTTATTTTTGAAGGTAAATTTGTTGGATGTAGTGTATATGGATTTAGGGAATTCTTCAATAATCAATCACATTGCTGATTATAGGAGATGATTAAACAGTATGGAATACTGTATAATCCTCTCCTATAATCAGCATTAGCCTAGTAATAAGCCTAGTAATTAGGCTATAATAAGCCTAGTAATTTCTAGGGTAGGGACATGTTTGGCACAGCTTTGTGGGCCAAAGGACCTGAACTGTGCTGTAGGTGTTCTATGTCCTACATTCTATGTTCTAATAAGCAGCAGGATAGTAAACTGGATCTGAGAACAGCATTAGCTTATAACTAGTGGGTTTTTTTCTTCTCCATATTATAGATTCTAAAAGATAAACATATTGTTAGTGTGATGTGAGGAAGGGTCAAAATGACCTGACTTAAGACCTCAGAACATCATGAGATTACCTCTTCACTGCTAACGATTAATTCTGAAGATCCTCCATTATAGCTGAATCTCTGGGGTGGCTTTCTGTGACCTTTCCCCCTTTTGGGTGGCTTAGCATGACCTTTTGTTCCTGTAGCTGGTTCACTCTGACCTTTCCCTCCTTTGGATGCTCCTCCATTCACCTTCACTCTTTCCACCAAGTCTCCGTTGCCCCTGGCCTTCCTGAAGCCATGACATTCCACATCCACATCCAGGACGTCGTCAGCCATGTACTTAACACGGCTTCTGCAGGTAGCAGTCTCCTGAGAAAACATAACTCAAGTTCTTGAAGATCACTCCTGTATGTAGTTACTGGGCCCTGTAAAATCTTATGTTGCATCAACACATCCCCAAGAGTTGCAGTTTAAGATTCCTTGTGTAAAATAGTCATCTGAAAATGACTGTGTTTTCCTCTTAGCATTGTTCTGACAATATTCAGAATGAGAACCTGGCCACCTTAGTTAGTTTCCAGTGAACTAAACCAGTGGGAGTTATTTAACAGAGATATTCTGCTCTTGAAGAGCTGTGGTGCATGTGAAGGAGTTAAGAAGGGATCTTTTCAATAGCTTATCTCTGCAGAATAGGATTATATTTTTAGCCAGAGTCTTGCCTCTATCTGGAGATTCGGAGTGGAATGTCAGGAGTCCATATATAGTGAAGGTGTTGCCATTACCTGGGATGAGCTCAGGCAGGAAATCTTTTCCTGTCCTTCATTTTCAGTATGGCTATAGTGATGGTATGATGGAACTTGATGACCCCTCTGAGCCTGGATAATTTTCTCGCCTCCACACCACAGCACCACTTTAGCAGGGAGTCTGTCTAGTGAACATGGGAGGAGGGGCGGGAATGGAGAATGGTGAGAGCAGATCTGACTGCTGCCTACGTGTACTGGGGCTCACAATCTCTTATGATGTGGTTGACGTTTGCTCAAGGATCAAATGTATTGCTTTTTTCCATTTTTATGTATGTTTCATTTCTCATGACTGTTATGAGCAGAAGGTAAACACAGGGAAATGAGCAGATGATGTGATTTTTCCCAGTGAAAACAAAATGAGCTGCAGTACAAAGGAGTGGATCGATAAGTCACTTTGCAACTTGGCCCACTCCATTTCCACCCAACTAAGAAAATTGGTGCAAGGAGGGAGGAAAATGTCTGCCTTGCAAAGCTGATATTGGCATGCAATGGGGTATGGTATGTAGCAGCCCCTACATCTGCAGATGGTTGTATTCCAGTGTTGCACACTCTCTCTGCTGCTCAGCTTCCTTCCTGCCTGTCCACTGCCAGTTCTCTGGAGATCCAGGCAAGGATGTAGCTCAGCCAACACCTAGGACTTGAGAGTCACCTAGTCATGGAAGGGTTAAAAGTTCTCAGCTTGCTGCTGTTGTTTAATTACACAACACACTGCTGAAAATAGGAATGCAATATAAAGAATGTGGATGTTACTGCATGAGAACTATTAAATTCTTAAAATGTTTTAATATTTGGCTTGATGTTATCTTGTATTGCCTCCCAGGATCAAATTATATCACTGTGCACCTTATTAAGTTCTCCATAATGTGGTGATTTTTTTACATTCCCTCCAGTGCATGGAATTAATCAAAATTCCTAGAAGTGATGCCATATTTTACAGGAATCAACACTGCGAAGTAAAATTGAACTAATTAGAACCTCATAAAATCAATTCAACAGGGCCATATCCTTTTATCCCTGAGGCTGATATGATTAAGTCCAACTTATTTCTGATTGAAGCCTTAATTTGCCTTCTTGGCAGAGTTGTCTCCGCCAACCCCCATTCCACCCCCCCCCCCCCCACCCCACCTCTCCTTTTCTGTGGCCTACTATTTGGAGACAAAAGATTTCTGCATTACAGATCTCCGCAGTGCTAGAACAGCCAACTGGACACCATGCTGAGTTGAATGCCTTGACCATGAAGATAAATACAGAAACTCTTGTGCTGAAGCTTCTCGGATGTCAAGCTCAACAGGGAATGAAAATATTGCTTTCACTCTATAATGAAAACAAGTGATGATCTTGCAAAGCAAAAGTGCAGGACTCTGTGGGTTAGGGCTAACAAACTCCTGGTAAACAAGGGTTGCATAATATTTGCCTTCATTCATTCAGTGTTTCACATTGCTTGTTGTTAATTTCACAGAAAAACACTGAAAAGGGAAGGCACAACCTCAGTACTTACAGCAATTCTTGCTGGCCGGAAAGTGCAACTGGAATCGTCAAATTCTAGCCCAGAATTTTTGGAGCAGACCGTTTCTTGCACTGAAAACGCCAAGTCCACATTGTATGAGAATTTTCCTGTGGGAGAAAGCTATATGAAGAAATAGCTGTCAGTTATAAGCTCTCAAACATGATCACCAGCTCTGCTTCGAGATATATCAGCTGTTGTTTTCAGCATTGCCAAAGGAAAATTGCCTGGTTTACTGCTAAGTTGGTTCCCGCTTCACACGATGGGGCATTTGGAAGCTCGCCGAGACCTTGCTGCATTCCTGTGTGACTGATGGCCTGCAGTATGTGTAGAATATCATCAGGGAAGGCAACACCAAAGGCTATTGGCCTCAGGCAATTATCTGACCAAGAGGTCAGAACTCTTGCCAGATTTCTGGAGCTACTCAGTACTAGTAAATGGAATGAAACAATCCTGTTACAAACAATATGTTGTCAGGACTGCTACACACTCCACATAATGAGATTTGAATGAGTTTAATCCAATTAACTAAATTAAATCAATGTGTCTTTCTGGTGGAGGTTGAGAGCATGGGTGGCTGCTGTAGTTGAGAAAAGCAGGTGGGGTCTATCGTCATGGGGAGGGGTGGATGTTATTATGGGAGGTTTATGGGGAGTGATGTGATCATGATGGGCTGGGTTATGATCATGAACGAGCATCTGTCTGTACGGGAAGATGGAATCACGAGGGCTTGCAAATGATCACAGTAGCGTTGCGTTTACAGTTGGTGGGGTTGTTATCACAGAAAGCGTGTGATTGTCCTCCTCGGGAGCTTGCCCGTGAAGAGGGGGTGTGATGGTGGTTGGTGTCAGTCATTGTGGGAATGATTGTGATCCTAGGAAGCGGTGAATAGTTTATTCAGGGTTTGTAATTTTGGGTGGTGGTTGTGACTGCGTGGTGTGTGGTAACTATAGCAGGACCTGAATTGCAGAGGGATTAAGACTGGGGAAAGGTTGTCAAAGGGTTTTGACTGGGTGGTTTGATCATGGATGATTACTGAATAAGGTGACAGTAATCAGCAGCTGGTTGTGTGGGGCCAGAGGAGGTCTGGAGTGGAAGGGGCTGACACTGGTGCAAATTATGCTTGCAGTGCTTTGAGGAAGCATGCCTGCTCACCCTGTCCATACAAGGACAGCTTTAACCTTAATGTTCTGTTCTTGATCTTGGCCATCAGATGACACTGAGTAGATCAGATGTTACTTAACCCAGGAAGCCACTGAACTGCATTCTACTGCACTCTAACCTCCGATGTGTGTAGTGAGGTCCCCGTGTGATTTGGGTTGATTAAACCACACTCCGGATGGCCCCAAAAGAACAACGCCAGGGCTGAAAACCAACCCTGATGCTGCTCTGTATCCAGAAGTGAGAGGGAATTAAAATCTCCTCCTGATAATTTACCTGGTAGTTCTTTGAAAAACTGCAAAGAGGGAGAAAAAGGAAGATAACTTCTTTGCAAACCTTACATTTTTCTCACAAATTTTACCCTATTCAGAATCAAAGAATGATTTACGTCCAACTGTGGTTCACCCTCTGCAGGGTGAATAATATAATATTCTGCTCTCACTAATAATCAATGTCTGACTTCAGTCAGTGATATGTTTCCAGAGTTTAGGCCACAGAACACTTAGAGACCAGAACGTGCTTACATCTGTTACTGTGCTGCTGATTATGCCGCAAAGATGACTAATTTCACTTATTTCATTCAGCTTTGTAATGGCTGCTCTCAAGGCGTCCTCAGGGTTTGGTACGCCTGCGGACAGAAAAGGAAGAGTTGCAGAAAATACTCCAGGATAAACGTAGCCCCTCAGTTCAGGAGGTACTAGTTAGTATCTGATAGAATAAATTTATAAAGCTGGAAATACAACGTACTGGATCCTTTACAGTCAATTCTTCATAGAAATGGTTGAAATATCATTGACTGAAACTCATTACTAATAACTTGTGCCTTCCTGAGGTCCCACTCTCCCCAGTACCTACCTGAGCAGTGGAGGATCTGCACGGCAGCGATGGCGAGGAGGAAGGATTTCATACTGCCTTGTGTGGGGTCTGCTGGCTGGTTTCTCAGAGTAAAGGAACTGCTTCTCTCTCTCACAATCTGACTTTGCCTCGCTGCCTTCAGTCTTTTTATACTGCACCTCCACCACATTCAAACACTGACTCATATTTGCACAGTTTGGTGATTGTGGGCATGAAATCTGCTGACAAGTGGGCTGTAATATGATTAAAGTTTCCGTAACTACAGCCAGATGTTTCTGTTCTAAAAATGTAAACGCTCAGTTGCAAACTTTTCAGAGTGTAGAAGTAACAACAAATAACAGGAGTCTGAACTGAATTCTTATTAAAACAATCTCCTTCAAGATTTTTTCCTCGATTAAATCGATCGTTGGGATGTTGCTGTAGGGAGTCTGTCTTTTGAAAGATTTACCATTTCCTCAGTTAAGAATATATGCCAAACAACTAATTTCTCCCACATGACTCATTCACTTAGTGTATGAAGTATATGGTGGTAATGATCTGGACAAGAGATTGGAGAGGAAAGCAAAACAACTGTTGTGAAAGGATTAGAACATTTATTTTCCCAAAGATTCCCAAAGCAAAACAATACAAATCATGGAAATATGAAGTAAAACGGAAAATGCTAGAAATATTTAGCAGGTCTGGCGGATCTATGGAGAGAGAAACAGAGTTAGCGTTTCAGGTGAAAAAAGCTTTCATTAGAATGTTTCTTTTTACTTTCCTTTTCCTGACCTTTAACCAATATTCTAATATGTTACTTCTTCAACTAAGTGAGCCATTTTTTGTGACTATCTGTTGAGTGGCAAGTCATCAATTGTCTGGTGAAAATCCAGATATGCTCCATCCACCAGTTCTCCCTATCTATCCTACAAGTTACAAACCTCAAAAATCTCCACTACATTTATCAAATACCATTTCCCTTTCAGAAAACTGTCATAGTGACTAATCATGTTATGATTTCCTTGGTGCTCCATTACTATATCCTTAGTAATTGATTTCTGTAAATTAATGGCCATTGACAAAAACAGAAGATGCTGTTCAGGCAACATCTACAGAGAGGGAAGCAGAGTAATGTTTCCAGTCATTGACTTTTCATCAGAACTGATGAGAACTGCAAGCATTTTCTGTTTTTGTTTCAGATTTCTAGTATCTGCAGTTTTTTGCTTCAATTAATATCAGGCTTTTTCGTTTACAGTTCCCTGATTTCTCATTCCCTTGATTCTTAAAACGTAGTGTGCATTTTCCACCTTCCAATCAGCTGAAAGTATTGCAGAATGCAGGGAATTTTGAAGGATCATCTCTCACGCATCCATTATCTTTGCAGCCATCGCTTTGAGCCCCAGGATGTAAGCTTTCAGAATCCTTAACGTCTTCAGTATTTCATCTTTATGGTTCACCTGAGAGACCAGAATGGGTCTTGGTTTAATGTCTTATCTGAAGGATGGTACTCTGACAGTTCCTCAGATCTATCCAAATCTATCCTTCAGTTAGCCCACTAGTCTCTACTGTAACAATGTAATTGGCATTTCTCTGGGGAGTCTGTAGTGTAATTTGAAGTGATCTGTGAGCCACGCTCATGGAGCATAAAAAACTATTTATAAAAATTACACGGATAAACCAGGCACCTCAAAGTTTGTGTGTACACTTTATTTTAGACTAACAACTGACACGAGCTAATATCAAATGTGTAATAATATCACGTCACTCGTACAGTGACTTGACATTATTATACATGTGATATTAGCACATTTAATAACTTATTTATTAAATGATTGAGTTTTTTGAAGAGGTGACCAAGAGGATTGACGAGGGCAGAGTGGTAGACGTTGTCCACATGGACGATATCAAGTCCTTTAACATGGTAGCTGGTCTAGAAGGTTAAATCACATGGAATCCAGAGCAAGCTAGCCAACTGGATACAAAACAGGCTTGGTGTTAGGAGTCAGAGAGTGGTAATGGAGGGTTGATTTCAGAATGGAGGCCTGTGACCAGTGGTGTGGTGCAGGTATCAGTGCTGGGTCCCCTGCTGTTTGATGATTTGGATGAGGATGTTGGTGACATGATTAGTAAGTTTGCAGATGACACTAACATTGGTGATTTAGTGGACAGTGAAGAAGGTTATCAAGGTTACAACAGATTCTAGATCAACTGGGAAAGTGGAGAAGCGAATGGCAGACAGAATTTAACAAGTGTGAAGTGATGCATTTTGGGAAGTTAAACTAGGGCAGGACATACACAGTGAATTGTAGGGCCCTTAAAAGTGCAATGGAACAAAGAGACCTTGAGGTACAAATACACAGTGTTGGGGTGTCACCTTGCAGCTGTACAAAACATATGGTGAGACCACACATACTGCGTGCAGTTCTGGTTGCCACACTACAGGAGGGATGTGATTAAGCCAGAGAGGGTGCAGTAACGATTCACAAGGATGTTGTTTAGATTGGAGGGCTTGAATTATAAGGAGAGATTGGATAAGCTGAGTCCATTTACCCTGGAGCAAAGGAGGCTGATAGGTGACATTATAAGATGTATACCAAATTATGAAAGGCATAGGCAGGGTAGATAACTAGTGTCTGTTTTTCATGGTAGGAGTTTCTAAAACTAGAGGGCATTGGTTTAAGGTAAGGAAAAGGTTTAAGGGGGAACCGAGGAGTAATTTCTTCACACAAAGAATAGTTGGTATCTGGAATGAGCTACTAGAGGAGGCAGGAACAGTAACAACATGTCAGAGGCATCAGAACATGTACTTGAATGAACAGGGCATGGAGGGATATGGAATTAATGCAAGCAAGTGGGATTAGTATAGATAGGCATGATGGTCAGTATGGATGCAGTGGGCCAAAAGGCCTGTTCCTATGCTGCACAACCTTATGATTCTATGACTGGGAATAGCTGAACACTGACATTTCCTTCCAGAAAAGTCAGCTACAGTCAGCACCATCCAGCTCTACTAGAATGAGGAATCATGTCAGCTTTCCAGAAATGGGCAATGGCCATGCAATGCATCTCATTGTCAAGGTGCCTTGTACATTGGACGTTGATGCTGGTCCCAAGAATGCTGAAAGATGAAGGATAACAGAACATCCATACTCCATTTGAGCTACCCCAGCTTTCTAGAAGAGCTGTCCACATCATTCACTCACCTGCTTTTTCCTCATGTCTTTTAATTGTTCAGTTTTAGATATGAGCCTAATAGGCAGGCATGGTAGTGTAGTGGTTAGCGTAACGTTATTATAGCGCCAGCGACCTGGGTTCAATTCCGGCCAATTTTCAGGCTGCCCCCAGAAAACTCTACGCAAAAGATGCATTTCACTGTGTGTTTCGATGTACATGTGACTAATAAAGATATCTTATCTTATATCAGAGACTGGCAAACACAGAAAGGAAACAATCTGTGAGATATAAAGAGGAGAACTCAGATCAGCCTCTGCTAAGTGGTATCATTATCACCTATAAATCAGTCATGAGTGTAGTTTCTGTGCGAGAGATGAGCGAATCATCTGCTCAGCTGACACACTGGTTCAGTACTGATGGAATTTCAATACTGTCAGAGCTGTTGTCTTTTGGGTTGAACAGTCATTGAACTGGGACTACACCTGTCCTCCAGAATAGACACTGTTTTTATATGATCACTGTTCTTTGATGTCCCAGCGAAATCTATCCATCAGAGGACAGCACGAATGGATTATCAAATCAAAATACTTGGTCTCAGTGACCCCAGCTCCCTCCAGGTGTGCATTCTGTTCTTTGTCTGGCGCTGGTTGCTGGCTGTTTGGTGAGGTTGTGTGACATGTAGCACATGGCAATCACAACTCTGCATCTAGTTGGTGGCAAAACAACAAATTTCACGTCATATAAGACAAAATAAGATTTCTTTATTAGTTACATGTACATTGAAACACACAGTGAATTGCGTCTTTTGCACAGAGTGTTCTGGGGGCAGCCCACAAGTGTCGCCACGCTTCCAGCGCCAACGTAGCATGCCCACAACTTCCTAACCTGTACGTCTTTGGAATGTGGGAGGAAACTGGAGCACTCAGAGGAAACCCACGCAGACACGGGAAGAACGTACAAACTCCTTACAGACAGCAGCAAGAATTGAACACAGGTCACTGGCACTGTAATAGCGTTACGCTAACCGCTACACTACCGTGCCTGCACAGTAGTCACTGATAATAAGATAATAATATTGTAAGTCAGTGATAATAAGTTTGATTCTGATTCTGACATACTGCAGGGTGTCTCACATTGATCTCACTTTTAAGAGATTAATAGCAATTTCCACAATGACTCTGTTACCTTGGGTGGCTCTCATTGTACTGGTGCTCAATACTGAGACTGGAGTCCAAACCAACTCCAAAAGGAGCCATGGATGCACAACAACAAACAGTCTGCTGGTGGACTGTCCTGCTGCAGGGTTTTCGCCCAAAACATCGACAATTCCTCCCCCCCACCGCCCCCCCCCCCACCAACAGATGCTGCTCAACCTTCTGAGTTCCTCCAGCAGATTGTTTATTACTCTGTATTCCAACATCTGCAGCCTCTTGGACTACCCTCCATGGATGTACAGAGCAGTCCTTGTCCCAACTTACCCATTGCCCTCAGTGGTAGCAGCCACTGAAAGTGTCTGGTAGTATGGACTCTCTGAAGGAGTCATAGATACTGCCAGGAAACATGAAACTAACCATCAAGAAAGTCTCTCCATGATCAATGACCAGCTGTGCATTTAGGGAATTGAAATCATTTCTGTTGATTAAATGGTTGTGTTGTTAATGGAACCCTTTTGGGCACATGAGTATGGTTAATGATTGTCTGCACTTTGGTAAAGCAGCAATGCTAGGACAGCCCAGTGCCCAAGGTTCTATCTTCACCTCACTGATGTCAAGAAAGGTGAAATCATTCCTTGCAGAGTAAAGAGCCTTGATGACCTGTGTTATTGTGGCAAAGATCTACTGCTACCTAGAATGATCAAGCGACCAGGAATTTGAGAGACGACCACAAGAGTCCATCGTATAAAATTCCACACATCTCCATGGTAACACCTTTGAAAAAGTAAGCCTGCAAATAGATTAGTCTTCAGGTAGGTCCAAGTAGGATGCTGTGAGCCCAGAAAGTCTGTGAGAATAGGCATGTCTTTGCCTCTGGCCCCATGACCCTGAGACACATTACCTGACACAAACCTATCCCAAAGCCCACAGGCTGTTATAGTACCAGTAGTGTCACCCTGAGGAAGAGCAGGTCAACAATTGGAAGCTGGAGGAAAATGCTCCATGTTGGTTGCAGCTCAATCTGTGGGTTTTGGAAGGTGTTTGAACAGCCTGCAGTGGATTATGAGTCACCCAGTTAGGTCTTCCACTCTCAGCAAGGTTTCCCTTTAAGTAGTGAGAAAAGCAAGAATTTAGCAAGATATGACCCTCCTTTTAGTGAGACTGTTGCACAGCCATCATTGTGTGGAACCTTGGGCTCCAACTTATGGCAGTGCAGGCAGAGTATGCGATCAATGAGTGCATGCCTGACACGATGGAAATGTATGGGCTACTAACGTGAATTGTGTGTAGAAGCGCCTGATCCAATTTTGTGACTGGCACGATTTCACCTGGAAATGATCATGAATGTGATCTACAACACAAAATGCTAGAGGAACTCAGCAGGCCAGGCAGCATCTATGGAGGGAAATGGACAGTCGATGTTTCAGGTCGAAATGTCAACTGTCCATTTCCCTCCATAGCTGCTGCCTGATCTGCTGGGCTCCTCCATCACTTTGTGTGTTGCTCCAGAATTCCAGTATCTGCAGTCTCTTGTGTCTCTATGAATGTGATCTACTTCAAGCAAATTCTGAAGTGCATTGAACTTAAAAAGGTATTGATGCGCAATCAGTTTCAGGATATAGCATTGCAAATAATGTTAATTTATTCTTGTAATCTTCTTATAAAATAATGACACACATCTTCAGGTATCTTATCCTTCTTCTTAAACTTGTGACTGTGCCCCATCTCTCTGTCCTCTGGAACAGACTCAGCTTGGACTTTAAGTCAACTTTGATGAGAAGCAAGTCCTTGAGTAAGTGTTCAGTAGATGTCAGGGAGAAAAAGCTCAGTGTTGGCAGTGCAGTAACCTCTCACCACGCACCCCACAGACTTTCCCAGTGAGCTTGTGGGTGGGCAATTTTTCTTTTGAGCTGAGAAATGAAAATATAAAACTTATAAAAATATTGACCTGCTTCTCAGCCAGGCAATGCAACAGAAGGAGATCTGGCTGTCTTTCAACTTAGCCAACACGTGAAGAGGATGCAGACAAAGCTTCTCTCTAACAAACTTCTCAGTTACAGAATGAGGTTTGGAAACATTTTAGTTGAATTAAAAAACTTTATTTTCCAATCACCAGACACCCTCTTTCATCATCTTGCCTACACCGCAGTAGTGACTGAAGGCATTTCATTAGTTGGGAATCATGAGTCTGAGAAAGGTACCAAATGAATGCAAGAGTGGAACAAAAAAATGAGGCACTTTTACAGTGGGCAAGTGATCTTCCCTATCTCAGTTACCATGCTGCCACCAGTTCTCAGAAGTGTTGTGATCCTAAGTCCACCTGGCTCACTAAGCTGACCACTTCAACTTTGTTTTTCCAAAAAGAATCCTTTAACTTTCTCTTTTCTGTTTTCCTGGATCCATTCTCATTTCCATTCTTGAATCTTATTTTTCACTCCTCTGTTCTTTAATTATGTTAAATCCATAAATATTAGTCATTTGATTGATCTGCGACACTCTGGGGTCTTGCCAAACATTGCTTATGAGTTAAGACAGTGCAGGCATCCCATGATATATGAACATCTGACTTAGAAAATTTCACAGTAACGGCATTGACTGTTTAGGGCAGGTATGCTTGATTGATGATGCTTTTGCAAAAAGCGCTCCACTGTCGGCCAGTTTGTACTTTTTCCCATACTATCTTGTCTTTCTCAACATTGTAAATGTTGCAGAGCTCTACCTTTTGGGATTCATCACATTTTATTCTGTGCGTCCTTCAAGATGGCTTTGAAACACCTCAGCGCCTCTGAAGAAATCACAGCAAGCTGCATGCATTAAAAGTAAGTTGGATGTAATGAACAGAAATGAACAAGACGAGAGTTGGTGGACATCATTAAATCTTGTCATGTCAATGGTGCAAACAATCTTTGACAGCACAGACAAAAATAAAAGTCAGTGCCAGTCATGTCTCCCCTGAAGTTCGTATTACAAAGAGACAGATGTTATAAAGGAGAGAATAGAAAAAGCATTAAGTGTCAGAAACAAGCACATCTGTCTTTCAGTTTGATGATGATGCAGGAAAAAGCAAAGTTGTTATTGGAATATTTGAAAGAAAATGAGGTTAATGGTGGACAGAATCAGAGAGACATACAGAAACAGGCCCTTCAGCCCATCATGTCCATGCCAGCCATCAAGTAGCCATCTCTACTAATCTCATTTACCAGCACTTGGTCCATAGTTTACTGCGATTTTGGAACTGAAGTGCTCGTCAAGAAATTTTTTTAAGTGTTGTGAGAGAACCTGCCTCCACCATCCACTCAGGCAATATACTTCAACCATTCTCTGGGTAAAAGAGTTCTTCCTCAGATCCCCTCTAAACCTCTTACCCCTGGACATACCCCTGGCATGGGCTGGGACTCTGGGCTGGAGCAGGTCATGGGGTAAAGCAATAGCCAGCAAGAGCAAGCTTAGTAATCAGGAGATCCAGAGCCACAGTGAAGGCAGGGAAAGGAATACTCAGTTAATCTGCATTTATTTCAATGCACAAGGTTTAACACATAAGGCAGACAAACTCAGAGCGTGGATTGGCTCTGAGGACTGGGATGTTATAGCCATAACAGAAACATGGCTGAGAGAAGGGTAGGACTGACAGCTCAATATTCCAGGATACAGATGCTACAGGCGTGACAGAGGTTACACGTAAGCGAGGAGGGGATGTTGCCTTTTTGATAAGGGAGGACATAACAGCAGTACTTAGAGATGACATTCTTGGGGGATCGTCCAGTGAGGCCATATGGGTAGAACATAGGAACAAGAAGGAGAGGGTCATTCTAGTGGGGCTGTAATATAGACCCCCAGTAGTCAACAGGCACTTGAGGAGCAGATGTGCTGAGAAATTGCTCGTAGTTGTAAGAATAATAGGGTTGTATTAGTGGGAGATTTTAATTTCCCTGGTATTGACTGGACTACCCAGAATCTTTAAGGGCCTGGACAGAGTGGAATTTGTGAAAAGTGTCCAGAAAAATTTCCTGAGTCAATATATAGAGGGTCCTACTCGGGAGGGTGCAGTACTAGACCTCCTCTTAGGGAACGAGGCAGAACAAGTAACTGAAGTGGAAGTCAGGAAGCACTTTGGCTCTAGTGACCATAATTCTATTAGTTTTAAGATAGTGATGGAAAAGGATAGGACAGGTCCACAGGTTAAGGTCCTAAACTGGAACAGGGCTAATTTTGGGGGAATTAGGCAGGATCTAGCAGAGGTCGATTGGGTGAGCCTGTTTGAACAGAAAGGAATGAATAGCAAGTGGTAGGCTTTTAAGAGTGCGATATCAAGAGTCCAGGAGCAGCATGTTGCCGTTAGGGTGAAGGGTAAATCTGGCAAGTTTAGGGAACCTCGATTGACAAGAGATATTGAGGCTCTGGTCAAGAAAAAGAAGGAAGCATATATTGGGTTTTGGAGGTCGGGAACAAGTGAATCCCTTGGAGACCATAAAAAGATTAAGAATACTTTTAAGAGGGAAATCAGGAGGGCAAAGAGAAGGTATGAGATGGATCTGGCAGGTAAGGTTAAGGAAAATCCCAAGAGGTTCTATAGCTATAGTAAGAGTAAAAGGGTGGCTAGGGAGAGAGCAGGTCCCCTTAGAGATCAGCAGGGCTGCCTATGTTTCAGGCCACAGGAGATGGGTGGAATTTTTAATGAATATTTCTCCTCGGTGTTTACTGAGGAGAAAGTCATGGTTGTTCAAGAGATAAGGGAAACAAGTGGAGATGTTTTGGAGAACATTCATATTACCAGGGAGGAGGTACTTGCAGCCTTACAGCGCATTAAGGTGGATAAATCCCCGGGGCCAAGTGCATCCTCAGGTTTTGTGAGAGGCTAGAGAAGAAATTGCAGAGGCCCTTGTGGAGATATTTGCTTCATCGTTAGCCACTGGTGAAGTTCCTGAATACTGGAAGGTGGCTAATGTTGTTCCATTGTTTAAGAAGGGTAGCAAGGACAAGCCAGGGAACTACAGGCCAGTCAACCTGACATCAGTAGTGGGGAAGTTACTGGAGGGAATTCTGAGGTACAGAATCTACCAGTATTTGGATAAACAGAGTCTGATTAGGAGGAGTCAGCAAGCCTTGTGCATGGAAAATCATGCTTGACAAATCTTTTAGAATTCTTTGAAGAGGTAACCAAAAAGGTAGATGAGGGTAGGGCAGTGGATGTTGTCTATTTGGACTTGAGCAAAGCCTTCAACAAGGTCCTGCATGGTAGGCTGGACTGGAAGGTTAGATCCCATGGAATCCAGGGAGAGCTAGTTAGGTGGATTCAAAATTAGCTCGGAGGTAGGAAGCAGAGGGTGGTGGTTGAAGATTTTTTCTCTGAATGGAGGCTGGTGACTGGTGGTGTACCACAGGAGTCAGCGTTGGCACCCTTGTTATTCGTTATTTTCTATAAATGATTTGGATGCGAATGCACAAGGCTTAATCAGTAAGTTTGCTGATGACATTAGAACGTGTTGATAATGAAGAAGGTTATTGTAGATTATAGGGGGATCTTGATCAGTTAGGGAAGTGGGCCAATGAGTGGCAAATGGATTTCAATACAGATAATTGTGAGGTGATGCATTTTGGAAAGTCAAACCAGCGTAGGACTTACATTATGAATGATAGGGCACTGTGGAGTGTAATGAAACAGAGGGACCTAGGAGTACAAGTGCATAGTTCATTGAAAGCGGCGTCACAGATAGACAGGGTGGTGAAAAAGGCATTTAGCATGCTGGCCTTCATCAGTCAAGGCATTGGGTATAGGTGTTGGGGCATTATGTTGCAGTTATATAAGCCATTGATGAGGTCGCACTTGGAGCACGGTGTACAGTTTTGGTCACCCTGTTATAGGAAAGATGTGGTTAAACTGGAAGGAGGGCAGAAAAGATTTACAAGGATGTTGCCAGGACTAGAGGGCCTGAGTTATAGGGAGAGGTTGGCCAGGCTAGGTCTTTATTCTTTGGAGCGTAGCAGAATGAGGGGTGACCTTATTGGAGTTTATAAAATCATGATGGGCATAGATAAGGTGGATGGTGGCAGTCTTTTCCCGAGGGTACAGGAGTCCAAAACTAGGGGGCATAGATTTAGGGTGAGAGGGAAAATATTTAAAAGGGACCTGAGGGTGGTGAGTATATGGAACGAGCTGCCAGAGGAAGTGGCTGAGGCTGTTACAATAGTATCATATAAGAAGCACTGATAGGTACATGGAGAGGCAGGGCTTAGAGGGATATGGGCCGAATGCAGGAAATTGGGACTAGCTGGGTGGGCACCGTGGTCAGCATGGACTCGTTGGGCCGAAGGGCCCGTATCCGTGCTGTATTGCTCTATGACTCTATGACTCTATACAGTTAACCCTGGCAACAGCCAGATGCTGTTTTTGCCCACTAACGCCACTACATTGTCGGAGCACATGGTCCAGGATACCTCCACCACCTCCTTGCAGTGCATAATAAAGGCATGCCGTTTCAAGCGTAAAAGGCAATGATAAGTCCCATTCAGGAAATTTGGAATAAGGACAATATCTAGATGGCCGTAGACTGCATTAGTACTTCTAAGGATGACACAAGCAATGATTAATGGTGTACGGAGGAAATTTTAGTAGAAAGCATGCACAACTCCTGTGGATTTAAGAATCTGTAAAGCCTCCAAGATGGCAAGGTCCCATTGATGAATGGGGTTGAGTTTGATGAATGAGACAGGATGACGTGAGAAAGTGACTGAAATACACGGCAAAGTGTTTACACGTAGAGTTTGAGCAACAAAGGCCACAGGAGGAGCAAGAAGCTGCTGCCACCACTACCAAAACAGCTTATCATGAAGCGGCTTTCAGGGGTGTTCTTCCACGTCGACAAGGTGGTGTCCTACTTCAGAGATGACGATCTCATGGAGCATACTCTTAGGTTCAGCTGATGTTGGAAAATGCCAAGTTTTGCTATGAGGAGCTTTATCAGATAAAGAAGAGAGCTCTCTGGATTTGCACCAACACCTTCTTAAAGCCTCATTCACCAGCCCCCTAGGAATAGGCACAGGGAGAATCCTTGCCACCAATGTTGCTGACTCCATCGAGCTCAGGTTAACTGCCTGAACACCAGTAACAACTCATCCTCTCATGTCTTCTGATGACACATTAATGTGCAAACATGCAAAGCCAGCACTATCACTTAAGAAAGAAATGAACTGGGAGCAGGAGAAGACTACTCAACTCCTCAAACTGCCCCTCCCCCTTTCAATAAGATCGTGGCAACTTCATCTTCTGGTAACCTCTCACCTCCTTGCTCATCAGGAATCTGTGGCAGAGAATGTTCTACTTCCACTGGACTTTGGAAAGAGTTTTGTCTGAAATTCTTGAGCTCTGGAACACAATCAAAGTATAAACTATGAAAGTAATGAGGAATGTCTTTTTGATTTATGAATTTTCCCTTAACATAGTGTTTTCCGGGAATGCAATCGTAAATCAAGGAATATCTGCGCCACATCTCTGACATTACTTTGAAATTGAAGATGTGTCCTCACCCAGCATCAGATCCACTTGCATTGAGCCATCTCAGGTCACAGTCGGCTTTGTGCCAGAAGCCAGGCACTCCATATGCTTTTGGACAAAACAAATACAAACCCAAGTGTGAGCATCCACTATAAATATTTTATATGACCTTGAAAGAAAAAATCTTGGCAAAAGGAAGTCAGTGGGGCAATATTTATACATAGTGTAGTTCAATCAACATAAAGAACTAGCCGATGCATCCACTTCAAGCAGCTATAGTTTCATTTGTTTGATTTATCCTTAGACAGTCATTTTGTTAACACTTGATGATGCATCTTTGTTGATTTCTGAGCATGTCCCTGGAACCCTTTTGATTTTGTTTCTATTTCACAATTTGTGGTGTGCTTGGACACACGAGTAGAATTAGAAGTAAAAGAGGATTTGCCTGTGCAACAGTGTTATTGTTTTTCCTTTTGGATTACCTCGATGTACTTATGTATGGAATGATCTGTCTGGATGGTATGTAAACAAAGCTTTTCACTGTATCTAGGTACATGTAACAATAATAAACCAATTACCAATTATAACACGCCTCTAATTAAGGGAGTCTGCCAGAAAAAGTTAACACCTACTCAAATGCCAATGACAGGCAGATGTGGAGATACTGTGGTTTTGATAATTGTTGCTGATTTGCAGTGGTGTAGAATGAACCTATCCATATACTTAGGAGAATACAAATTGGACTTAGTTATTACATCCTTTCATTCTCTTCTTACTTTATTTTGTGTGTGGTAGGCACAAGAAGACAATTCTGACTTTCTGTAAGTTGACTAAGCACAGCCACACGCTTTGTAAGTGCATAATGGTTCATTTTATCCCAGATGAAATGGAAAATGGCACTGGATCTTTTGGCTGACTCTGCAGCAGGGTTCTACTGAAGGAAATTCTTTGAAAGGGAGATACAATGAATCCTTTCCAGAAACATATGGAAGTATTGGCATGCGAGAAACTTTACTGCATAAGCAAAAAGAAAAATTCATCTGCCACATGCTAGTTTCTGAGCTGAAAATCAGTTGTTATACGCAACTTACAACACTCAGTGTGCAAGTGCATTTAAGAAAACTACAGCAGAGTCCTCTGCAGGTATGAATCACCAATGCACAGAGATAGCTGGGTGTGCAACAGTGCCACCAATCTGCCTGTAAAACACGGCTACCATCTCTCTGACGATACTTCGGTGTAAATATACATGTTACGATCAATGTGAGCGTCAAACAGTGAAGTAGGCCGTAAGTAGAGGACTCAACATGAGCTCTCCAGGAGTTTGGAAGAGAGATTACTCCTTCAAGGATGAGATCTGATTTGATATTTCCAAAATGGTGCAGAAAGGAACCACTCAGCCCATCAAATCCATTTCAATGTACAGAGCAATCTCATCCACCATTAATTTGCCCAGTAATCTATTTCCCTCACCCCCAGATTCTGCCACTCATCTACACTTGAGGAGCAATTTACAGTGCTCAAGTATCCCACCAAACCCACACATCCTAGGGTGTAGGAGGAAACCAGTGCACCCACAGTCATAGGAAGGACATGCAATCTCCACATAGACAGCATCGGAGGTGGGGATTGAACCCAGCTCATGGAAGCTGTGAGGCAGCAGCTCGACTAGCTGCACCACTGTGCTGCCCAAGGACTGACTTCTTGGAGGGGCTCTGACCACACTGATCCCTTCCTGGGCTCCCACCTTTGGTGGTGGGATGCCCCAGCAGCTCTCAGAGATGCCAGGTGCTCTACCCCATCATCTACCCAACAGCAAGTCTACCTCAAATCATCCTGCTATTGGAATCAGTGCAGCTGAGTGGCATCAGGGTAGAAGCTCAGCCAGAGGTCCTGGATCCTAGGTATTCATATCACCAGCAACCTCACCTGGTCCCTCCATACTCATGAGGTGATCAAGAAAGCACATCAGCATATGTGTACTTCCTTTGACGTCTGAGAAGATTCGTCATGTCCACGAGGATTCACTCAAACTTCTACAGGTGCACTGTAGAAAGTATTCTAATGGGTTGTATCTCAGCCTGGTATGGCAACTGCTCTGCTCTGGACCCACAGAACCTGCAGAGAGTGGTAAACACTGCCCAGTCCATCACAGGCTCGTCACCTCCTTCTAACCAGTCCATCTTCACAGTGCACTGCTTCAAGAAGGCTGATAGTACTGCCAAGGATGCCTGCCACCCTGGCCATTCCCTTTTCTCTCTCCTACTTTCTTGGAAAAGATACAGGAGCTTGAAAGCCCAGACGACCAGAACAGCTTCTTCTCCACTGCTATCAGACTTCTGAACCAATCACCTCTTTCAATCCCCTTCCCGGTGGTGCTGCCACATTCCTGGACTCTTAATTCTACCTCTTTCGGTTATTCTATGATTGTCACTTTAGCATTTCCTTTTTCACTACTTCAGATTGCTCTACAATCTTTGCACCATTCTGTTGTTTCATGCTCATTGCTGTATCTATTGTTGTATTTATTATTACCATGTACACTGTTAACTCTGTGAGCTTCATGCAAGCAAGGAATGTCTTTGCACCCGGGTGTATATGACATTAACTATCTAAATTGAACTGGGAACATTGATGCAGTGATCCAGACAGTACTTCAACGTATCATAACAGTAGGGTTCTGATGCCTCAGCTGGTCAGGAAAATGAGTCATAGCTGCAGCTTGGAAAATGAGCACATAATCCATGATGGAATTTCAGGACCCAAGCACATCCGGGACATAACTGAACCAAGATCCTTCCTGCTAGAGGAAACAGGACTCACAGGACTCCGTAAATTCAGGGTTGGGCAATGCAAAGGATGGAAAATGGCCTTTGGTATTGCAGTGGATTTTGTGGATTTAACTTCCATTCAAACCCACAATGCCTGTCTGTGATCTCTTTAAAAAAGCAGAATGAGGCCCTGGCTGGAACTTGGTTGCATCTACAGGAAGACTATAGAAGTAGAAATTCTGCCAAATGATGCAATAAATTTAAAATGTTGGACTGTCAGCTTTGACCAGATATTGGAGGGCTGCAATGAACCAAACGTAACCAAGTCGGCTGGCAGGAACTGGGGCAGATTTTGGGACAATTGTCACTAGTTGGAAGCCTGCAAATGCTTAATTAGTTGCTCGACAACATGCTTTGCAAATTAGTTCTTTGGATCATAGAAGCAAAGCCTCAATATTAACCTTAAGGAGTGAGGGGAATTAAAAACGATTGAATAAGAAATGAGTCTCCATCCCACCACATACATGACTTCTGCCATTTCATTATGATGGGTTTCAAAACATGTGACAGCCCTGCTGTGGAGAGGTGGAAAACTTCATCAGCACATTTAAAATCATCTCCCTGCACCTGATTTGGAATTCACTGTGACTGCATAAGATGCGGAGGGATCAGGAAACTTGGTAACGAAGGGAAGCAGGAGCTGTTGGTCGATTGAATCACCATTCCACACTAAACCCCCACTCCCCTCAGCGCCAATGCCCTCTCCACCTCCACTCACTGGAAGATGTGGTCCATAACATTTGACAGGGCAATGCTCTGTGCCCCACTGACTATGTTGCAGGCATTCCTGGCAGCTCCTAAACCATTTGCTGGGCTCCTTTTGTATGCTAGTGAGGGTCCAAGATCCCCTTCTATGGACCCCACTGAAAACCAGAAGCAAGGTCCCATCTCCAGCAGTCCACAGGCTTATTCATTTCCAGGACATGGATATGATACCAGCATTTATTGTCCATCCCTATCAGCCCTAAACTTGCTGAGCCATTTCAGAAGGCAGCTAAGAGTGAAACACTTGTGTGAGTGTTGGAGTCACACATACGTTAGACCAGGAACAAAGGTAGACATCCTTCCCTGAAGGACAGAAGTAAAGCAGTTGAGCTTTTAAACATCTGTCTGGCAGTTTCGTGGTTTCCATTACTGTGACAAGCCTCCAGATTTATTTAATTACTTAAATTTAAATTTCTTTGTTGTCTCAGTACTTTATGAAATTGTATCTCTATTGAATAGTCTAGGCCTCTGGATGCTGATCCAATAAGATAATCAAAAAGTCACCAAACCTATTCCCTTCTGTCCATACTCTGGATTTTGCCCTCCTCCGTCAAGGATTTACCTCCACGTCACTGCTGTTGAGAAGGATGGGCAACATGGGAAAAGTGCCAGATGCAGCTGCTACAATTTATTCAATTGGGGCCCAGATTAAGGCAAGTTTAGGCTGTGGCTTCAACATGTACCATCAGTTATCTGTCATGAAAGGGCCCATAACCATCCCCTTCCCCATTAGAACAGTACAGGAGTAGTTCCTTCGGCCCACAGTCTAACTTAGCCCCCATTGTTCATATGGAAAAAAGTGACTTCTAAGGCGATGAAATTTCAGCCAATGTTGGCACCATTTTGTGGTCTTCGTGTAAAAGCTGAGAAATCAAGTGAGGGCAAGTGAGCAGACAATGTTGTCCTTATAGGTCATCGACATGCAGAGCTTCAGACTGGAGTTCACTGGAAAACATTGCATGGTCTTATTGTTAGCACTGGTTTCAAGAAGCCTGCTGCACCACAATCATGATCCCTGATTGAAAATAATCCCAATTATGATTTAGAATACTACCTCCAGCCTGGTTACCTAAAACACAATGGATGAGGGTGGGCACTGAGGTGATTTCTGGTAGTGGATCTGGACAAATTTAGTTATGAAGGAAGGCTAAGTGGGTTGGGGTTGTTTTCTGGTGGTTGAGGAAAGGGTTAATTGAGGAGTTTTAAAATTATGAGATAAAAGTGGAAAGAAAAGAGGTACCTTCCCCTAGCAGTGAGGTGAATGATGGGGAGACATAAGCAGGAATAGAAAATATAGTCCTTTAAACCTGTCTTCAGATTGTGACTGGCCTTGCATCTCATCAGCTTTACCATCTAAACCCATTTCATGTCATTCCCTTGCTGTCAAAAAACTGATAAACCTAAGCCTTGAATATGCTCAATGATATTTGGATGGGTACATGGATAGGAAAGATTTAGAGGCATGTGGGCCAAATGCAGGCAAATGGGACTAGCGTAGTTAGGTATCTTGATCAGCACGGATGAGTTGGGCTGAAGGGCCTGTTTCCATGCTGAATGACTCTCTGCATATTTATATCTATGAACTGAATATCCACAGCCCTTAAGGTGGCGAATTTCAAACCTTTATAGTTCTCTATGTAAGGAACTGTCTCCTCATGATAGGGTTCTTTGAGGAGGTGACCAGGAAGATTGATGAGGGTAGTGCAGTGGATGTGGTCTACATGGATTTTAGTAAGGCATTTGACAAGGTTCCACATGGTAGGCTTCTTCAGAAGGTCAGAGGCCAAGGAATCCAGGGAAGCTTGGCCGTGTGGATTCAAAATTGGCTTGCCTGTAGAAAGCAGAGGGTTGTGGTGGAGGAAGTGCATTCGGATTGGAGGGCTGTGACTAGTGGTGTCCCGCAGGGATTGGTTCTGGGACCTCTACTTTTTGTGATATTTATTAATGACTTAGATGAGGGGGTGGAAGGCTGGGTTAGCAAGTTTGCAGATGACACAAAGATTGGTGGTGTTGTGGATAGTGTGGAGGGCTGTAAAAGCTTGCAGAGGGATATTGATAGGATGCAGAGCTGGGCTGGCAAGTGGCAGATGGAGTTCAATCCGGAGAAGTGTGAGGTAGTACACTTTGGAAGGACAAACTCCAAGGCGGAGTACAAGGTAAATGGCAGGGTTCTGGGCAGTGTAGAGGAGCAGAGGGATCTGGGGGTTCATATCCACAGATCACTGAAAGTTGCCTCGCAGGTGGATAGGGTAGTTAAGAAAGCTTATGGGATGTTGGCTTTCATAAATCGGGGGATTGAGTTTAAGAGCTGCGAAGTGATGATGCAGCTTTACAAAACTCTGGTTAGGCCACATTTAGAGTACTGTGTGCAGTTCTGGTCGCCTCATTATCGGAAGGATGTGGAGGCATTGGAAAGGGTGCAGAGGAGATTTACCAGGATGCTGCCTGAATTAGAGAGTATGGATTATGAGGAGAGACTAAAGGAGCTCGGGCTGTTCTCATTGGAGAGAAGGAGGATGAGGGGAGACATGATAGAGGTATGCAAGATATTGAGAGGAATAAATAGAGTGGACAGCCAGCACCTCTTTCCCAGGGCGTCAATGTTCAAAACAAGGGGACATAGCTTTAAGGTATTGGGTGGGAAGTTCAAGGGAGATGTCAGAGGGAGGTTTTTTACCCAGAGAGTGATTGGTGCATGGAATGCGCTGCCTGAGGTGCTGGTGGAGGCTGATACATTGAACAAGTTCAAGAGATTGTTAGATAAGCATATGGAGGAATTTAAGTTAGAGGGATATGTGGGAGGAAGGGGTTAGATAGTCATAGGTGTGGTTTGAAGGGCAGCACTACGTGGTGAGCCAAAAGACCTGTATTGTGCTGTATTGTTCTATGGTTCTATGGTTAAATGGCTGAATCCTCATCCCAAGGCTTTGTTTCTCAGCCTTAGACTCTCCAGCGAGTGAAAACAGCCTATCAACATCTGGTGAACCCCTCTCAACAGCTAAAATTACCTGCTTGACCTCTTGATGTGTTGTGAGTTACATGGACATGGACTAAAGTCAATAATTAACCTGGGTATCAAACCAATAGAACGTATCACCTCCTTCTGTGCTGTAAGTTTTGATGAGTCCGTAATTCTTCGATCACATTTCCATGTCAGGATGTTTACATACTCATTGCCCTGAAGGTTTCCTTGAAGGTGAGATTTATCATTTTGTCTTGCAGCAATCATGATTAGAGAGAAGACCACCCTGATTTATCATAGAGGTGACCGTAGGTTTCCTTTTACAGTTCCAGTTCAGGTTAGGTTACGCTGGCGTAACTTGATCTCAAATTCTTGCAGCCTTAAAAGGAAATTTAGAAATTTCAGATAAACAGATGTCAAGACCAAACACATCCCATTCTTCCAAAAAATAAAGGCAGCATTTCACAACACCGAGATGAAACTTGTTTGTGGAATCACTTGTACTTAGCTTGTTGATGGCTTGCCGTGAAACATTTACATATTGTGCACTGAAGAATAAATTGGACATTAATGTGTTGTGACATTTAAACACATGGCTGGAATTCCCAACTCATCAGTTACGGGACAACTCATTGATTAAACTCTCTTCAGCAGGGCTGGATGGAAACAAAGAAAAGGATAAAAGAGCCGAAACCTTCCACCACATTCCAGCTCTGAACTTTATTTTCCTCTCCTCAGATCCCTTCTTTCCCATGTTATTGAGAGTCAGTGCAAGGTCAGGGGAGAAAAATAAAGGGAATCTTGGCACCAGAGTAAACTTGCTAATAGATTATTGCTGCTGTGATAAATATGATTAAACCCTGTTCTGTTTATTATAGCAAAGTCAACATCATCTAAAACCCCCTGATTTTTACAAGGTTCTCTTTCCAGCTATCAGATGCTAGCTTTAAGCAACAAAGAAGGCTTATATCACACGATCCAAAGCCTCAGGATGCCTCAAAGCACTTTATGGACAAACAACATCTTTGAAGTGCAGTCACTGTTGTTATGTAAGGAAATTGTGAACCAATTTGTGGTCAGCAAGGTCCCATTAACATGGATGTAGAGCAAGAGGAGCAAAATCAATGCCCTTGCTGCATCAAGGAGGTCATGAAGGCCCTCCACTCATTGAGAAGCAAAGCATCACCTTCTGTTTGGATGGAGGGCAACAGGTGAGGTATGTGGGAGGGGGATTTGGAAGCACATTGTGATCTTCATAGTGGAGGGGTTGAAAGGCTGTATTAGCGTCATTTTAAGTGCACCAACATACAATGTGGAACTCCACTGGAACTACAAAGAGGCTTCGCTCCTACTTTATAACCATTACAGCAAAGACGAGGCATGCAGTGAGTTCACATGATACATTCATCCTGCAACAGTCAGCTGTGTTCACTGAGTACAGGCACCATGTCAATCAGTGGATGGTTACTGGCTAACAAGACTCACCCTGTCGGCGGGAATGGTGACGGCACAGCAGTTCAGTTACAGGATTAGAAATCCAGGGACCCAAGTTCAAATCCCACCACGGCAGGTTTGGACCACAGACTTCTCCTGGGTGTGTTCCAACAAGAGTGGAGCACAAATTTGCAGAAGATCCCCAGCATTTTTGGACATTTGCTTGAGAAACCTGCACCTGCTTAGACCTGGTATAGAAACAGCACTGCTCTCATTATTATGGAGGGGAATAAGACCAAGTTGAGCTTAAGGCAATTTATATTGTTTGAATTGTGCCAAGTTCAATGTTTTAAAATCTTGTTAAATGCTCTTTGTTTATGATTTTATTTTTTAAATTTTCAACATTTTAATTGTTGATTTATATTAGTTTCTCGACAAGCTATACAGAAACACTTAAGTTAGCCAGCTGCTTTTCCCTTAGCCGTCTTGTGATTTGTGCTGGTACAATCTAGCCCCATTTGATGTCTCTCACACATCCACGACCTTATTGCTACACAGGGCTTGCCTCTGAGGATTGGGCCGCCACTTGGCAGGAATTGACACTGATGGGTTGGCAAAAAACTCTGACATTGTTTGGGGGGGTGCAGGAAATTCTAGACCACTGCTGAAGGATCTTCTACATCAAGCAAATGATGCTTTAGTTTGACATCTCATGTGAACAACCTCACTCGTGAGAATGTTGCATTTGTTCAATACTACACTGTATTATAGCCTAATTTTCCCCTCTGAGTTGGGACTTGAACAACACCTTGCTGACATCGACACAAGAGGCATAAATGTCACATGAGGACAGGGCATCAGGTCTCTTTCACACCCTGTCCAGGCAAACAAATCAAGCAAAGCTGGTAATCTCTAAACCCCCATCACATTTTTCAGTTGATATTGATTTAGCTCTCTGTGGAGGTGACGAGCATTTAATGGGATCTGGAAAACCTGAAGGTCTGCACTGGACTGGGCTTTACTAAAGAGTTTTGTCATGAACAATCCAACACAAAACAACACCATGGTTACTGGTGGTAGTAACCACTGTAATTCCACTTGAAAGCTGCCTGCTCCTTTTTCCATTGAAACCAAACGTGGTGAAAATTTGGAAGCAGCAGCAATGTTGTCATGAAGGTTGTGCCATTATTTAAGAATGTGCAGTCTGTTCCTTCCTGTTATAATACAGCAGTGAGCTTAGTAATGTTGATTTTTACCCCACTCACTGACTATATTACTTGTTTTGTCAGCAAGGTGCCTATAATTTATTGTGAGTCACTCCTAAGTGTTTCATCTTTCTACAAGTTTCCAGGACAAATAATGTTACATTTAAAGTGTGTTGTGAGGATATAAATGATATCCTGTTTATTTCATTGCAATAGTCACAAGATTAGTTCTCATATAAGCTCACCGTTGAAATTTCTATGTACTTTATGAATATCTACGCACACTGCATTGTTAGCAATGTCATCAATAAATGGCCAATTTCTGGATGTTTTACACTGTTTAAAATAGCGCAAACACATAAAGACACAAATTTATTCTGTTTTCTCTTACCATATTCAACAGAAACCCCAGTATCCATAACTCCAAAAAATCAAATAAACTCTTGCACAAAATATTCTCTGATCTCTGTACCAGGTCAGGCTGTTATAAATGCCAAGCAGACGGAATTTATCCATTGCTATTTTGAAGTTGCTTTGGGACTCTATTGGTTCACAGAACATGGCTTACAAAAGCTACTTGTTCTTGTCAGGCACTTGGTCAATCGTTTCAAGATCCTAACCAAAATGGCAGAGACTCCCTGCACTGTTGGGTCAGTGTGCACTTGCTGCACTAGAAAGGAGGTCAGAGACTGTGGTGAGTAACTCCTATCCTGAATCCCCACATCTTTCTTTAAGAGACATGAGGAATGCAATGGAATACTTTCCAGATGAATGGACGACTGCAGCACTAACAACATTAAGAATCTCAATGTCATCTGAGACAAAGCAAATTAGTCCATTTGCACACCATTCACCACCCTAAACGTTCATTCCCTCCACTATTGGCACGCCATGGCTGCAGCATGTGCCATCTGAAAGGTGATTCACCAAGGCTTCTTTGATTATGCCTCCCAAACATGAAACCTCTACTCCCATGAGAGACAAATGTAGCCACCTTTCATGAATTCCTTTCCAAATCACACCATCCTGACTTGGAAAGATACCTCCATTCCTTCATCAATGGTTAAAGTCCAGAATCCCTGCACTGTGGGAGTGCCTTCACCACATGGACTGCCGTGGTTCGAGAAGGTGGCTCACCACCACATTCCCATGCGCCATTGGGGATTAGCAGTAAATACGGACCTTGCCAGAGACGCCTACATCCCATGAATAGATTTTTAAAAAATATTCAGTTGGTGAAGCCAGTCCAAATAACACAACAGCTTTGAGTCAGTTTATCAGAGTGCTAAACAGCCAAATGAGTGAGCCAGGTCTCTGTAAATAGCTTTCTTCTATGGTAATTCTCCCTTCTAATTCCATTCTTCTTATCCCATTTTATCACCCCAGTTTAGTGATCCCTTCTCTTCATTACTGAAATATCAGCTGACCCTCAATGTGCATCACTCGCTCCTCTGAGTCAGGTTCTAGTTTCAAGATCCCCCTCTGCCGATTTGAACACTAACATCTCGACTGATCCTCAGTGTGATATTGATGCAATCCTGCCCTGTCAGAGGTGAGTCACAGGCGGGGGTGTAAAATCCCTTGGTACCATTTTGAAGGAGAGCGTGACAATGATCCCTGGTACGGTGGCCGATATTTATCCCTAAAGCAGCATCCACCAGCAGTCATTATCACCCTGGAGTTTTTAAGACCATTCTATCCATCAAACTGTAACCCGTAGTTGTTCAAGGTGCCCTGTGGATGGGCGTGAGTTCAAGACCAACTCCCCTTCACATCATTGGTCACAGTGGATCTGAAAGGTTGAGGCTGAGAGGAAATAGGGATATAATAGTGAGCTAATTTAGAGGTCAGCACAAGGAAATGGTGCTTGCTGATAAGAACTGATAAGAATGATTTCCTTCCAGGGCTCTTTTATTGAACACTGTGAACCCAACAACAGACACACTCAATTAATTGTTTATATCCACAAAATCACAGATGTGATATGTAGTCTCTTATCAACAAGCATCATTTCCTTGCACTGACCTCTAAATTAGCTCACTATTATATCCCTATTTTCTCTCAGCCCTCAGCTTTTCAGATCCTGTGTGACCAATGATGTGAAGGGGAGGGCAGGTGCTGCTTCGCAACCTACATCAATGATTCACCTGATTTCTCACTCTGCCAGTGGTCACTAATCTTATTACAGTCCATCTCATCTAGCTTCCTGGTGGGGTTGTCTCTTGTGGCTTCCTGCTGTTTTGCAGCCACTTTTGATCCTCTTTTCCACAACACCTAAGTTTACAAAACTCTGAAGGTTCTGTTCCATTGTATCAGTCACTTCGGGTCAGCGATTCATTGATGGCAGAAGCTTTCCTCCATCTTGGAGGCAAGTTTAACGCCGGATGGTCTTCACATGTTTTGTTGGACCTGTGGCTGCTCCATTGTTTTCAACTACTAGCAGCTGGATGAACCACAACTTCATCCAGATGAAGGTCAGAAAAGCCCAAGTCAGCACTCAACTCCCACAACCATCTGCATGCCTTTTCCTTCAACATTATCCAATTACTTCCCCCCCCACCCCCTCACCACTGCATCCCTCCACCACCCCATCACCAGCCTCCGACCTTACCTCACCCATCACCACCTCTACCCCATCCCTATTTCATCATCTCTTCCAGTTCAAGCTAAACCCAAAGGAAAAAAATCAAGGAAAGTTTAAGCTGCCACTCTTCCCCCATATTCCAATCCATGACCAAGACCACATTCCTTCACCACCACCCCCTCTCCCACTGCTGCCTGACCACTCCCAGTGTGCTACTGAAACACAAATGTATGCTTTTGTCATATTGTATGAACTCCTCCAACTTTTGTTAATACATATTTGAGGCCACGTCCACTAAACCATTGAAGTATGGTCCATTCATAGACGTTACTGAATACCATCCATGAACCACAACTACCTTCAAAGACCTTCAACGCCCTCATGAACACTGGGACTCCTGATTCCATTAGTTTAGACTTCAGCAAACTTTATTGGCCTCCCATAGAAACCTAGAAATTAAGAGCAGGCGTATACAGTTCAGACTTCTGAGCTTATCCCCATTCAGTATGATCATGGCTGCTCATGAAAACTTTATCCCATTCCTGCTTTCCCCCAATAGACCTTGATGCCTCTAGCCCAAAGAACAATATCTAACTCCTTGAATGTAACTAATGACTGGACCTCAATGACCTTCTCTGGTAGACAATTCCACAAGGTCACCACCCTTTGGGTGAGGAAGTTTCTCGTCATCCCAGTCCTAAATGGCCTAACCTGTATGCTCATTCTGTAACTTCTGGTTTGAGACATCCCCCATCATCAGGAACATCTCTCCGGGATCTAGTCTGTCCAGTTGCACCAGGATTTTGTAAGTTTCAATGAGGTTTCCTCTCGTTCTTCTAAACTCTATCAAATCCCAATCTCTTCTTTTTGTCAGTTCTGCCATCCCAGGAATCAGTCCCTTGAAGCTTTGCTTCCGAGCAAAAAAAACATCCTCGAGGGACAACACTTCTTACACAAAGGGTGGTGCGTATATGGAATGAGCTGCCAGAGGAAGTGGTTGAGGCAGGTACAATAGCAACTTCTATAAGACAGTTGGACAGGTACATGGATAGGAAAGGGTTAGAAGGATATGGGCCAAATGCTGGCAAATGGGTCAAGTTTGGATGGGCATCTGGTAGGTGTGGACCAGCTGGGCCAAAGATCCTGTTTCCATGCTGTATAACTCTATGACTCCATCCTTCCTCAGATGAGGAGACCAAAGTTGCACACAGATTCAAGAAGTGGTCTCACCAAAACCCTGTGCAATTGCAGTAAGACATCCTTTCTCCTGTACTCGAACTCTCTCACCACGAAGGTTAACATACCATTTGCCCTCTTAAACACCTGATGCACCTGCTTCCAGTGACTGGTATAAAAGGACACCCAGGTTTTGTTGCAGCTCCCCCTTTCCTAATCACTTGCCATTCAGAGAATAACCTGCCTTTCTACTTTTGTCACCAAAGTGGATAAACTCACATTTATCCACATTACTCTGCATCTGCCATTCATTCACCCATTCACTCAACCTTTCCAGTCACACTGGAGTCTCTCTGCATTCTCCTCACAATTCATGCTCCCAACCAGTTTTGTGCCATTTTGCATACTTGGAGTTATTACAATTAATTCACTTATTCAAATCATATATATCTTGTATATCTGTAGTCTGACCCCTGTGTTATCCAACTATCCAACCACCTTAACTTCCTAAGAAAGTAAAGACGCCAGCATGCCTGCCTTGTGATTGCATCTATGGGCTGGGCCTAGGACAGGTCATCTGCTATGTTAACGCCCTGGAATTTAAAGCTGCTGACTCCCAGCAATGGCTACTTGACAAACTGCCTTACCCTTTCTCTCTCTCTCAGCGACTTAGAACTTCATTTCCCCCCACATCCCCCCCCGCCCCCCCACCTATGATGTTGATGACAGGGCACAGTGGTGCAGTAGATAGTGCTGCTGCCTCACAGCTCCAGAGACTTGGATTCTATCCTGACCTTGGCTGTTGTCCGTGTTGGGTTTGCACATTCTCAGTGACTAAGTATGGGTTCCCCTGGGTCCTCTGCTTCCCTCCCACACCTCACAGTTTAATTGGCTACTGTTATCTACCCCAAACAGTGGTCATATCCACATAGAGAGCAACAAAACAAGAAAAGTGTTACCAGGAATCACTTGCACAAAGAAGGGCATTTTCTCACTGGAGATCCCTCAAAGTTGCCGCGCAGGTCGATAGGGTTGTTAAGAAGGTGTATGGTGTGTTGGCCTTCATTAGTCAGGGTATTGAGTTCAAGTGCTGCTAGGTAATGTTGCAGCTCCACAAAACACTGGTTAGACCACACTTGGAGTATTCTGTTCATTTCTGGTCACCTCATAATAGGAAGAATGTGGAAGCTTTAGAGCGGGTGCACAGGAGATTTACCAGGATGCTGCCTGGATTGGACAGCATGTCTTATGAGGACAGGTTGAATGAGCTTGGGCTTTTCTCTGTGGAGAGAAGGGGGATGAGAGGTGACTTAACAGAGGTGTACCAGATGTTGGCATAGATCGAGTGGACAGTCAGAGACTTTTTCCCAGGGTGAAAATGGCTCACATGAGGAGGCATAATTTTAAGGTGATTGGAGGAAGGTATAAGGGGGATGTCAGAGGCAAAGTTTTTACACAGAGAGTGGTGGGTGCGTGGAACACATTGTCGGCAGAGGTGGTGGGTGCAGATACATTAGGGACATTTAAGAGATTCTTAGAAAGGCACATGAATGATAGAGAAATGGGGGGCTATGTGGGAGGGAAGGGTTAGATAGATATTAGAGCAGGATAAAATATTGGCACAATATCGTGGGCCAAAGGGCCTGTACTGTGCTATAATGTTCTATGTTCTATGTAAAACACAGACTGGGAATCTCATAACATTAAAGTGGATGCAGATACTGTAGAATGTAACTTGTGTAGCAGGTACCCCTTGTACGGCAATGGTGAGAAGCAATAACATCTTCGAGTCTGTTCAATTGTTATTTAGTAGAAAGGCAGCAACAGATTGTTCCGTCATGGGTAGAGTTAGTTACAGCAAGAAACTCATCATCCACCCTGAGCAGAATGCACAGGCAGTCTCGAGACCTACTCAGGTGAAAGCCAAAACCAGCATAAAGGATGTTGTAATGGCCAGTGATCAGGGTTGCTCATGTGAGCAGATGATTACATACAGTGACCAATAGTGCTAGGTCAGGTTTGGTTAAGGATATATTCAGTGTTCATACAGATGGAGTCATACAGCACAGAAACTGGCCCTTTGGCCCACGAAGTCCACGCCGACCACCAAGATTTTACACTCATCCCATTCCCCCCCATATTCCCGTCAACTGCCCCCAGAGTCTACCACACATCTACACACCAGGGGAAATGTGCAGACCTGCACATCTTTGGGATATGGGAGGAAACCGGAGATCCCAGAGGAAACCATGTGGTCACAGGGACAACTTGCAACCTTCACCCAGACATCACAGGAAGTCAGGATTGAACCTGGGTTGTTGGAGCGGTATCCCCACCTGCTGCACCACTGTGCTGCCCTAACACTGAAATCTTGCTTGGAAACACTGTTATGCATATGTGATGAGGTCTCTAAAGTTGCGTAAGCTGGCTTTACTTGCTGCAAGACATATATATGTATCAAACGTGTTGCCATATTGTAAAGTTTCACCTGTGTCATATGCACTATAAAGCCAAATGAAGGAAGAGTTAGACAAACTAGGAAAAACAGTGAAAAGAAGGGATAGAAAATGTGTAACCCCAAGTGTGCTGTACACAAGCCTGACAAAACAGACTATGCAGTAACCACAATGCAAAGTCTTTAATGAACAATCACCATTGAGGACAACTCAAATCCTGTGTGTGCAATTGGTAGGTGCCAAGTTTTTCATGAAGTTATACTTGCTACACACACACAAGCACACATGCACATGCATGCATGCACGCACACATGCACACACACACACACACACACACACACACACACACACACACACACACGCAAGCTCTCTCTCTCTCTCTCTCTCTCTCTCTCTCTCTGTTAAATGAGGATGAGGAAAATCAAAATCACATAAGGGGCTAGTACTAAGTTGCTGTTCGGAGTCATGTCCTCACTAAGAACCTTTCAACTCACATTGGACAAGATTCCCAGGACATAGACCACAGCTCTGTAGCTCTGTAATCAGTGCAACATCCTTATTTCTGGGGTTAATGCAGAAGGCAATCTACACATTTTGGAGGAAATCCTTAATCATTTGAATCATCACAATGTGAAGCTTAAATGCTGCATTTGGCATTTGTACAGAATTTGTTTATTTCAGAATGAAGGTGATCACCAATAGGTTATAGATAATTAAAGATGAAGGCTAAGAGACAAAAGAATGTGGCAGAGATCAGATTTTTGAGGTAGAGATGCAATATTACTCAAGGTTCATACTTGATCCAGCAATAGTGCTTACACAACTGCACCAGCCACTCAAGGAGAATGGGAAACTGAGGTGAGCTGAGGCCAGAGAGAAAGACTGTCATCGACATATCAACATATCGATGACATTCGATTGGTTCATCCCGATTAGTTCACAAGGACACCACAAGGATAGTGAACTCAGGTTTGATGCCTCAGACCACAGAGTGAATGATGTCATCAGTCAGGTCATGAATAACAACCGAGAGAACCCAATAGTGTTTGTGTCTCACATTTTAAACTAAAAAGAAAGAAATTATGACCAGATTGTAAAGGAAGAAGCTACTATCATTTTTGGAGTGAAGGGGTTTCACCAGTTTCTATTTTGAGGACATTTCATCTTAATGCAGATCACAAATCCTATTAACTTTAAAGAGACAAGTTATCCAAATTTCTTCCAATTTAATGAAAACGCAAGAGACTAATAATGCTGGAATCAGGAGCAAAAATCAAACCTGGAGGAACTCAGCAGGTGAGGCAGCTTCTGTGGTGGCAAAGGGATGGTCAACGTTTTGGGGGGAGACCCCTATATCAGGACCGAGAATGTTGAGGGAAGATATGGAAGTGAGAGGGAGGCTGAGTCAGAGTTGGATAGGTGATAGGTGGAACCTGGTGAGGTGGGGGATGATGGGCAGATGGAGTCAGGTGGAGGAGGATCGTTTAGAGACAGAGCTTGGTGGTTCAAACTTACCTGCAGCATAAGAATGGCTCTCAGGTCAGCCACCAATAACAACTTGTGTGAATGTTCTTATTTCTATCCCAATGTTTCTTTAGCCTCAGTACAAGACCGAATTTCAACAAAGGTAGTTTTATGTTATTTGCACGGTTTGAGAATTGGGTTCTTACTGCCAACTTCCTTTGTTTATTTAGAGTGACATCATCTCTTATACAGTTCAAAGAGTGCTGCACAGCACAATGAATGTACTAATTTAAAATTTTAAGAAGTGTTGAATGCAGTATCCCCAAGGGCTACAATTCCTTAGTTCTACTTCCTCTGATCACAGAATGATAGAGTGAAGAGGCTTTCATCCCAGTGGGCCAGTCTGGCATTAATCCGACAGTCAGATGTGAAAAATCAGAACGCTAATCCATCCTTGGCCCTTTTGCTTCAAGTCCTTTTAAAATATTTGTCAGTTTTCAAAGATCTGCTTTCTTACTGGCTTACAAAACTCGTACCATCTGGAGTCTGCATTTTTACTCCTCTAAACAGAGGAAGTGTTTGCACTGAATTCTTTCCACTATTAATCTTACTTTACACCACAAAGCTACTACTCCCAATTTTTTCCTCCCAGCTCATCCTCATCTTAAAGCAAAGACATTCTGTATGTTCATGCGTTAAGTTCAGTTCTTCTTGTCAGATAAAATATCTAGATTTTGATTAATTCAATGCTTGCACATCAACAGAGGATAAGGGGAGTTAAGTGGGAATATTGAATTTTCCTTGTTCTGTTGAGGTAAAATGACAATGAAAGAGTTGCATTTGTGTGGGATCTATCAGGGCATCAAAAAGTACTTTACAACCAATGTTGTCATGTTGGAAACAAGGCAATTGTTTGGCACCCAGTATGTCCAGAGACAGCAGTGACCAAATATGTTGTTCTGGTCATGCCTGAGGACAAGACTGAGGATAGTTCCCCTGCTCTTTTGAAGTCATTCCACCTGTGAGAGCAAAATTATCCTTGGCTTCACATCTCACTTGAAAGTCGGCACTCCCTTAGCACTGCCCTTAGGATCGACCTAGACTTTTGTACTCAGGTCTGGAGAAGCAGTTGACCCAGATCCAATGGGGAAAGTAGTGGAGCTTAATAACCTATCAGAAATCAGGCATAATTAGCAGATTTGACACCAGATGTGGGAATACCCACATAATGCAACAAGATGCAAGAGCATGTTCATTAACCTGGGTGGGCACTGCATGTGTGTTTGGTAAACGAATTTCAATGGACATAGCTGTGAGGTAGTGCGTTTTGACTGAAGGAATAGAGAGGTAACATGGGAGCTAATGCCCAGAAACTGGAGTTCAAATTCTTTGGTCCTTCATATAGTACTAACCCCACTTCAATCTCCCAAACAAATCTGCAAAATTGGCCAAAAGTTCACGAGAAGTAGTGCACTAGTGTTTAACACCAGTTTTCACGCACTAATGTGGGAGATTAGTGGTTCCTATGAGACCTCAATACAGATATTACGGTTGCCACATCATTGTCACACTGAGCACTGGGAAACAAAGAGTCTTCTCAGGACAGCTGAAGTCTAGCCACAGCAAAGCTTGTTATGGAGGGCAGCAGATGCATGGGGAAGAGTGATCGCAGCACTTTCCAGTGTGTCTGTGAAGACCCCTCGCAATAAAATGACCTGCTGGACCACAGCACTATGAGTATGCCCAAGCTTAGACTGCAAAGAAAGGCTGAGATCAGTGAAAGGAGCTCCAGTGAATTATTAACATAACACTGACCATTGAAAAGTAAGGCAGGAGATACTGAATGCATGATATGAGTGTGACAGTTTTGACCTTAATTGGCGTCATTCCCAACCCCTACTAACATGCTCCTGTCTTTTGTGTGAAGCAATAACAAAGGTTGTAGGTTTCCCCCAAAAGCTCCAATTTCTTTCATCAGACTGAGGGGATGGTGCGAGAGGGAGGGCTTCAGGTTTATGGATAATTGGGATTTGTTCCAGGGAAGATGGGATTTGCTCCAACGGGACGGTTTACACCTGAACTGGAGGGGTACTGACATTCTTGAAGGAAGGTTTGCTAATGCTACTCGGGGGGGGTTTAAACTAAATTTGCAGGGGGAGGGGATCCAGAATGAGACAGAGGATAGCGAGATGGAGGGTAGAGGACAGGTAAGAACTACACAATTTCGGAACATTAATACGATTGGAGAGAGGAGAAATGGGTTAAAAATCCTATATCTAAATGCACAGAGTGTCAGGAATAAGGAAGGCGAGCTTGAAGCTCAGATACGAATGGATAAGTATGATGTTGTTGGGATAACGGAGACATGGCTGCAGGGAGATCAGACCTGGGAAATGAATTTTCAAGGGTATACATGCTATCGTAAGGACAGGAAGGTGGGCAGAGGGGGTGGGGTGGCCCTGTTGGTGAGAAATGAGATTCAGTCCCTTGCAAGGGGGGACATTGAATCAGGAGGAGTAGAGTCAGTGTGGATAGAACTGAGGAACTGTAAGGGCAAAAAGACCCGAATGGGTGTTATCTACAGGCCTCCAAACAGTGGCATGGATATTGGGTGCAAGCTGAATAGTGAGTTAATGTTGGCATGTGGCAAGGGTAATGTCACAGTAGTTATGGGGGATTTCAATATGCAAGTGGACTGGGAAAATCAGGCTGGTACTGGACCCCAGGAAAGGGAGTGTATAGAGTGCCTCCAGGATGCATTCTTGGAGCAGCTGGTACGAGAGCCGACCAGGGAGAGGGCTATTCTGGATTTAGTGCTGTGTAATGAGCAGGATTTGATAAGAGAACTCGAAGTAAAGGAGCCATTGGGAGGTAGTGACCATAACATGATAAGTTTTTATCTGCAATTGGAGAGGGAAAAGGGCAAATCAGAAGGGTCAATTTTGCAGTTGAACAAAGGAGACTATGGAGCCATGAAGGAGGTGCTGGCTAAAGTTGACTGGGCGGGCATCCTAGCAGAATTGTCAGTGGAACACAATGGCAGGTATTCTTGGGAATAATGCACAAGGTGCAGGATCGGTTTATTCCCCAGAGAAGGAAAGACTCAAAGAGGGGAAAGGGGCCACCGTGGCTGACAAAGGAAGTCAGAGATAGCATTGTGTTAAAAAGGAAGAAGTATGGCAGAGCCAAGCTGAGTGGGAAGATAGAAGATTGGGAAATTTTTAAGGTGCAGCAGAATTTAACTAAAAAGGTAATTCAGGAAGAAAAAATGAGATACGAAGGCAAGCTAGCCAGGAATATTAAGGAGGATAGCAAAAGCTCTTTTAGGTATGTGAAGGGAAAGAAGTTAGTTAGGAACAATGCTGGGCCCTTGAAGGCCGAATCGGGTGAAATTATTACAGGAAACATGGAGATGGCAGTCGAATTTAATAAGTGCTTTGGATCTGTCTTCGCGGGGGAAGACGTAAGAAATCTCCCAGAGGTAAGGATGGACAAAAGGCAGAGGGTGACAGAGGAACTGAAGTGGATTGACATTAGGAAAGAAATGGTGATGGGTAGACTAATGGGGCTGAAGACTGACAAATCCCCAGGTCCAGATGGTCTGCATCCCAGGGTACTAAAGGAGGTGGCTCTAGAAATTGTGGATGCATTGGTGATCATTCTCCGATGTTCCTTAGATTCGGGGTCAGTTCCTGAGGATTGGAGAATGGCTAATGTTATCCCACTTTTTAAGAAAGGAGGGAGGGAGAAAACGGGGAACTATCGTCCAGTTAGCCTAACATCTGTGGTGGGGAAGATGCTAGAGTCCATTATTAAGGATGAAATAGCGGCATATTTGGATAGCAATGATAGGATTGGGTCGAGTCAACATGGATATACTAAGGGCAAATCATGCTTGACTAATCTACTGGAGTTTTTTGAGGGTGTAACCAGGAAAATAGATGAGGGAGATTCAGTGGATGTTGTATACCTCGACTTTCAGAAGGCATTTGATAAAGTGCCGCACAGGAGATTGGTGGGTAAAATTAAGGCTCATGGAATTGGGGGGCAGGTATTAACATGGATAGAAAACTGGTTGGCGGATAGGAAACAAAGGGTAGGGGTGAATGGATGTTTCTCAGAATGGCAGGCCATGACTAGTGGGGTGCCACAGGGCTCGGTGCTGGGACTGCAGCTGTTTACGATCTATGTTGATGATTTAGATGAAGGCATTGTGAATAACATTAGCAAGTTTGCTGATGATACAAAGTTGGGTGGCAGTGCGACATGTGAAGAGGAAGTTAGGAGAATTCAAGGTGATTTGGATAGGTTGGGTAAGTGGGCAGATACTTGGCAGATGAAGTTTAATGTGGATAAGTGTGAGGTTATCCACTTTGGGAGCAGGAACAGGAAGGCGGATTATTATCTGAATGGTGTGGAGTTGGGTAAGGGGGAAATACAAAGGGGTCTAGGAGTCCTTGTTCATCAGTCACTGAAAGTGAATGAGCAAGTGCAGCAGGCAGTGATGAAGGCTAATGGAATGTTGGCCTGTATTACAAGAGGAATTGAGTACAAAAGCAAAGAGATTCTTTTGCATTTGTACAGGGCCCTGGTGAGACCACTCCTGGAGTATTGTGTACAGTTTTGGTCTCCAGGGTTAAGGAGGGATATCCTGGCTATAGAGGCCGTGCAGCGTAGGTTTACGAGGTTAATTCCGGGGATGTCGGGACTGTCTTATGCTGAGAGGTTGGAGAGACTAGGATTGTACACGCTGGAATTAAGAAGATTGAGAGGGGATCTGATTGAAACATATAGGGTTATTAAGGGATTGGACAAGATAGAGACAGGAAATATGTTCCAGATGTTGGGGAAGTCCAGGACCAGGGGGCATGATTTAAGAATAAGGGCTAGGCCATTTAGGACAGAGGTGAGGAAAAACTTCTTCTCCCAGAGGGTTGTGAATTTGTGGAATGCACTGCCTCAGAGGGCAGTGGAGGCCAATTCTCTGGGCACTTTCAAGAAGGAGCTAGATAGGTTTCTTATAGATAGGGGAATCAAGGGATATGGGGACAAGGCAGGAACAGGATATTGATTGTTGAGGATCAGCCATGATCTCAAAATGGCGGTGCAGACTCGAAGGGCCGAATGGTCTACTTCTGCTCCTATTGTCTATTGTCTATTGTCTAATGGAGGCAATTTATCCTGAATGATCGATGACATCATTGGCTCATCGAGTGACGACAGGCCCCCACCAGATGTGCTTAGGGAAATTGAGCCCCAAAGTGCCCAGGCCAATTCCCCAATGGTAGCTATTGACCTTGAAGTGGTTGCTGGCCTGAGCTAATGTGCACTAAAGAACTTCTGTGTGCAATTTGTGTGTTAAATACTTGCTAAACAGATCCAATTTCTAAGCATAAAAGACAAAATAGTTGAGTGAAGCTGAGGTTGCAAATACACTAATCATGAAAATAAATGCAGTTCAAGAGTATTAAAATGTGAATAAAGCACAGTGATTCATTTCTGATCAGATAGAATTGAAAAACAGGGAAATAATATTGAACATATACAGAGAATGGTGAGACTGCATTTGGACTATTAGGCACACTTTTAAGATAAGATATCTTTATCAGTCACATGTACATCGAAACACACAGTGAAATACATCTTTTGCACAGAGTGTTCTGGGGGCAGCCCGCAACTGTCGGCATACTTCCGGTGCCAATATAGCATGCTCACAACTCCTAACCAGTATGTCTTTGGAATGTGGGAGGAATCCGGAGCACCCGAAGGAAACCCACGCAGTCACGGGAAGAACGTACAAATTCCTTACAGACATGGCTGGAATTGAAGCCGGGTCGCTGGCGCTGTAATAGCGTTACGCTAACCGCTACACTACCGTGCCTGCCTCCATTTTTGGCCTCCATTTTACAGAAAGCTTACAGATTCAGTGAAGAAAGTACAAAAAGGAATCATCTGGATGTTACTAGAATTCAGAAGTTTTCAATTATTTGAATAATTGCAATATACATTATGATCAACCTGCAACCTTGCACTTGGAAAGGAATGCAAATTGCATTGGAAGTGAATGCCTTCCAGACATTTTTTGCAATTGAAATTAATCAAGGAGATAAAGGGATAACTTAATTGGATAAAAGAAACAATGTCATTGAGAAACACCATGATTTCCAGAGAATGCTGGAAATACTCAGTAGGTCAAGTAGCATCCATGACAGTATTAATACTGCAGGTCAATGAACTTCATCAGAATTTCAAGAAGACAATTGCAGAGGTAACTACCACCAAAGCACAAGTTTGCTTCCTTGTTTATTTCCACACAAAACCATCAGCATCTCTCCACATTTATTTAGATTTAATTACGGTTAGTTAAATGTTTTCAATTGTTTTGATGTTCTAAGATAGTTCATGCTTGTCTTTTAAATCTTTACTAGCATATTTTTTAAAAAGATTGATTTGTAATTTTTTTTGTTTTAGAATATTCAACTATTTTGGCAGTTGGCTAAGCTGGAGGCTTGGCTTAGCTGGGTTGAAGTTTTTTTCCAGCTGTTTTGTAGCTGGGGCATGTGCTGGTCCTATATGTGGTGGAACTTGAATGAGCAAGACCTCATCACCATGGAAGATCAGGCAGATACTTTGCTGACAGGTAGCAAAAGTTCAATGTGGATTCACCACATTGATTACCAGGTAGTCCGATTCCAAATTTCTTCAGAGATGTTTTGAGGGTGTCCCTTTTAATATTTCTTTTGACTTTTGTGAGCTCTTCATCCTGACTGAGATGGGATTGGAGAACATGTTATGATGCATCTCAAGAGAACTCTGGTTAAGCCGCATTTAGAGCATTGCATGCAGTTCTGGTCACCTCACTATAGGAAGGATGTCGAGGCTTTTGAGAGGGTGCAGAGGAGGTTTACTAGGATGCTGCCTGGATTAGAGGGCATGTGTTATCAGGAGAGGCTGGACAAACTTGGGCTCTTTTCTCTGGAGCGGCGGAGGCTGAGGAGTGATCTGTTGGAAGTGTATAAAATTATGAGGGGCATAGATGGGGTGGACAAGCAATATCTTTTTCCCATTATTGAGCAATTCCAATACCAGAGGTCATGCATTTAAGGTGAGGGAGGTAGGTTCAGTACAGATGTGAGGGGTATGTTTTTTACTCAGAGAGTGGTGGATGCCTGGAATGTGTTGCCTGATAGGGTGGTGGAGGCAAGTTCATTGGGGGCTATTAAGAGGGGCTTGGATGGGCACATGAATGAGAGGAAAATAGAGGGATATGGGCATTCTGTAGGTAGGAGGGATTAGATATGTCGGCACAACATTGTGGGCTGAAGGGCCTGTTCTGTGCTGTACTGTTCTATGTTCTATGTTTGGGGAGATACTAATCTGATGTATGTGCACAGTGACCTTCCAGATCAACTGGTATTTATCAACCATGGCCTTGAACTGTGCAGTGGTGGTTTCAGGCTGGACATAGGCATTTGCGCAGGCTTCTTATTTTATTCTGAGGATTTGTGCTGATGGCGATCTGATATTTTTTGATACAGAACCCAGTTTTGCAGCCATAAGAAATGTTTAGTACGCAAACAGATTGGTTGGAATTCACAGGTCATGATTATTGACAATGCATTAGTTCCCCATTGGCAAAACCTGAACACCTGATCCTATGCTAGATAACTCTGTTAATATTAGCCACCTCAATGGAAAAATTACCAAGGTAAGAATGTGCTCCATGTTGTCTCATACTTGTGCGTCAGTCCTGATATATGGTGTGGCCATCCCAGGGATGGCTGGTGGAAGACCTTGGCTTCTTCAACATTGATGGTATATACTAGGCATTTGCATGAATCTGAAAAGAAGTTTATTGTGGTCTATTTGTCTTCTTTTGTGTGCACCACAGTGGCAGTCATCATTACTCAAGTTCAATGATTTTTGGACTTGGCATGCAGACAGGCAAGGTTGAAAGCTTTCCCATCCATTTGGTTCTTTGTGGTGGGAGGTGGCCCCTGGAGAGGAACAGGATTGCCAACAATTAAGTAAAATAACACAGCCTTGCTTGACTCCATTGCTAATGGCAATGAGTTCGTCCCTGAAGCACTGCTTGGACCATTTTGGAAATACAATTTATACAAGAGGCTTACAATGTTGACGAATTTCTGTGGGCATCCAAACCAAAGGAATTTCACAGTGAATGGAGTCACAAACTTTGGAGACATCAGTGAAAGCTACAAAGAGTCCTTGGTGTTGCTCTAAACATTCTCCTTGCATTGGCCTGGCTACAAAAATTATGTTTGCGGTTCCCCTTGCTGGGTCTACAGCATCATTTTGACTCCGGTAGCATTCATTCAGAAAGAGGAAGAAGTCAATCCAAGAGAATCCAAGCAAGATGTTTCACAGTGTTGGAGAGGAGAATGATAGCACAGTAGGTCCCACATTCATAACCATTATTACTCTACCCCCAACCCCCTTTGAAGATGCTGACTCTTTAATAATGCTCAGATCAGTAGAACTCTCTCCTTGATTATAGATCTTAACTCTGAGGTCATAGTGTTAGTCAAAGCTTCTCGTGTAACTGTGTTGAAATTCCATTTGGTCTGTGGGCTTGTTGTTTCTCATCACCTCAATGGCATAACAAAGCTAACCAGGAGGTGAGGTGCCGTGAAGACCATTTTGTTGTTGAGTGCTGTAGGGTGGATTTCATGGTATTATTCATTACCTAGATTCCCTGTTTAGGAGCATTTGGAACTGCTTCTTCCATCAGATTTTGACAAGCTTGTTCTCGTTGAGGTGAATGGTACCGTCTTGGGATCATTAGATGGTTTGATCACAAGAGCTTGGACCAAAAGCAATCTAAGTAACATGACCAGTTGTTCTTGATTTAAGAATGATGCAGTCTAGGAGGTGACAGTGTTTTGAGCATGGGTATTGCCAAGTGGGCTTGCATTTGTCAGGTTATCCAAAGGTTGTGCTGGTCATGTTTAGCATGTTTTCTGTGGAAGAGGAGGAGGAGACTGTTGGAATTTGCCTACTCTCTCCTTTCCAGTAGTGGCGATCCAAAGGTCTGCATTCTTACCAACACTTGCATTGAGATCTCTCGGAAGCATAATTTTTGTCTTTCTTCGGGATGGTAATGAAGACATTGTCCAGACTGACATAACACTGATCCTGTAGTTCATCCTCAAGAATTGAGAAATAGTGAATCTGAAGACCATTGGAGAGTGTTGATGAGTCGGCTTGTGTCTCAGAGACATGAGACTGCAGAAGAGTGAGACGGCCAATGATCAGAGCATCTACTTCAGCCCTTGTTTGTGGCAAGCAGACTGGTCCGAGGAAGTGCTGCTCAAACGTGCTTGAATTGGATGTGTAGCTCAAGCCCTTGAGCAAGGTAACCAATATGTGTGGACTTAGAATCATAGATTCATTTGAGATGTACGGCACAGAAATGGGCCCTTTCAATCCACCTCATCCTTGCCAACTGTGATGACTACCGACGCTAATTCTACTCCTTTCCTGTCCAAGTCCTTGTCCAAATGCCTTTAAAACATATGCCATTAACAAGTGAGTTTTTTCTTCATCCTCCTGCTTTACGATTTGATATTTTAGAGTCAGGTCATCATTTGTCTGGTAACTTCCTTTTGACCTTGCCACAAAGGATGTCCCTACCAGAAATATTAGACTCCAGATGCCATTGAACACAGGTAAATTAGTGCAATGCACAATCCCCTGCTATGTTAAGGCTGCAATCATTAGAAAGCAAATTAATTGATGGACTTTTGCCTAAGTGTTACTACTTTACCTCAAGATAAACTGGAACTAATTAAGGAAGCAATAAAAGGAGTCACTATATATTTTGTTTTAAGTTGGTGCCAGAAAGTAATGAATTGTGGATCCATTTCATGAGCTGTGACAATATGTGCAGATGTAAATATTGTGCGTAAGTCATCGGTTTGATTATACACTTGTAAGAATGTTTGTTCTTGCAGGTCCATAATCGGGCTCTATTCTGAAGAAAGATCACTGATTCGAAACATTAACTGGTTTCTTTCCATGGATACTGCTTGACTGGCTGAGTTCTTCCAACATTTCTGTTTTTGTAAGAATTTCCACTGGAACAATCGGCATAATTTGTGCTGCAAACACATCCACAGTATCAACATTCTCACTGGCAAGCTGTCTGAATTTGTCGGTTGGATGAAACATGAATCACAAGTAGGCTCGTAATTGTGGGACAGAGCATGTTGTTTTCTAATATCTCTTTTTCTCCTTTTTGTTGGTCCACCTGCAGACAACTTAAAAGATAGGAATCTGTCTTTCGGTTTGTTGCACAATGGATTTAGCTGAGTGTGGGATCAGTCAAACTGGTAATTACTGAACAAACTGTAGCTGCAAGGGTTGTAGATGCATTTACCCATAAACATGCCTCAAAGTTTTAAAAACACATCTAATCTGATGCCAACATCTCTCCGATAAAGAATCTGATGGCGTGACGGTGTTTGGTGTCAGCTGCAGGTAGCATTTGTATTGTACTTCCAATGTAGAGCACTGAAGAGGAGGGTGGACGGTGGGAAGGAAATGGAAGAACTGTTCAGATGGTCAGAGGCTTTAATAGGCTAAGTGTCCTTCAGTGGTTATTGACAATACAGAGGGAGTGAATGTGATGATGGAAGGAGATCAAAATGCAATGGATGCGATCATATGGCTAAAGATGTAATGCCCATTCTGGAGTAAAATGATTGGAAGGAGTTGGAAAAGAGGAAAACTTGTGCATGACATGACGGCCAGTTACATCGGGTTGATTGCAGTGACATCCTTGAGAGTTTAGAGGTGAGGATGATGATTATAGTGAGGTTCTTGAGGGAGTGGAGGTGAAGCTGATTATTTCATTGAGGTTCTTGAGGAACTAGTGCTGCTGATGATGATTACAGTGAGGTCCTTGAGGAACTAGAGGTGAGGATGACTAGAGTGAGCTCCTTTGAAGAACTAGAGGGGAAGATGATTACAGTGAGCTCTTTGAGGGATTAGAGGTGAGGCTAATGATCACCAATCACCAGCATCGATTACAGGTGAGGGTTGACATTGGGGGGGATAGGGTGGAGCTGAGATCTTGCAGAATCTTACAGCATAGAAGATGAATGGAATTGGGGATATGAAGCAGAGTGAATGTCTCAAGGATATCCGCGAAGTGGGAGCATTTTCACTGGCAATGCCCACATAGCTTGTAATTGGCCAAGTAGCCATGGGAACAATTTCCTACCACCCATGTAACAGCAGCATCTGTAGTTCTTATTTTGGCATTGGCACTGTTCTCCAGTAACCCATAAGTACCTGAGTATCCAAAGACATGGACCACTGTAGGAAGGCAACATCAGTGGATATTTGAGCGGGTTTGAAAACGGATTGCTGCCTTTCCAAGGTTGCAGGACTGGAAAATTGTATGCACAAGGTCCTGTGCAAGTGCATCATAACAATGGAGTGGAAATTTATGAGATAAAAGTCAGGGGAAGTTCTACCCATAACAAATGAGCTTGGGCTGAAGATGGTGCATATTAAAATTGTGATTAACTTTTTTAATCCCCTGGAATTCCAATACATTTGGATGGCCAAAAGGAAAATGTTCTGTGAAGTTTATATGTTGAAGTTCCTCTGTGGGCTTGCCCTCCTACCTTTTGTACCCTCCTCTACAACCTTTGGATCGCTGCATTCCTCTACTTCCTGCCACGTGCACATCTCCAGTTTCATTCACCCCTTCACTAGAGACTAAGTGGACCATAATCCATTAGTTTGGTTATGCTCATTGCTAAGCTTGCACACCAGGGAAGAGTCACCGCCAGAAGATATGACACTGAAGCCTGGGTCCTGGGGAAAGGAGAAATGGAGTTCTGGTAGACAGGTTTGGGTCTGGTCTGCATTGGACCACCCCTTGTTCTCCCGATGGCCCAGGTATGGATAATGAAGCCCTTCTATCCTCCCCTACACACTATCCATCTCTTTCGACCTCACAACTACTGGCCTTCTCTCTCCCCATCCCTCATTCTCTCTGCACTCTTTCCTCCCTTCTGTTCCATTCTAGGTTTTCCCTCTCTCCCTTTTTCTCCATTAACCTCCGCCTTCTCGCTCTCTGCCTCTCTTCCTCTTTCTCCACCCTCCCCCACCACTCCAACAATCTCTGTCAACCTTGCTCCCCGTCTGCCTCTGTCTCCCCCCCCCCCCCCGCCCCCACTTGCTTCTCGTTTTCTATCCCCTTCTGGTTGTCTTTCTCCCTCTCCTGCTCTCTATCTTTTCTTATCCCTTCCTATCCCCCCCCTACCTTGTTGCTAGAGGTCAGCAATGTTGTAGGTCAGAAGCCCTTCCATGTTGCAAACTTCACTACTGAGTCTCACAATCATGGGGCATATTTCAGAACCCTCCAGTGGGTCAAAGTTTGCCACTCCCAAAGCCAGCCCCTTTGTTTCCAATATAAATTTTTATTAAGCCCTGTTTTTATTTCCACTAATGTGCATGATTTGTGTTTTTTAAAAAAAAAATGTTGACTTGTTTTTTTGTCTACACCTTAAGGTGCGTTAACATAGATTGGTTGTCAGCTCCAGTTTGAATTTTCTGTTATGATCAGTTCTAAAGGACCAGCCTGGGCAACAAGAGGTGTCTGAGGTGCCCTGAGCACAGTGAAGCTGTTGTATAACTCAGCAAAACGTTGCTGTTTAAGGGCTAGAATGTGAGTGTAAGAGTATGAAATATTTTCAGTCTTGGCACTAACTTCCTTACACATAGGAACAAGAAAATGGGAATTTAAGAACAGAATAATCTGGTTAACCCTTCAAGGCCGTTTCTCCATTCAGTGCAGTCATGGCCAATCTGTGACCAAAGTCCAAGGAGCCAGTTACTTCCACCATAACAAAATTCTATCAATCTCAGAACTTAAATTACCATTAGGTTCAGCATCAATTGCATTCATAAATTGGTTTATTGTCACATCTACTGAGGTACAGTGGAAAAACTTGTTTTGCATGCCATCCATACAGATCACTTCATTACAACAGTGCATTGAGGTAGTATAAGGGAAAACAATAACAGAATGCAGAATAAAATGTAACATCTACAGAGAAAGTACAGTGCAGGTAGACAATAAGGTACAAGGCCATACGAGGTAGATTGTGAGGTCAAGAGTCCATTTTATCGTACTAGGGAACCATTCAATGATCTCATAACAGTGGGATAGAAGCTGTCCTTGAGCCTGGTGGTATGTGCTTTCAGGCTTTTGTATCTTCTGCCTGATCAGAGTGGGGGAGAAGAAAGAATGTCTTTGATTATGTTGACTGAGGCAGCGAGATGTGTAAAAAGAGTCCATGGAGGGGAGACTGGTTTCTGTGATGTGCTGAGCGGTGCCCACAACTCTCTGCAGTTTTTTGCAGTCATGAGCAGAGCAGTTGCCATGATCTAGCACAAGCCAACAGTAAAGTTTCCTCTGATTTCTGCTTGCAATTGATCTCAACTTTAATGTTACCACTGCAGTAGAATGAGACCTGCAGCTTTGCACCCTCGCTCACATCGTCGGTCCCCCATCGGGCATCCTTGTGACTTTCTATAGAGCCAGTTTCACTCTGTGTGCTCCGATCAAAGCCATGCCTTCTCCTTATCAGAAACAACAACTGGCATATTGAAGGCTGGATCTGTTGGTCAGTACACAGAACACTACAGCACAGTACAGGCCCTTCGGCCCACGATGTTGTGCCAACATTTTATCCTGCTCTAATATCTACCTAACCCTTCCCTCCCAAATGTTAACCCTTCCCTCCAATTTCTCTATCTTTCATGTGGTACACATTGACATACATCAGCGTCTGCACACCTTGTGCTGCCTGATGTTTATGTTGTTTGCTTTCAAATTGTCTGCTGTGTAGGAGTGGGTTTGGAGAGGATGTGCAGACAGATTCAAATAAGTAAATACAATATCCTGACCTTCTCTAACATTATGGCAGGCAACTCTGAAAGATGAAATGTAACATCTGTTATTTATCCGAGGGGAAAGAATTTGAATGACTGGAAATGTGTGGGAGGATGGGAGGTCACTGGTTATCTTTTCACTTCCACTCTGGGCTCTGAGCGGAATCGATCTGTGGTAGATTGGAAATAATAAATTAAAACAAAACCACATCCCACTTCGGCATTTTCACCCTCCTCTCACCTTCGTTTTGATCCATCTTAAGTACTTTACTTCACTTTGATGGCAAGATGACAAGATTTAGCCTATATTGGATTGTCATTGCCACATCTGGTTTGTCATTGCCACACCTCATTGCTTCTTGAGCCCAGGGAATTTAGTTTGAATCCTCAGCCCTGATTTACTACTTTGTGTTGAACGTTCTCTCTGAAAACAAGAGCCTCTTGACAGCAAACTCTTCTGGCTGTGCCTGTGTGGTCTCGTCAGATGTTTTGAAGAATTGCTCTGTGTATTAGAATTTGTTTCACAGCTGGGCAGGTCTGGGTTAAATGAACACTTGGTGTAATGTATCAAACCTTATCTCGTTTCCTAATGGCTCAGAAGGAGGATATTCAACCCACTGAGGATTTGCTAGCTCACAGAGCAATCCTGTCAGACCCATTACCCCGCTTATTTCCTTGTAACTTCTCTCTCGCACACCATCAACTGCCCATCCAACTACATTTGGATCGAGTTCCATTCTTTGGGTGTGAAATATTTTCCTCAAACATCCCCTCTAATCCTTCTACTTTGTATCTTCAGTCTTGGATTATTGAGCTATCTGCTGAAGGAAATAAACCCTTCCTCCTCACCTGATCCAAGATTCTTAGGATTTTATACATCTTTAGTTTTATGAGTCTGGTAATACAAGATTTTGATAGTGAAGCTGTTTAGATTCATAAACAGCCAAGAAGAGCGTGCAGAATACCAGCCAGAGCACATTCCACTTAAATAACTCAACATCCTTCCCTCAAAACAAAATAATAAACCACATGCCTTGCCCCTTTCCCAAACTGACCTACTTGTTTTTGGCATGCTTTTCTTTCCAAAGACTTTCCAGCAGTAATAAACTATTCTTGCATTTCAGATTTAGCCTGGAGGCCTACACTTCTGGCTACCCAGGTGCTCCTTTTTCCACTTGCAGTGTGCGTCATAGAGTCATCCTGCACCGAAACAGGCCCTTCAGCCCACCAAGTCTGTGATGACCATTAAGCACTCATCTACTCCCATCCCATTTTGTATTCTCTTCACATTTTCATCAAATATGTTATGTGCCTGCAAGTAAGTTTTTCACTGCACCTATGCCTTGACTTTGATTCTACCACTTGACTACACTGGCCAAATAACCCATCAGTCTATATGGCTTTGTGGATTGTACTTTAAGTCATATGGAGTCAGAGGGCTTGCAGGGATGTGGAACTCTCCCCTGCTTGGTCACATGTCTATGAAATCAGCTCCCTCACACCCCGCCACCCAAACTTTAAAGATGGGTCTAAAGAGATTGTGCTCTCAAAATGAGGGCTTCAGCCAGTAAGCCTAGAACGAGTCAACTGACCCCCATTGAGACATTCCACAAGCTGACCGTTCTGCCTCTAACACTTATCTTCAATGTCTCCAGCCTATGGCTCAGCTTGATACGTGTGAAAACTTCGGCCAGAATTTTGTTTGCAACACTCCTGTGGGCTTGATCCAGAGAAGGGGAACTCTTATCATTTATCAAGAAGTTTAACTCTTGATTTTTTTTCCCCCAGTAGGATTTTCATTTGCACTAACGGCTTTCTTTTTGGATAAAGCTCCCGAAAGTAACATCAAGAGTAGTGCAACATTACTAACTCAATGTAACTGCACTGTGTAATGAATTGATCTATACGAACGGTATGCAAGACAAGCTTTTCACTGTACCTCGGTACAAGTGACAATAATAAAGCAATACCAATACCAATGCAGTGTGTTGTTTTTTCAACCTCACTGGTCTGGAAAACAGCAGATCTTATTTGCTGGAAGAACAGTCAGGTTTTACTGATTCCACAGCCCCTGAAACCATGCTGTCTAAAGGGTCAGCACTCCACCTACATTTTTGTCCTCTATCACCCCCTATCTCCTCAAATGCAGGCTCCCTTTGTGCACCTGGAATATCTTACCTGTGGAGGTCATGGGCATCATCACCGTCCGCTTCCTAGCCTCAGGATCACACCAGGCTGCTGCCACTAATCTGCCACAACTCGCTGTTTGCCGTTCACTGCATTAGGGAGGTCATCCAAGTTCCACTCAAGGAGAGAAGACTTCACGTACTTTTCCTTCAGCCCCTTAAGGACAAGGCAGAGTATGTGTGTGGGCTTCCCCAAATTGAACATCACCAGTAGCCTGTCTTGGTCCAACTACATAGACGCCACGGCCAAGAAAGCTCACCAGCTCCTCTACTTCCTCAGGAGGCTAAAGAAGTTTGGCACGTCCCCTTTGACACTCACCAACTTTTATCGATGCACCATAAAGAGCATCCTATCTGGATGCATCATGGCTTGGTATGGCAACTACTCTGCCTAGGATCGCAAAAAACTGAAGAGAGTTGTGGACACAGCCCAGCGCATCATGGAAAACAGCCTCCCCTCCATGGATTCTGTCTATACCTCTCACTGCCTTGGTGAAGCAGCCAGCATAATCAAAGACCCCACCCACCTGGGTCATTCTCTCTTCTCTCCTCGCCCATCAGGCAGAAGATACAGGAGCCTGAGGGCACGTACCACCAGGCTCAAGGACAGCTTCTATCACACAGTGATAAGACTATTGAATGGTTCCTTTATACGATGAGATGGACTCTTGACCTCACAATCAACCTTGTTTGCACCTTATTGTCTCCCCGCAATGCACTTCCCTGTAGCTGTGACACTTTACTCTGTACTCTGTTATTGTTTTTACACTGCATTACCTGAATGAACTGTGTAATGGATTGATCTGTATGAATGGTATGCAAGACAATTTTTTCGTTGTACCTTGGTACAAGTGACAATAATAAACCAATACCAAAGTGCAAACATTCATGGAGCAGAAGAGATCTCCTGGAAACCTCCTGCTACAAGCATGTGGTACTGGAAGATCTCTGGGGCCCCTGTCACAAAGGACCTACCTCTTTCAGGCACTGTTCTTCACCATCCTGTCCAGGTTCCTCTGATCCACTGGGAGCTCTCTCCCAGCCCCCATCCTTCTCTCCCCATCATTGCCATATCTATTTGTTCAGTTGTAACACTCCTCTGTAGCTGGAAGAGTGTTGCCTGTATTGCAATTTGTCCTTCCAAGAACTGACTGCAGATGTCATACCTGCTGGGTTAAGTGTCGGCTGCTGCAAGAACTCTCAATAATCCAATAGGGAACGTTGTGCTGAGGGATATCATTTCAGTTTCAGTGCAGCATTCTGCCAGGAAACGCATCAATATCATTCAGTAAAACTCTTAGTTGAGGCTCTCACTCTCTGTGTCACTTACATAAACATGGTTAGGGTGACATACAATGCCATTTAATGGTACTGCAACTTCTAGCCCATTGAGTTTCAGATTACAACATTCCAGTGTAACTGAGTCCAAAAATTCCACAAGATGCCAAATGCCATTCCACAAGAAAAGTAATCAAAGATTATGAACTATATCTATCATTGATGATGGTTGAGGTTAGGGTTAGTGTTACCAAGGCATGACATTCTTACCAAGACAGACTTCCAGAAGCTTTACTCTTGGGTGTTACCTCACTGCCAAATAGGAGGTGAATTCCATTATAAAAATCAGCACAACATTGCACTGTTGGATGGATGAGGTAGTGAAACGAAGCTTGGATAAGATTGGACTGCATGGATCATTTCAATGGGCTGAACTGACCTCTCTCTGGTTTTGGGGGCCAAAGTCCATTCTAAACTGTGTCACTAACACAGAGTCATTGCTGTTTCTTTTTCACTGCTATTCTGGAAGCAAATCAACCTACTGCATTAGCCTACACTGCAATAGCATCTGGACTTCAGGAAATGACTGATGTGAAGAGCCTTAGAAAGATGAGAATGCATCATGTGATCGCAAGATTTTCTCCGTTATTTTGTGATCAAACTGATTCCAATCTCCCTCCTCCTCCTCCTCCTCCGCCACTTTTGCCAATTCTTCTTCAGCTCTTCCTTTTCCTGCCTAGTCATCATCTCTCTTGTTGTAAAGCAGCTTGAGATGTTGAGATAGGTTCTGTTTCTCCTTCTAACCTGGAAGTTATTTGTACTTCTCAGGACTAGGGCAGAAAATGAAGCAAATAAGAAGGAACCAGTAAATAGGGTGTATTTGGCCTTTGACAATGTGCCACACAAGAGGGTATTGAACATAATCATACTATTTGGATTTGGAGTGATAATTTGATATGGAATGCAGATTGGTTAATGGTCAGAAAACTAAATAGGAATAAACAGCCCATTTTTGGGTTGGGATGCTGTAACTTATGGATTTCTGCAGGAAATGGTTTTATGTCCCATCTGTTCGCAATCCATATTAACAATTATAATATTAATTATATTAACCTACTCATAATCTATATTACTAGTAAAATTTGCTGCCCCACAGCACCAGAGACCTGGGCTCAATCCTGACCTCTGATGCTGTCTGTGTGGAGTTTGCACGTTTTGCCTTTGACTGCGTGGGTTTCTCCAGGTGTTCCAGTTTCCATTCACACCCCTAAGATATGTGGGTTGGTGGGATAATTGGATGTGAATCGTTTCCTGTGTGGAGCTGAGTGGTAGGATCTGGGGGGGATTTGACTCTGAGCACACTGCACAATTCAAGCGTTTCTGGTTTTCTCACTATCATTCTCCAATGACCGTCAGAATTCCTCGGTAATCAGGTGGATTAAGACACAGCAGGAATACTGAGAGACCTTTAGCAGTGTTAACATTTCTGTTCTGTGCCTTTTTTTAGGCTGCATGCAGAACTGTACTTGGAGTTCCCATGGAAACTCTTGGAGTAAAAGTGTGCTCAGGAATGCTTGTTAGGAACCCAGGGAGTGGTGTTCATAGAAGACAGTTCCCTTAACATTTCAGTGTGGGGAATGTTGATTGAAAACCAACTGTTGCCTTGAGGCTGCTCTTGCATTTTGCCAATTTTTCACTTCTAGTACTACTTTTGAAGTTGCTACTGCTGTGATCGGTGATGAGATTTTAGTTAACACCTGCCACTGAATGTTGCTGCAAACATGCTAGAGGAAACCTTTGTTTTTTTTTATGATCAACGCTGGTCATGGCCTGTGAATCCAAACTTGCCTGGAAATTCCTTTAACTTCAGACACTGCGGCTTGCAAACCGCAGTGGGTGGCAGTGTGTTTTGAAGCTGCTAGTCAGTGCACCCACAAGCCCAGAGGTATACAAAATTTATGTTTGGCAAGCTGTCCATTCTGTCTAGTGGTGGGATGGAAGGTGAGGGAGGGTTAGGAAAAAGATGAATCAAATTGCCACATTTGACAGTACTCTTGCCCTTGAAGGCTTGAGCCCAGCTTTGGAGAAATGAGATGAAATGGATTGAAAGGAGAATTATGGAGGCCTCTTTTCTTTCACCCTTCACCATCTCCAGTTAATTCAAAGCCTGAACCAAATTCCATCACCGAACATAGAACAGCACAGGAATAGGCCCTTCAGCCCCAATGTCTGTGCCAAGCACTATGTCAAATTAAACTAAATCCCTTCTGCCTGCACATGATCCAGATCCATGTCCCTCATTCCCTATATATTATTAATTCAAAGCCTGATCCAAATTCCATCACCGAACATAGAACAGCACAGGAATAGGCCCTTCAGCCCCAATGTCTGTGCCAAGCACTATGTCAAATTTAACTAAATCCCTTCTGCCTGCACATGATCCAGATCCATGTCCCTCATTCCCTATATATTCTTATGTCTACCTAAATTCCTCTTAAACACCACTGTTGTATGTGCTTCCACCACTACCCCTGGTGGCCTGTTCCAGGCACCTACCACTCTGTGTTTATTTAAAAAAACAACTTGCCCTGCATATCTCCCTCAAACTTTCCCCCTCTCACCTTAAATGCAGGTTCCCTAGTATTTGACATTTCTACCCTGGGAAATAATTCTGTCAACTCTATGTGTGCCTCTCATAATTTTGTAAACTTCTACCAGGTGTCCCCCAGCCTCTGACACTCCAATGAAAATAACCCAAGTTTGTCCAACCTCTCCTCTTAGCTCATCCACTCAAAACCAGGTAACATCTTGGTAAGCCTCTTCTGTACCCTTTCTGAAGCCTCCACGTCCTTCCTGTAATAGAGAAACCTGTAATAGAGCAACCGGAACTGCACACCATACTTCAATTACGGCCGAACCGATGTTTTGTATAACGTACCAATAATATCCCCATACCCTTCGCAGGAGTGTGAAAGGGTAAAAAAGGAACGGAGGAATGAGCTGTGTCACTGAAGTGGAAGGCAGCAGTATTAATGACAACAGAGCAGAGATCAGAAACTCAGCCCATAGTCCAATATGACCCCAAGCTTGTGAAAAGTCTGCTTCAGGTACAGACAGTTGCCAGGGTGACTGGGGATCAGAGTGGTGATGGGTTCCACCAAGACAATGCCTCCTCCATCTCTTCAGATCCAAAATCCAAGCATTGTGCCATCTTTACAGACATGACCATGGTACTACCTTCCTGGTCTCACAACCACAAAGAGTACAACAGCTCGGTGGAGTCAGTAAATGTGTAAATGTTAGCAGGTAAAAAGCAATTAAGGAAAATGGTTACAACAAGATTTTGTAAACCCCTGTGTTTGCTGTGGTTGGCACTTTGTGCAGTTCACTGTAAAAATGCTGCAAGTATATAAATAATGCACTAGTGTTAGAATCAGAGTTGGCAAAATTTGAATGCATCTCCTGATCCAGTCATAACAGAATCCATGTCGTTTAATCTTCCATTTCCTCAGCTAAGCCATCAGCCATTTAACTCCCACTGATCTTGGCAACTGATTTTATCGCTGTTTCTGTAAATGTAGAAAGTTCAAAACACTGTCCCGAATGCAATCCTGCATTCAGCTTAGCTTAGTTAAACTCATCAATCAAATCAAAGGAGACGAAATTACTTCCCAAATCATGAATTGTAAATAGTTTTAGAGATGTTAATCAAGATAAAATGTTTTGAAAGCTTTGAAGAGATGGTTTATATTATTTTCCATTCATTCTATGGACTACAAGACCAATGCAACTCCATTAAAGAAATAAAATTCCAATGCTAAATAGTTGGGTTCATCATGAAATACCCAAAATGATACTTCCTTCAGTTTTGCCAGGGCTACTTGATGCCTCAGTTGGTGAAATGTTGCCTTGATGACAAAGGCCGTCACTCCCACCTCGCCTCTGAAGCTCAGATGTTGAATGCATGTTTGGATCAAGACTGTGATGAGGTCTGGAACAGCCTGGTCCTGGTGAAGCCTTCCATCACTTTGCTACTGATTGAGAGTAGACTTATGGCACAGAAACTATATGGATTGGATTTGTCCTGCCATTTGTGCAAAAGACATACCTGGAAGATTTTCCACATTGCCAGCAAGATGCCAGAAAAGTGAATGTGCTGAAACAGCTCAGCTGAGGCTTCCACCTGTCCAAGAGCATTTTACTATAATGTTGATAGGGCACATAGCCTTTATCCAGCACCCCTAGCCATTCCTTCATACCACATGAATGAATCCAATTGGTTTCAGACTGATTGTGGGGAACTCGGGAGGAAGCCAAGGTGGATTATTCGCCTCTTACTTGCACTCACGCAGGTAGCCACAAACACTGTGGATGAAGCTTTTTTCTCCCCTCCCATTTGTTGTCTAATTGTCCACTCCTGCTACCGTTCGTGAATGGATGTGGCATGGTTTAAATGTGATGGGCTGAAGGTGGGTTCACTCACAAGCTCCTTCCAACTCTTTAACATGAATGTAGAATTGGGTAACAGCTTCGGCAGGTGGGCACCTCCTTTAATGGGTACAGGGTGCTTCTCCTGGGATGTTCACCCATCACTGCTATCCTTGCTCATTTATACCGCCCAATGCCACAAAGGTAAGATATCCACCATCATGTGCCTCCCAACCTTATCCTTCCCCATGATATCTGGAACATGTAGCTAGAGGAGGTGGTGGAATCAGATACGATTAGTGGTGTGTGTATGACAGAGACGGTTGCCTTGAAATCCATCCCTAATTGCTCACCCGAAATAACAATACATTACACTCTGCCTTCTAAGCTCATTTCAATGGAAAACCATCAACCCATGTGATCTCTGCCTAAATTAATAGGTATATAATGCAACCTGCCAGTAAACCATAAATATACCACTGCTGTCAAAATTATTAATTCCAGACTAAACACTTGGTTATTTTTCTCTTTTTATTTTTTCACTTCTGTAATTGGTACTATACAACATGGGAGGCACAAGTGACAGGATGAATTCTCAGGCAAGTGCCTTTGAGAAGTTGTGTATCAGAGACTTGTATGTGACTTTGCGTATGAAAGGCAATGCATAGAAGTCTGTATGTATTGGTATTGGTTTATTATTGTCACTTGTACCGAGGTACGGTGAAAAACTTGTCTTGCATACTGCTCGTACAGGTCAATTCATTACACAGTGCAGTTACATGGAGTTAGTACAGAGTGCATTGTGGTAGTACAGGTAAAAACAATAAAAGTAGAGAGTAAAGTGTCACAGCTACAGAGAAAGTGCAGTGCAATAAGGTGCAAGGTCACAACAAGATAGATCATGAGGTCAGAGTCGATCTCATCATATAAGGGAACTGTTCAATAGTCTTGTCAGAGTGGGGTAGAAGCTGTCCTTAAGCCTGGTGGTATGTGCCCTCAGGCTCCTGTATCTACTACCCGACGGAAGAGGAGAGAAGAGAGAATGACACAGCTTGGTGGGGTCTTTGATTATGCTGGCTGCTTCCCCAAGACAGCGAGAGGTATAGACAGAGTCCATGGAGGGGAGGCTGGTTTCCATGACGCGCTGGGCTCTGTCCACAACTCTCTGCAGTTTCTTGCAGTCCTAGGCAGAGTAGTTGCCATACCAAGCCGTGATGCATCCAGATAGGATGCTCTCTATGATGCATCAATAAAAATTGGTGAGTGTCAAAGGAGGCATACCGAATTTCTTTAGCCTCCTGAGGAAGTAGAGGCGCTGTTGAGCTTTCTTGGCCGTGGCATCTACGTGATTTGACCAGGACAGGCTATTGGTGATGTTCGCTCCCAGGAACTTGAAGCTCTCAACCTTCTCGACCTTAGCAATGTTGATTTATGTACACCACCCCCTTTCCTGAAGTCAATGACCAGCTCTTTTGTTTTGTTGACATTGAGGGAAAGGTTGTTGTCATGACACCATTCCACTAAGCTCTCTATCTTCTTCCTGTACTCCGACTCATCGTTGTTTGAGATACGGCCTACAATGGTGGTATCACCTGCAAACTTGTAGATGGAGTTAGAGCAGAATCCGGCCAGACAGTCATGAGTATATAGGGAAGAGTAGGGGGCTGAGGACACAGCCTTGTGGGGCACCAGTGTTGAGAATAATCGTGCTGGAGGAATTGCTGCCTATCCTCACTGATTGTGGTCTGTTGGCTAGAATGTCAAGGATCCAGTCACAGAGGGAGGTGTTGAGTCCCAGGTCTTGGAGTTTGATGATGAGTTTGCTTGAGATTATAGTATTGAAGGCAGAGCTGTAGTCAATAAACAATAGTCTAATGTTGGTGTCTTTACTATCCAGATGCTCCAGAGCTGAGTGTAACTGTGTATGTGAGAGAGTGTGCATGAGACTGTATATGACAGAATGTATGAGGACTCTGTGCAACTCTATGTTTGATTGACTGTGTAAGTGAGACAATGACTGTAAAAAATTGTGTGCGGTGTGTGTGAATTCCATGTTGATGCATGTATGTTCTCATTGGACATGAAGTGCAGTACCTCCGAATACAAACACAGCTGGCAATTTGGGGGAACATGGAACATCAGTGTGAATTTTACTTACTTCTGTACTAATTGGAGAAATGAGTGAAGACCGAAAGATGCATAATCAGTGTTATTTCTAGAAAATGTTGCTAAGAAATGTCCATATAAAGCTTAGCTGTAAGCCAAATTAATGTGTCTACTTCTAGGAATCCAGACAGGACAGCTATGGGTTGACCCTATTCCATCTTATTAGTACAATATTCTACCACAACAAGTTTGCTTCCTTTCAGCATGGTGACTAACTGCATAAGTTGAGCTTTTTAGTCCTTTTGGCAGAGGCAGTCACTTTCCATTGGTACTTTTTTTTTATCCATTCCTTCCCTCACTGTGGTTGGATTTATTTTAGTAATATTTCCATCTCATTACCCTTTTTATCTATTTCCAATAAATGTTACTATTTTAGTAACATTTCCATCGCTCTCATTCTGTCAGCTAAGTCATTCTTCCTCCTGATGTGCATTCTTGCTGAACTCCCCACAGTATCCCAGCAGCAAACTTGCATCCTACTCAGTGTGGCTGAAACCAGATTTTCCCTGAACAGATGTGACACTCATACCACTGCACTGACAACAGTCATCGCTTTGGTTGTTCAGACTGCAGCTCACAGCAAGTAGCACTTGGCACAGGCCATCACTTCCGCTGAACGCTGGCTCAGACTCTTCACAAAGTCCTCAGTCTTAATATTAAACCGCACACAAAGACTGGGTAGGCTAACACAGAAATCACCAACAATTACTTCTCCTTCGCCATATTACGTCATGAAGTATTGAGACGGCTAAGTGTTGTATGTTTTATTTGGTGCAGCTAGGAGCCTAATTCGCAGTTCATTATTGCTGCTCAGGATTTTTGGAGGTTTGAAAATAATGAAGTGAAAGGGAGGAAGGAACTGGTCCATAAGTGGCCTCCTCGGCTTACCTTATGGGAGAAACATTGGTGCACCCACTAGTAACAAACATCTCACCTCTCACCCACCCTTGCACCCTCCCCTCCATATATCTACCTCTCTTTTCACTTCCCTTCACCTTCACTCCCCAAACCCTCTTCACTGTCTACACTTCCCGCTGCCTCAGGAAAGCAGCTAACATAATCAGGGACTACTCCCACCCTGGTCATTCTCCCTTCTCCCCCTCCCGTTGGGCAGAAGATACAAAAGCTGAGAACACAAACTAAGAGACACAAGGTCAGCTTCTATACCACTGTTATCAGACTCTTGAACGGACCTCTCATATACTAAAAGATGAACTCTTCAACTCTTGATCTCCCAATCTTCCTCATTGTGGCCCTTGCACTTTATTCGTCTACCTGCATTGCACTTTCTCTCTAACTGTAACACTATATTCTGCATTCTGTTTTCATTTTACTACCTCAATGTAATTATGTATGGAAAGATCTGTCTGGATGGCACACAAAATAATAAGCTTTTCACTGTATCTTGGTACATGTGGCAATAATAAACCAATACCAATACTCCCCATAAACATCAGGGCAATTGGCTTACAGTAGAAGCTTGGTTCCCTGTCATGTGTTCACAAGATCATAAGATCACAAGACAAAGGAGCAGAAGTAGGCCATTTGGCCCATTGAGTCTGCTCCATGAGCTAAACTAATACTATTCCTATCTCGCCCCAATTTTCGGCCTCATCCCCATATTCCTTGATACCTTGACTAATTAGATACTTATCAATCTCCTCCTTAAACGTGCCCAATGATTGGGCCTCCACAGCTGTATGTGGCAAAGAATTTCATAATTTCACTACCCTCTGGCTAAAGAAATTTCTCCTCATCTCTGTTTTAAACCAGTACCCTCTAATTCTAAGATTGTGCCCTCTAGTCCTGGGCTAGAGGTAGTGTTGGGCTTGACAGGTGCCAGTTCATCAAATTTGCCGGTCAGTTAAGAGTTGACCCAAGTGCTCCTACTTACTAGACCATGCTAGTTTGTAAAAGTGCCTGTTAACCAAGCTCCCACTGTGTAATAATTGTTCAAATCCACACTTCACATGTACCATAATGTCCGGATACATCCCATTCTTATAATACACAGAAAGTGCTGGAGGAACTCAGAAGGTCAGGGAGCATCTATAGAGGGAAATAAACAGTCAATGTTTCGGGCCAAGACCCTACATCAGGAATGAAAAGGAAGAGGGCAGAAGCCAGAATATTTCCCTCCATGGATGCTGCCTGACCTGCTGAGTTCCTCCAGTTCTTTTTGTGTATTGCTCCAGATTCCAGCATCTGCAGAATTTTTTGTGTCTCCCATTCTTATAAGCTGTGCACAGGGACAAGCCAGAACTGTTCAGTCTCCGGACCCAGAGTGATGTTACGTAACCTGGATAAAGACACTTACATCAAGTGAGCAGCATGCTCGTGCCCTCTGAACTTCTGATCCATATTCCCCATCTAGCCAAAGCATGCTGAATGCCTTAATACAATCACATCCTGCACATTCATATGTGAAAAGTCAAATCAGGCCCTTGCACCTTATTGTCCACCTGCAACTGCACTTTCTCCATTTCTGTGACTGTAACACTATATTCTGCATCATGTTATTGCTTTTCCCTTGTCCTACCTCGATGTACTTATGTTTTGAAATGATCCGTCTGGATGACATGAAAAACAAAGTTCTTCACTGTATCTCGGTATATGTGACAATTATAAACCAATTACCAATTATCAATCCATTCAGGTTTGGTAGCTGTTGGAGGCATAATATATATTCTGTAATTCCGAACAAAAATTTCTGTTCTGACCTGCCATGGGCTTGTAGGACATTCCAGCTCGTAAATGATAAGAGCACATGCCTGGACAGATGTTTATCTCATCCAGACATCTTAATTCCTTCTTACATCATTTATGCAGCTGGGTGTAGGTCTGAACAATCATCTCCTGATACTGGAAAGGATATAGCCAGGCTACAACCCACCAAGAGACATGTTGAAATAAAAATTGAAACTGGCTATGTGATTTGTTTCCCCATTTAAAAATACTGTACCTAAATTTGCAGCTTTTTTTAAAAAGGCACACAAGCATAGTGGTTAGCATAATGCTATCACAGCGCCAGAGACCCGGGTTCAAATTCAGCCGCTGTCTGTAAGGAGTTTGTACGTTCTCCCCGTGTCTGTGTGGGTTTTCTCCGGGTGCTCTGGTTTCCTCCCACGTTCCAAAGACGTACGGGTTAGGAAGTTGTGGGCCTGCTATGTTGTCACCGGAAGCGTGGCGATACTTGCGGGCTGCCCCCAGCACATTCTACGCAAAAGGGTGCATTTCACAGTGTGTTTCGATGTACATGTGACTAATAAAGAAATCTTATCTTTTAAGTAGACTTGTGATTCCCATGATCAATATGGCAACATGCATTCAATGAGTTACTTCCATGTGATTTTTATTTAATAGTTTCATGATGAATTCAACTTGTTTTGTAATGCTTGAAAGTACTCACAAACAGGTACTCAGTTGTTGAATTATTAGTTTTGTTAATTTTATGTTCATTAATGTTTGGGAGTGGGTGTCGCAGCAGTTAGATCTGCAGCCTCACAGCCCCAGGGACCCAGGTTCAATCCTGACTTTGTGTGCTGTCTGTGTGGAGTTTGCGCATTCTCCCTGTGACCACGTGGGTAGAATGGAAAGAGAATGCAGAAACCGAGGCGCCCGTGAGTGGACAGGGTGCACAACAGACACCTGGTGAGCCAAATACTGAACCACTGGGATTTCTGAATGGAAGGAAAGTGAATTATTGGAGTTTTGCTGTAAATGGTGATGTGATTGGCATCATCGTGTGGGATGTATTGGGATGTCATGTTAAGAACACAGAACACAGTAAAGGCCCTTCAGCCCACAGTGTTGTGCTGACATTTTATCCTGCTTTAACATCTATCTAACCCTTCCCTCCCACATCACCCCCCATTTCTCCATCATTCATATGTCTATCTAAGAGTCTCTTAAATGTCCCTAATGTATCTGCCCCCACAATCTCTGCTGGCAGTGCCTTCCATTAACCCACCACTCTCTGTGTAAAAAACTTACCCTTGACATCCTCCTTATACCTTCCTCCAATCACCTTAAAATTATATCCCCTCGTGTTAGCCATTGTTGCCCTGGGAAAAAGTCTCTGATTGTCCACTCGATCTATGCCTCTTATCATCTTGTAGACCTCTATCAAGTCACATCTCATCCTCCTTCTGAAGTGAAGGTTTTTTTTCCGGTAGAAAGAATTTTAAGTCTATGGAGTACCTTACAAGTGGGTGGAACCTCACTGAAGAAACACTGAAGAAAATTGGCAGTAAATGGTATAAGGTAATCAGATAAGAGTAGGTGGTTGTGGTCATCAACACAGGTGCACCTCAAGGCTGCATGTTTAGCCCCCTCCTCTACTCTCTTTACACCCAAGACTGTATGGCTAAACACAGCTCCAATACCATCTACAAATTTGCCATCAACATCATCAGGTTGCTTTACTTCGATGATGCCAGATCAGCCCCAGCATCCGTATTTCCATTACAGTAACTTCAGCATCAAGGTAAAGAGAAGTTTCTTAATATCAATGTGGGAATTAAAGGGAAAATGCAGACTCAATCGCCACTGAACACAGATACAGAATTGTCAGATACTGCAGGCATTTGACCCATCGTGTATGTTGCAGTTTGATAAAAGGTTTACTTTAGCTACACTCCCTATTCTTTCTCTTAAGCCCTGGAAATATATTTTCCTTTAAATATGTCGTCAATTCTTGTTTGAAATTTACGGGTGAATTCCTTTACACCACCTGATAGGACACTGGTTACAGATGATAACAACCAGCATATTTGTTTTCCTTCCTATTGCCTCCAGCTTTGTTACTAGTTATCTTAGCTCTGTACCTTCTAGGTACCAACCCTGCTGTTGATGGGACAGTTTCTCCTTGTTTACTCTTTGCTGTTTCGATGTACCTTACAACAGAGTGATTGGGCTGACAATGGTTGCTGTTAAATAATTGATTTCAATGAATATCCAAATGTTCTCTTTAACATAATAAATTATTTGCAACATTTGAGAATAGTCAAATACAAAAATACAATATATTAAATACTAAAATGTAAACAATATCTTTAAATGTGGGTTGGTGACGGCAAGTTTTAAAACATTTCAAAACATAATCGTTGCATGTTTTAATATCTGATAAATAGATGCTTAAGATATCTGTGTCTTTTCCAGAAGTCACGGGTTGTTAAACCCTCCAATTATTGAGTTGGCAGGAAATTCATTTCAGCATGTCTCAATGTTGTGGTTTGAAAAGCTTTGAAACATTGGTTGTGAGACTGTGAGTCATTAATTAAAGGGGTTGCAGCATATAAAAGGCAAACAACAGATAAAAGCTCAGTGAGAAAGAGAGAGACAGAGACATCATCTGCAGCTGATTACCAAAGCTTGTCAAGATGAAATCATTTCTATTGGCTTTTGTTGTACTTCAGGCTTTCCAATACTGTGCAGGTATTTAAAATGTAAAACTTTTCTTTCTGTTAAGATACCAAGAGAACTGTTTTGTGAATGTTGGTTGAACTTACAGTAGGAAAACTCAGAACAGGCAGGTGACTATAAACGCTAAGTACTGGTGTCACTGTCTTATCTTCTAGCCATCCCGGTGTTGGACTTCCTCCCAATCATTGAAGATGCACTGAGTCAATCCATTATACAGTTGAACAGCGACACAACTAGTGGTTACCTGTTTGCCGCCATCAATAATGAATTGCTGCATGTGAGCATTATTTGATTTAACATGACCTAATTTATTCTTCATGTGGGTATTTATTTCCTTCAGCCTTCTCTTCGTATCTGTTTTATCTCTCCCTCATATCCTATTTGTGGCTTTCTATTACTGTCACTTCTTTAATCTTTCACTTAGTTGCTACCTATGTCTCTTACAGTTCCTTTCACATATCTTGCAATTTATCACTTAATTTTTCTGTCTCTTCCCCTTAGTTTTCTGTACACATCTTTATACCCATTATTTCTTTGATCTCTTCTGTTGGGATATCAAGTATTAATTAAATTCCCTCCTCTCTCTTTCCACTATCTTTGAGTCTTCCTTATCTTTTGTCTCAGTGTTCCTGTCTTTCTTTTTCTGCTTTCTTTTTTTGTAACTTGTCTTATGATGTAAGTAGAGTGTTAATGGCCTGAAATGGCATTAGATTATTTGATAGTCCTTTTGAGCTGTTCCTTCAATCTTGGAAGGGAGCTTCACAGGGGCTGCTGGTTTGTTCCTCTGTTTTGGTGTGGGAGGTAGGTAGAGAACTTTCACACATTTAAAGTAAGTTTCCAAGGTATAGATTGGACCTCAATCACAATGTTCAGGTGGATAGATTGTGCACCTGGCAAGTTTTTTTTTCTATTTGTTCAAGGTAGTGAGAAGCTTAACCACCATCACTGCTAGATGTTCCATTTAAAAACTGTCGTAAAACCTTTTATAATCATTATAGTTTTGTGGTAAGGCTTCTCTCCCTCTACCGTTCTTTCCCTCCAACAATGAGAAAGTTCCAGCCAGCTGATGGCCGGAACATAACTCTCTCTGAAACTGTTCATCTGACCCAACCTAACATGTACTCAACCTACTGGAGAATGGGTGGGAGTGCAGTGGGCAATAGAAATGGAAACTAAGTTGCTTATTCCCCCAAGGCAGCAACAATGAACAAGTATTGTGCACACTGTGTTCATAAAACACCTGTTGCACAATAGCAATAAAAGTTGACTTATCTGTAATTCTGCCTCAGATTCTCTCAATTTTTCTCCTTTTCTCACTCTGTTTATTTTTAAGATTTTTCTTCATAATCGATCCCTCCAGTTCCAAACTGCATCTTTGCTTCTAGGCTTCAGAATTCTCCTTCTGAGCCTCTCCACTGCTCTAAATCCCTCTCCTTTTAAGCTGCTCATTGAAACCTACTTCTTTGAACCAAATATTATCATAATCCATCCTGATATCTCTTCTTGTGACTCAGTCTCAAATCTTGTTTGATGTGGTGTGCTTTGGGACATTCAACTATGTGAGAGGGGCTAATAGGAATAAGGTTGTTGCTATTATAACTTACACCCCCAGTTTCTTTGAGACAACCTTACTGTGACTTGTAATCCTTCTGAGCCTTGCAATGTTGATCTATCCATGTCGTAAATTGTTAGTAACTTCAATGTTTTACTTGCAAATAATTGCTGCAGGACAATGTGAATAAGTGTGGTTTTAGTGGCTTCAGAAGTTTTTCTTCCTTAATGAAGCTGATAATTCACATTTGATAAATCTGCATGTTTGTTCCTTAGGTTAGCCCTACAGGACCAAATGAGATATCTGTGGACCTGAGATTTAACGCAAGGGAAACCCTCTGTCCCAAAAACAGTGGAATGGAGGTTGAAAACTGTGAGCTGAATAGAAGCCCCTCAGCTGTGAGCACTGATATTATGTTTTCTTTAATTCATTGTCCTTAATTTTGTGCTCGTAATGATGGAGAAACTGTGTACGATTGTTTTGATTACACTGTGAAAGTGACAGCACAGCTCAAAAGAAAACAAATACCTAACTGGTTTCAACATGTTTTCAGGCATTATGAGATCAAGCAAGGTGCTGTATAAATATAAATCTCTTTTAGATGGGATTAGGGAATTGAAGAGAACTTCAAAACTGTACCAACTATTCTCACTGTAACAACCCTTGAAAAATGTAAATATTGTTAACTGAGTATTTATTGGCATACTACAGCATAATTTTTGGTCAATGCCTCTCTGTCACTGAAAAGCTAGTTTTATCTGTGCTGACAAATTTCCTCAGAGTAATTATTTCAAAATTCTATGTTGTATTAAATAACTACATATTAACATTATTTTGATGTTTTAAGTTTGTTTATGGTGTTTAGTTGATATTTTAATTTCAAGTGTATGCCCCTGTCTTTATTTCAGTTTTTCTGACAGATCTTCTTTACAAAGTGATTGTAACTATCAGCTGTGACTTTGTTTATAGCTTTCTTGCCTTTCAGTGGGTTCAAGTCCTTCTCCAGGGATACACACAAAACTCCAGGTTGGCCTCGTTGAGTAACACACTGTTAGGTTGTGTTGTCTTTCCAATGAGATATTAAACCACGATCCTGGTTACTCTCTTTTGTAGATGTAAAAAATACCATAAGATTATTTCAAAGAAGAGCTAGTCAATTATTCCCCATATCCCTCATTGAACTTTATTGAGGCAGGGTATTTGGTCATTATCACCATTCATTTGTGGGAGCTTACTGTTCACATCTTGAGTACAATATTTTCTATATTACAGCAGTAACTCCAAAAGAACCTGATTGGCTATAAAACATTTTGGGATGCTGTGAAATGTACTACATAAAGGCAAATCATTATTTTAGGTCAATGTACTTATTCCTTTCTTTAATCCACAGGAAATCGTTACATGTCACAGCAGTGTTACCTATTCATCGGGAACGTTTGTCGATGTTTTTCTACGTTGCAAGGACGCAAGAACCAGAATTATGGACAGCATCAGTTCATCATCCTCCTTCGAGAGTAGTGAAGAGGTATTTGAAAGCTGCAAGTTTATTCTGAATGCCAGTTAACATTGTATGGTGTTTATTGGACTGCATGAAATAAAATCTTTTCCTTGCTACAACTGAGACATATTTTCACTGCTGCCTGTTGGCAAGTACTGGATGGCAGGCCTGCCCAATTAACTTGAGTGGGTTGAAGATTAACTCACTTCTAATTTTAGTTAAACCTTGAATTTTAAATGTTTGCCATTATATCAATTTATTTTTAATTGAATTGATATAATGGCAAACATTTAACACTTTTAACTGGAGGTTTTAAAATGGTAAGAAACTCCCAATGACAAAGTACAGCCTCTGTCCTTATCCTGGAAACATAATTACTGGGTCTGATTCAACCCTGCTGACCACAGACCAATTGTTCCATGGCTGCTGCGGTCCAGTTTGAAAGCTGATCTGAGCACTGCTTTCAAGCAAACACAATGTAGTGAGGGTGGGGGGGGGGGAGGTGTTGGGGGAGGTGGGGGGAGGTGGTGAGACCTAAAGTAATATCCAAAACTGCTGGCAACATTCAGTAGCTCTGGAATTACTGCAGAGAGGTGAACTGAGTTATGGTCCAGTTGTCGACCCTGTGCATGAAACGTTGGAGGGGACACGTTTCAGATAAGGTGCGGGCTTCTCTGCATGCCACAGAGTTCTACCTCCGCTGCAGACATCTTCTGGAAGTCAGCCCGGTCAATAGGCATAGCTTAAGGTTGTGGGTGCAGACTGGGAAAGGCCACATGAGAAGGAAAGGAGTCTCCAGCTGTGACTGGTAGAAAGGTGTGATGTTTCGATCGGAGATGATCTAATGAGGGCACAGTGCCAATATACTGGACTCCAAGAATGCAAGGAAGCTTGGGGCTCTGTATTCCTGTCCCACAAACGCTTGCCTTCTCTCTAAAGCTCCCCTTGCCTCCCTTCAGTGGCCAGTATTCCCAAACCCTGGGAAAATCCATTGCAGAGAAGTTAAACGTGAAGCTTCTAATCTCATCATGGAATGTAAATGATCAACTCAGTTGCTGGGAGTTGGGTTTGTTTTAAGAACCTCATCCACCACCTTGAAATCCAGGTGGACAAAATAGCCCCAAGTTGTGAGATCTAAAAATTTAACATCCTGCCTGACACCAACACAACTATTTCTGTGGATTAAAATTACCTGTATGGTTTTAATCATTTCATCAGAACCGGTGAAGTTTAGTGACATAACATGTTTCGAACAATTAAAGAGGAATGGAAAGTATTTTAGATGGGTGGGAGTATTACGTAAACTTTTAACTTATTTATTCTTTGCAGACAAAAGTCTTGTTTGATGTATGTTAAGGAATTTAATATTATTTCAAATTTGTTACGCTATGAAGTTATGAATAACTTCCAAGCCAAGCATGCTATGGAATAAAAGAAAATGTAAAAGTCCTTATATCTTGGGCCAACACCATAGCTTCTACCAGAGTTAGATGCACTTCCATTATTACATAAATCTAGTGCAAATTTGTGTGGCTTATGGTGATATGAGGAGGTTGCTGCAGTGTTTAGAGTTTAGTCACAGAATTACAGTACTTTAGGATTGCATGTGGCTAATGGACCTGGCCTCTCAGAATGTGAAATCAGTTCAATCACACACAGAGAAAGAGCTCTTCCCTCTCTAGAGGAAATTTACAACGATCTTACACACCTAAAACACCAAAAGAATTCTCCCCTGCAATGCCTGAAGAAAGGAACCTTGAAAATAGGAGAAAAATACCTGTATCATCCCCATGAAAGATACCATTGGTCACCAAAAGGAGCTACCTCCGGTTCTGCATCAACAAAATCAAACTAATAAATACAGGAGAGTGATATAGATATGTATTATTAATTCCATATGACATAGAAGGCCATTTTAGCCCCTGTTCACAGTATTCTCCCAGTAATTTTCCCTATAACCGATTCTCCTCACATTCCCATCAACTCCCCTTATTTTCTACCACTCACCTACAGACTAAGCATAACTTAACACTAATTAACCTACCAACCTGCATGTCTTAGGGGTGCGGGAGGAAACAGGAGCGTCCACAGTCACAGGGTGAACATGCAAACTTCAAACAGACAGCACCGGAGGCCAGGATTGAACCCGGTTCACCGGCGCTGTGAGGCAGCGGCTCTACCAGCTGCGCTGTTCTGCTACCTTTCATGCTACCTTTCATTACTGAACAGCCGGGAATCTGAGACAGATCAGTGCAGGAATGGGGAATCAGAGGGCTGAACAGCCACTTTCTATGCCTGTTTTTATGATTGTACAAACAGTCACCTCTTTCCCCCAGCCTATTTGAATTTACGCCTTATACCGTTCAACTCTGTCTTTCCTTCCCAACATCTTTCTGCACCTCTGACGTCGGCCTTAATGTCTTCATTACAGATCCTGTTCCAGAGGAGGTCACCACAATTTCAGGATGAGTACTACTCATCAGTAAGTATGATTGATCATTAAAATCTGTACAGTTACCACGTGGGGATCACAGAGTCATACCTCTTCCAGTGCTGTAACCAGTCATCCAAAGGATCCCCAGGAGCTGAGGAGCATAGAACTCTGAGCACTTCAGGGAGGCCAATAGGGTAAGGGGGCAGGGTGAAGACATTGTTACTCATTCACAGGGTATGGGCATTGCTGGTAAGCCATCACTTACTTCCCATCCCTGAGCACCCTTGGAAGTGCTAATAAGCAGACTCCTTAAACTGCAGCAATGTGTCTCCTTTCCACTCCCATTGCCCATGGCTCAGGTAATCTGGTGGTCAATGAACATCTTCCAACTTGAAGGGAGTGCATGGACTGTGAGTTTCCTGTCTCCCTGGTGCAGAGTGGGGCCCAGTGTCACATCAGCAGAGAGCCCCTGGTGACACGAGACATGAGTTAGAAATTCACCTTGGAGGGTATCATAAAATGGAACATCTCACATTGATTACTAGAAATATGCACACCCTCCCTTTAAAATTCAGTTCCCTTTGCTTTCTGTGGCACTGAGTCATGGCACTTGTTGACTCGCGCTGATGATACCGCCTCTAGTGGGCACTATCTGAGGAGAATATCCATCCAGCATGCTGCCAGCTTTATGGAGTTCCAGGCTACATCTTACTTTGAGCAGTGTTTCCCTGAGTTTGTGAGGCCACAAATGACGGAAGATGCTCTGAACGTGCCCCTCGTGTCACAAGCACAAGCCATTCCCAGTAAAGGACACTTTGTGAATGCTGGTAGAGTGGGGATATCATCAGATATCACACACACTCCAGCTGCTGCCCATTACCTATGGGTTGTCAATGGTTAAAATAGCACAGGATGTAATCATGAGACCTTGGAGTTAGACTCTCTTCATTATATATTAGGTCGACTGGAATAATCGGCCATCTGGTCAACGCCGGAGGAACGGCTCTGCCGCGGGGAAGAAAAATAACCAGAGGCAGAATCTGAGCCAGGGTCTGTCATCCAAGAAGATTCCACGTCGTAAACAGAATCCGGACTCTGTCGCGGAATAAACAGTCAAAGTACACACAAAGCTACACATGCACCACGCATGCTTTAAAGCCAGCAGTGGAACCTAAAAAGTATTCTTTATTATATCTTTCACTCAGTGATGTAAGTCACATTGCTCTTCAATCTTGTTCAAGTTGAAAGCAAGACAATAAAGCAAGTCAATGAAAGTGTGGAGTGTCCTGCCACAGTTTTGTGATAACTGACATTAACCTGAAAATATCTTACAATTGTTCTCACACCATTGAAATGAATCTGAAATTAATTAATGAATCTGAAAATATCTCAGACTATTGCCTTCAAAAGAATTCTCGGTAGATAGACCAAATCGAGAACCTAAAATGAAACTGGGGTCATAGCAAGTTATATTTTTAAATTATGTAAGATCTGTTTCTCCTGTTAATGTTCTCATGGTCTGTGTGACCTCCTGGTCTGCTTTGGATGAGTTGAGGAGAGTGTGGAAAATTCTTTTCCAGAAATTATTCCAATGTCAGTCCAGGAGGTTTTCTGTTTCTTGGCTTGTCCAAGCAAATTAAATGTCTGAGGTTAGGGGAGGGGGATGGAAGGGTGTAATCGGATGTGTATGTAGGAAACTGGAAGCAGGAGTAAAGCACTCTGTCGGCAAGTCTGCTTCACCATTCCACATCGTGGCTGAACTCTGGCCTGGTTCCATTTCCTGACTTCATTCCTGAAAGGACTGATTACATTTTCAGAGCACATCTGCTTGTCCCAGACTCATTAGCTACGACCTACGATTTCCCTATAATGGCCCATGAAAAACTGGAACAACTCATCAATGAAACTTCAAAGTTCCAGGGACAACAATGGGTTATGTGTAATCATAGCTCATAATTTAACAAGTTATCATGGGACCCTCCTTGCCCAAACCCTTTCACATATGTACGATAACCAGAATTGCTCACACGGCTTCATATGCAGCACGGCAGTGTAGCAGTTAGCGTAATGTTATTACAGCACCAGCAACCTGGGTTCAATTCCCGCCATTGTCTGTAAGGAGTTTGTACATTCTCCGTGGGTTTTTTCCGGATGCTCTGGTTTTCTCCCACGTTCCAAAGACGTGCAGGTTTGGAGCTGTGGGTATGCTATGTTGGCATCAGAAGAATAGCAATACTTGTGGGCTGACCCCAGCACATTCTCAGTAACACAAGAAGACGCATTTCACTGTGTATTTCGATGTACATGTGATTAATAAATAAATATCTTATCTTATCTTATCTTATATGTGGCCTAACCGGAGATTAATTTGGCTACATAGAATTTAGAAACAATCTTCCAACATTTCGTATTAGAAGTCATAGAATCTTACAGCATGGAAACAGGCCATTCAGCCCATCTCAACTGATCGTCACCCTTCTGTACTTATCCCATCTTCCAGCACTTGGTTCATAAGCTTCAATGCCTCGGTGATTCAAGTGCTCATCTAGACACTTCTTAAATGCTCCAAGCAACCCAATCTCACAGGCAGTGCATTCTGGATACCCACCACTCTCTGGGTGAAGAAAGTCCCTCTCATAAGCTCTTTGAATGTCTTCACCCCTACCCTAAATCTATGTCCTCTAGTTTTATCTACCTCTGACGTGGGGAAAGGTTTCCTGCAGTCTACCCTATCTATCAACCCTCATAATTTTATATACCTCAATCATCTCTCCTGTTAACCTCCTCCACTCTAGGGAGAACAGACCCAGCCTCTCCAGTCTCTCCTCATAACTGAACTGCTCCATTCCAGGCAACATCCTGGTGAATCTCCTCTGCACCCTCTCCAGCACTACGATATCCTTCCTATAGTGTGATGACCAGAACTGCACGCAGTACTCCAGCTGAGGCCTGTTCGAGGTTTTATAGAGTTGGAGCATAGCCTCCTTACTTCTGTATTCAATGCCCTGACTAATGAAGGCCAGTATCATGCATGCCTTTCTAGCCACATTGTCTACATGCATTGCCACCTTCGAGGATATATGGACTTGTATTCTAAGGTCCCTCTGTTCCTCAATAGTCCCTAAGATTGTCCCTCTGTTAATCAATACTCTCTAATACAGTGGTCTGGTCCTCTTGTTAAAAAGACTGGCATTCTATTCAGCGACGTTAAGCAGTAACGTTGGACTATTCCAATCGCTCTAAAATGCTTGTTGGGCCATTTAAAGGGAGTTACTCATCATAACTTGTTAAACTGGAGTTTCCTATAGGCCACACTGGGTAGGGATGGAAAATTTCCTTCTCTAAAGAACATTAATGAATCAGAAAGGCTTTTCTGACGATCTCATACTTCTATGGTCACTGTTACTTCTATTAGCTTTTTACCACAGATTTATTTAAATTCTCCTTGGTAGAATTTGAACTGACATCTCTGGATCATTAATTCAGGCCTCTGAACATTAGTCCAGCAACTTATCCACGATGCTACTGTGTCCTGTGAATGTCATTAAATGGAACAGAGCCAATTTATTCATTCACCCCATCCTCTCCTGTCAGGTACAGCCGGTCTCTCCACTCCCAGGCAGTCTATGTCCATAGTAGTTTAATGGTGTCCATTAAGTCAACAAAAGGTCAAAACAATTCAACAGGATTCTTGTTTGACTTTTTAAAAGTTGATTAGAGTGAGCAGAACCTAGTCTAAATATTATGCTAAATCATTCCAGGTGTACGCAGATTCCTAAGAGTTATGAAATCATTACATTAAACCTTGTTCTACTATTTGTTTTCTTCCTCCAACAGCTATAAATCCAAGGAGGTCTGGCTCACTGCAGACTACCTTTACAAGATCAAAGAGTAGCTCCAAGTCCAGTTCCAAAACTCTTCCTCCCTTTCACAGGGTCCTGACCCAAAACGTTGACCGTCTGCTTTTCTCCGCGGATGCTGCCTGACCTGCTGAGTTCCTCCAGCATCTTGGTGTTCTTTCTGTTTATATCGCTTGTCCCACCAGCCCCTCTCTTCCCAACCGTCCTGCTCCACAAACTTCCTGCTCTCTGGAATGGAAAATCCTAAACACACTATCAATGCAACAAGCAAAAATGTTCCAGTCTCAAACCAAAGCTTTAGTTGGCAACAATGCCAATTGAAACTTTTGGCTGGATATGGTAAAAATCTTGAGTTTGAAGCATATAAGTTTGAAGTATATCTTGACGCTTTACAAGATCAAAGGGTGGCTCTGAGTCCATTGCCACAAACTCTTCCTTTCACAGTCTTTCTGTTTATCATTCTTGTCCCACCAACTCCTCCCTCCCCAACCCTCCTGCTCCACAAACTTCCTGCTCTCTGGAATGGAAAATCCTAAACACAGCACCAATGCAACAAGCAAAAATGTTCCAGTCCCAAACAAATGCCAGGACCTACCACTTGAATGAACACAAGTATTAGAAGTAAATGGCACTAATTTAACAGAAATAGCTACACCTGCAGAGCAACTATAATGCTCTAACACTGAATCAAATATCCAGAAACTCTCCAAGGCAACTCTTCTCATAGGCCCCTTCTGTAAAGGATCAAGGGGAATTCTGAAGAAAATGGCACAGAAAAACAAAACAGTTGATCCCATTTTGCCCCAAGTGGAATGTAAGAAGATAGTCCAGCACAAAAGGACATCAGCCTCAAACACAAATGCCAGTATCTTCCTCTTCCAGACCCCATCATCTCACTCAACTCATTGCTTTTGAAATATATCTTCCTCAACTGCTTATCCAATCTTTTACTAAATGTTGAAGGGATGCTGCACAGGCAGAAGGTGTGCAGGGACCTAAGAGATGGAATACATTCTACGAAATCATCGCTCTGAGAGATATGTTGAGATTGACAGTCAGGCCACTAATCATTTACAGTGAGAAGGTATTGAACAAAAACAGTGAGTGTATAAGGAGGTAAACATGCCACTGGTTGTTCTGAAATGAGGTGATTCTTAAAGAAGTTTTTAAAATTATCGTCTCTGGGAGCAAACTGGAGTTTGCAGTGTCAATCACTGTTTGCCCTTTAAATTTAATCTGTTTGAAAGTTTAACCTGTATGTTAGACATCAAGCATTTTGACAAACAGCTGATATCATCCAGATGTTTATTATTATTCACACAGTCCCTTTGGGGTCACGTCACTCTATCCTTGTCAGCTTCTGTGATTTGCAGTCTTAGATCAGGAGGAAATGAATACCATTCAGATCTACAACCCATTAGAGATGTGAATAAATTCACTTACACAGCAGAGCTTTGAACTTTGTTTTTTGCCACTAATGGGTCAGGTAACAAGAGAAGCTCACTATTTAATATGCAAACATTTTGTCAACCCCAGCCTCCAAGCTCTTGCTTTTGCAAACTTTCTTTAGTGGTGCTCTCACTGCCTTGCTTCTGAGAGCTTCACACCAATCTATGTGACATTTGACTTCCCAGTGACTTCAAAGTTACACCAATCATCTCCTACTCTAACTGAGCTTTCACCAGGACCCCCTGGTAGAATACTTCATTTTATTTAATTTTCTTTTCACGGAATGTGCATATTTTAAAAATAAAATGTAAGAACCACAGAGTCACACAGCATGGAAACAGATCTTTCAGCTCACCCAGTCCACGATATCAACCACCCAACTCTACTAATCCCACTTTATTCTCGCCACTTTACCATTGGCGTACCCCCCTCCCCTCCGCTCCACTCCAAAGTCTACCACATTCAGGACAATCTACCATATCCAGTTAACCTATCATTCCACACAACCACACAGTCACAGGGAGAACTTGCAAACTCCACGCAGACAGCACCTACGGATTGAACTCAGTCTGCTGGAGCTGTAGGGCAGCAGCTCTACTGTTGGCATTGCTTAAGCAATAAATCATAATTCCTTTTATCTTTTCACTACCTATTCTTTACAGCGGCGTGGCTATTATACTTTAGATCCCAAGAACATTAATGGAGGTTAATTGAATACTGTGGAAAGCACATGCAAGGAACATGATGCACACTTAACCAATGCCTATTTAACTCAGAGTAGGTTGAGCACAAAAATCTTGTTCTCTTCCTTCATTATTATGATCGTGTACGCAGAGTTTAATCTCATGAACAGCTGAAACTGGGAGGAGAGCACTAATTGAAGTCATACCTGCACGGCTTAAAGACTTTTGACATGTAGAGATTGGTTGGGGGAGTAAATTTCCAAAGAGTGTTCCATTCCACCTTCAACATTTCATGTGAAGCACCATTTTATCACACTGATAGGATTGCACCAAACACAATGTGGTGAAGCATGTGAAGCTCTGAGCCTCTGGGGCTGTACAGCTCCAGTGACCTGGGTTCAGTCCCAACCTCAGGTGCTGCCTGTGTGGAGATTGCATGTCCTCCCTCTGACCACATGGGTTTCCTCTCGCATTGCAAAGATATGTGGGTTTGTAGACTAATTGGCCAGTGCAAATTTCCCTTACTGCGTGAGGTATAGAAGGATAATAGGTGGCAGGATAAATTAGCTGAGGAAATGGGATTTCACAGAGAGCCAATATAGACTCGATAGGTTGAAATGGCCTTTTTGTTCATATATATGGCAGAATAAAAACCCAAGAAATATTTACAGAAATTAAAAAAGGATGGCAGTATGGCTTTGCTTAATTTTAGTTTTTACTATTGGGCAATTAATATTCAAAATTTAATCTTTTGGACACAAGATTTAGATGTAATTCAACGTCCACGATGGGTGTATCTCAAGCGTGAGTCAGTGCAAAGGTTTTCATTGGCTTCTACTTTAGGGGCCTCGCTCCCCTTTGCACTTACTAAATTGAATAAGCAAATGATTAATCCAATAACTAAACATACAATACGCATATGGTTTCAATTTCGTAAATTTTTTGGATTGAATAAATTTACTTTATCAAGTCCTATTCTATCTATTCTTTTCCTTCAACCATCTAGAATTGATCTAGCTTTTCTTTTATGGAAAACAAAGGGAATAACATGTTTTCGTGATCTATTTGTTGATAACTGTTTTTTGTCTTTTGAACAGTTGTCTAATAAATACAATTTGCCTAGATCACATTTTTTTAGATATTTACAGATAAGAAACTTGATGTTACTCTACCTACTTTACCGATACCACATCCAATTGAAATTACAGAAAAAATTTTAGGTTTTAACCCTTGTCAGAAGGGCTTGATAGCAATAATTTATTATTTGATTATGAAAATATATTTAGGGATACTGGACAAAATTAAGAATGAATGGGAAAGAGAACTTCAGATACCTCTACCTATAGAGACATGGAAGAAAATTCTTCAATTAGTTAATACCTCTTCAATGTGTGCTAGACACTCTCTAATACAGTTTAAGGTGGTTCATAGGGCCCATATGTCTAAGGATAAGCTAGCTCACTTTTATAACCATATAAATCCTATCTGTGATAGATGTAATTCAGAGGTGGCTTCCCTGACACATATGTTTTGGTCCTGCCCTCTTTCGGAAAAATATTGGAAAGACATTTTTGATATCATTTCAGTGGTATTGAATATTGATTTACAACCACATCCTATTACTGCAATTTTTGGGTTACAAATGATGGATTCTGGCCATTTATCTGCCTCAGTTTGTCATATGATTGCATTTGTTACATTAATAGCCAGAAGATCCATTCTATTTAAATGGAAAGATCCTAAACCTCCTACTACATTCCAATGGTTTTCCCAAACTATAACATGTTTAAGCTTAGAAAAAAATTAGGAGTGGTACGGTTGATCCTTCAGTTAATTTTGAAGAAACTTGGAGCCCATTTATTCAGCATTTTCATATGATATAAGCTGACCTTTTCCGAATCCTTCTCAATAACTTTCTATTTGAATATAGAGGAGCGGAGTTAATGACATAACAATTTTTTTAATCAATGAACTACGACAGCCCAGTTTTTGTTTAGATCTTGGGTAGTTTTTGTTTATTATTACCATTCATTTTGTTTTGTTACTATTTTTTCTTACTTTGGGTTTTTTTTCCTCATATAATCAAATTTCTTTTAAATCTTTTTCATGTTCAATTGTTAAGAGATTGGGGGTTTCAGATTACATATTTTACTCTTTGTGTTTGTATACGTTAACTGTTATTATTGTAATCCCGATCTCTTTATATCATGTGTATAATTGCTATTGTTATGTATATTAATTCGAAATTAATAAAAAGATTGAAAAGGAAAGAAATGGCCTTTTTTTCTGTTGTAAGGAAGTAGAAAAAGCTCTCCCCCTTAGCTCCATAATCCAAAGGCATAAAGACTCCAGTCAAAAGACGTAAGAGAAAACTTGATCATTTAGGAAACTAATTGACAACCTGGCTACACGTCTAGGCTGTTTGAACACTTTAGAATCATGAAGTAAGAATTGAAAAAAACACCTAAAAGTGGAGGCCATTTCCTGATGCCAAGTTTGCACGCACTCAAGATTGTTCTCAGTCTCAAGAGCACACGTGTAAAATGGGTGCAGATCAGTGCAGATAACTGGAGCCCAAAGTAAGGAGCCACACCTACCTCTTGTACATTTCTATTTTAATTATGTGTAGTGTGATGCAGAAGAAGACAGCAAGAAGTTTGTGATTGGTTCAAAATGGTGGTATTATACATTCTATTTAGTTTATCAAAATATTGTGACATGTGCAGCTAACATTGTTAAAAAATGGTGTGGTGATTGTTAATGTGTTAAGAATATGGGAAACAGTTTGATTAAAGCTGGTTGCTATGGTGATATGTCATGTGACAGGAATGTGGTACAACAGGCAGTTGATTGAGCATGTGTATAAAAGGACAGTTTGCCATTGCTGGAGAGAGCTGTTTTTTTTTGGATTGAAGTTGGACTAAGGATCAGAGGCAGAGCTGTGCTGATGATAGGGCTTTGCAACAGCAAAAGGGATATGAGAGAACAGTTTTGTTTATTTTTCTTGAAAACTCTTTGTTTCCTGGACTGATTGAACAGACTTTGCCTTCAAACTGTAGTCATGGCCAAGTGGTGCCAAGGGCCATTGAAGACTCCTACATTTACTGTTGCCAGGAACAGCAGAAGGGTGTGAGAACTGAACAGTGCAAACTGCTACTAATTGTGTTATAAAACCATTTTTTTGAACATACCAATTGAATTGGAACCATGTTATAATAAGGCAGCATTTTCTGACATTTGGTGTAGTTGTCAGGATCCAACCAATATATGGAAGGAAGGAAAAGGCTTCCAAGAGAAGCACAGAGGGAGAATGTCGAATACTGGGGTGGATGCCATCTGAAGGGTTTAGTCTTGTTGCTGAGTTACTGAGTAAAAACTAGGCCACCTAAAGATTGGAATTAGGTAATAGAAAAAACTGCAAAGAAACTGCCCTCTGCTATTAAAGATTGTTCAATGAAAATGGGCAGCCTCGATAATCCTGAGCAAAATGTAAGCAGTTTGGATGGATATCACCTACTGTGGGTTGAAGCTTACAAGAAGAAAAATATGCATTAGAAGCCGAGAGAATATTCAGATGCAGAATTCCAATGTTGCATTAGTAGAGGTCATACAAGATGCTTAAGAGAGAGTGAAAATGGTGGAGGATAATATGCCCAGCCCAGCTGTTTGATTACATACAAAATACAAAAAAACTTGTGAGGTAAAGGAAATGAACAGTTAATCCAGAAAAGGTTAAGGCTCCATTAACAGATGATTGGCCTCCTGACCTGTGGGCCTTTTCTGAGGAGGAGAGAGAATGGATGAAAGGGGAGGAAGAAGAAAATGTCTGACCCTCGATAACTAACAAAACTTGAGGAATTGCAGGACAATGGCCTCAACCCTCACAGGTCCTGTGTGACTACTGCCAGAGTTACAGTATATATCAAAACAAAACAAACAACTAGCATGGGAAACCTTAGGGCCCTGGTTAACAAGACTCTGGGACCAGGGGCGGATGCTATCTGCCTTGTTAATCAAGAGCTGCATAGGTCAGGAGCTCTCTCCCTAGATCCAATGATAAATCAGGTTTTGCAGACAGGAGCCAGGGAATACCTGCAGTCCCTATTGAAATGTATAGTAGTCTCTGTTACAGATAGATATCCTGATCTCATGGATTGCGAGGAGAAATGTACCCCCAGAAAGTGGGACAAAGATTAAGGCTCATGGCAACCCATTTGGGGATCCATAGGAACAGATGGGGTTGTGTTTTCCAGTGGTATGAGAAGCTGTCAGATGAGACCTAATCTCATACATGTGAAAGGAGTCCAATGGTAGTATTAGGACCTGCATAAGGAAGTCCTGTAGACCACATAGGACTGTTGCTTGGACAATTGGGGGATGCAGAAGAAAGATGTGTGAGTGCCCGAGTGGTACAACTGAAAAAGGAAAACAAAGGAAATAGGTTACATAAAGCTGAGGAAAATGCAGATAGACAACAGGAAATTACTAGAAGGGACATGTTTATTGCTTTGCTGAAAGCAGGAGTGGCTAAAGAAGAAACAGACAGTATTCCCACTGAAACAATGCAAGTAATATACAAAGAAAAGTGTGGTGGAGAGGATCCTATACCCTATCCCCCGTTGAGTAAGGGCAATGGGATCTAACCGAGAATGGTTGGGTATTAAAGAAACTAATCTTTTCCATGACGACCAAACAGAAGGATTATATCATGACTTTTCCTCGTCAATATCTGAGACAGGTTACTCCCCTTCATGGACTCTGTCTATACCTCTCGCTGCCTTGGTGAAGCAGCCAGCATAAACAAAGACCCCACCCAACCGGGTCATTCTCTCTTCTCTCCTCGCCCATCAGGCAGAAGATAGAGGAACCTGAGGGCACATGCCACCAGTCTCAAGGACAGCTTCTATCCCACTGTGTTAAGACTATTGAACAGTTCCCTTATACGATGAGATGGACTCTTGACTCACAATCTACCTTGTTTGACCTTGCACCTTATTATCTACCTGTAATGCACTGTTATTGTTATTGTTTTTTATTAATTAAATTAAATTCAATTAAATTCTGTTATTGTTTTTACCCTGTACTACCTCATTGCACTGTGTAATGAATTGATCTGTACGATCGATATGCAAGACAAGTTTTTCACTGTACCTCGGTATAAGTGACAATAATAAACCAATATCAATACCAATTAGTAACCCCATTCCTGAGGGGTGTGGCAGGGGTCCTAATAAAGTGATTACTAGGCAGACGACTAATAAAGTGTCGCTGGGCCACATGTACCATTGACCATGTATTATGGTTCAGGTATTAGACTCTGGTGGTTCCGAGAGCTGAGGTAGTGCTTATACATGGCAATCCCAGGAAATGTGCTGGAGTCAAAATTGTAGTTAATGGATTTGGGGAGGACAGACCTTGGCTGTAAGGACACATGTATATTTAGCCATTAGAAGGAGAGCATCATTCACTGCTGCAGTGCTAACTACCAAAATTCCTGAGTATATTCTTGGGATAGATACAGAGACAAGAGCTTAAACTGTCAATGGGTAGATTTGCATTTGGAGTCAGGAAAGTTAATGTTGTAGTGTGGTCGGCAAGATGGGAACTGTTGCATGTCCCAGGCCTGTCACAGGTGAAAAATGTGAAATTGTATCAATTGCCTGGGGATCACAGAAAAGTCGCTGATACTATAGAGGAACTTACAAAAGTGCAGATAACAAGACCAAATGCTTCTCCCTGTCATAGTCCAGTTTGGCCAGTAAAGAAACTAGGTGGAAGCTGGAGAATGATGGGAGAATTTGAATAAAAATGACCCTCTGCTAACTGTTGTGGTGCCAGATATTATGACTTTAGTAGATAAGATTTCACAAGGAGAAGACCAATGGTTTGCAGTTTTGGACTTTGCAAGTGCATTTTTCTCAATATTATTAGATCAAGATTCATGAAATCAATTTGCTTTCACATGGGAAGGATATCGGTGTACATTTCAGAGGTCACCACAAGGGCATTTATGTAGTTCAACCCTATTCCGTGGTTTAATAGCAAGAGATTTAGCTGAGTGTCATCTCTCACCCGTTATCCCAGTTGCACAATATATTGTTGTGGGAACAAAGTGAGCAAATAGTAAGTGAAGCTTCACATGATGTGGTTGAGCAATAAGCACATCAACCAAAAGAAATTACAAGGACCTAGCACTAACGTGGTATTTTGGGGTATACGATAGAGTAAAAGAGCAAGGATCACACCAGAAAAGGTGAAGAACAAAATTCAGGATATGGTGCAGCCACAACCAAGGTAGGGGCACAAAAGTTCATAGGGTTTCTGGGGTACTAGAGACGATATATAAGGTGACGGAAGAAGACGTCTTTTGAATGGGGACCTGAGCAACATAGACTTTGAAGCTACCAAAAGAACCAATCATGACTGCCTTCTCTTAAGCCTGAAAGATGCCTTACCACCCATTGAAAGTCCAGGTATTGGTAGAATGGAACATAACTACGTGGAGTCGATGGCAAAATGCATCGGGGAAAAGGTAGCTTTGGGCTTTTTGGACTAGGACATTACCAGAGGTTAGCACCCCATAAAGTACCCTTGATTTACTTCAAGCCAGCCTGTCCCTCTTTAAGGGTGATGCATTATGCCTGCAGCAGGTGCAAACAGACTATGGAAAATGGAGAGTGGCAGCTCTTGTTTTCCAGCGTTGCACTGAAGGCAATGCATTAATGTGATTAGCTATTTTTACGCTATTTGGCATATTAGAGTTTACAGATTTGGTCTGGGATATTTATTTTGCATTACATTTGATATTTGCACGGTGGCCACAAGTGGTTACTGTGCTGGTCAGGAGCAGCGGGAAGGTGAGTGGAAATCGGAACTGCATTTAATGGTAGTGCAGTCAGATGAGAAGCTCGTGGAAAACCACGCCAGTGAGATCTAGGTTGTCCCACCCCTCCCTCTTCCTGGTCCTCAGCTGGACAAAGTATAGTTCATGGAAAGTGTTGTGATGCTATGGTACCATGACAAATCATTGAAATGAATTGAATTAGGTTATTATTATCACATGTAAGAAGATATCTTTATTAGTCACATGTACATCGAAACACACAGTGAAATGCATCTTTTTGTGTAGAGCATTCTGGGGGCAGCCCGCAAGTGTCGCCACGCTTCCGACACCAACATAGCATGCCCACAACTTCCTGACCTGTACGTCTTTGGGATGTGGGAGGAAACCGGAGAACCTGGAAGAAACCCACGCAGACATGGGGAGAACTCCATGTACCAAGATACAGTGAAAGACTTCTGTCTGCATGCCATCCAGGCAGATCATGCCATACATAAGTACATAGAGGAAGTAAAAAGAAAACAGAATGCAGAATACAGTGTAGCAGCTACAGAGAAAATGCAGTGCAAGTAGACAAATAAAGTGCAAGGACCACGGTGAGGTAGATTGGGAGATCAAGTATTCATCTTCAGCATACAAGAGGTCCATTCAAGAGTCTAATAACAACCGGTTAGAAGCTGTCCTTGAGTCTGGTGGTGCTTGTTCTCAAGCCTTTGTATCTTCTGCCCAATGGGAGAGGGGAGTGTTGAGGCCTGTCTGCTGCGTTCCTCAAGTGGTGCAGGCAGTACAGCTTCTGGTTCAGGGTGACAATGGTCTGCTCTTTTGCGCAGGCGAGGAATTTGTTGTCTGCCCACTGCTCGAGGGTTGGACTCAGGAATCGAGATCCATGGCATCAGCAGGTAGCCCTTCTCACCTAGCAGTCAGCCTTTGATTTATCCTGAAGGCTCCGGAGATGTTCGTGGGATAAAGGCGCGGTCACTGCTGCCAGAGTAAAGGGCATTGTCAACTGGAGGCCCGTGTTTCTACTAGCAACAGTCAGCAGGATCCAGTGAACCAGGTCTGTCTATGCTACAAGTTCCAGCGGATCTCAACCCACACTTGCCAAGGACAATTCAGGACAATTCAGCCACAGCCATATTAGCTAAAATCATGCACCAATGTGCTAAAATCATGCACCAAAGTTTGAGGCCCGAGCGTTTAAATCTCACTGATATCCATAGATGTGCATGTCATTCCCCACCCCACCTGCACCCGCAGTGACTTACAGTAACAGTGACAGATTATACTGGTGCAAGGCCATTAACTCCCACTGACAGCCTCATTTTATCCAACGTCAATATTAATCCCTGAGAGTTTGTTTACTGAGCATAAATCTTGTGCACATTCCCACAAACCAGTGAATTCTTTAAGTGACAACCTTATGACCCTGGGCATTTGGAGATTGGCATTCTTTCTCAGTGACCGTTGAATCATCCCAACCCCAGCATTTAATTGGCTGCCATCTGTTGTCATTCTTCGAAAACAACTCCATCTGTCAAGCTTTCGAGATGTTTTGATGTTGTGGTATGCTGAAGAACAAGACGTATTTCGATCCATCACACTACTCCGCTCTTCAGGAGTCAAACTTCATATTTTTCATAAGATTTTCCCTCTTTTCCAAAAAGTCTGGTTTCACTTCTACCATATCATCCTCAACAAATGTGCACGTGCACTTTCGGTACAGCACAGTGGCGCAGCTGGTGGAGCCACTGCCTCGCAGCTCCAGAGACCCGGGTTCAATCCCAGTCTCGGGCACTGTCTGTGTGGAGTTTGCACGTCCCCCCTGTGACCACGTGGGTTTCCTCTGGGTGCTCCGGTTTCCTCCCACATCCCCACAACACGCAGGTCGGTAGGTTAATTACTCGCTGTAAATTGCCCTTTGTGTGTCAGTGTGTGGTGGAATCTGGGGGGAGTTGATGGGAATGTGGGAAGAATGAAATGGGATCACTGGTTGGATTAACATAAATGGGTGGTTGAGAGCCAGTGTGGACTCAACAGGCTTGTTTCTGTGCTGTATGACTCTAAAACTCATGGATGGTCTGCCCTGCACAAAGGTTTAACAATCAACAAAGCAACTCATAGTTGCCCCCATGTGGCCAAACAAGGAACAGATGGCAAAAGCAAAACTACCTGGAAAGATGCATAAATGTTGTGCTGTGTAGGCAAGGGAAGGGCCTATACCAGTTTAGTGAGAGAACACCAGCATAGAAATTCAGTCATCACAAGGCTCAATCTGTTCTGTGCAGTGAAACACACATTATGCTGTGAGCCACATAAATTAGGACAGGATTGCTGCAAGAACTTTGGCAGGGAGAAGTGTGGTGGTGGGAGGGATAACTAGTGGCGAGGCTGGAGAAGGAAATGTTCCGAAATTCATCTGCAGACAATTTGATTCAGGTAGAATTTGCAGAATTTGCACCATGCATGCACAAAGAACCAGGTTTTCAACAAAATTCACATGGCTGGTACACACAATCAATGCTGTTGGTACGAGAATTTCGAGCCTGCAACTTCAACGTGTCTTTTGATGTTAGAATCTATTCTCCTATTTTTCAGGCAACACCCTCTCAAATCCTGTTTCGGAAATGGATCCATCACATGCCAGCACCATTCCAACAACCTCGTGGCACATCACTGGCACAGAATCATGGAAAAGTATCCCAAAGAAGGTGACAACTCCTCAGGAATTTGTGGACTTCATCCTAGAGGCTTACATGACATGGCTAGTGAGATGAAAATCAAGAAGTATTTTGATTTTATTGAATTGTCCAAATTCAGATAACTTGCATTCTGTTAGTATCAGGATTGGCCACTTGTGCTTGCCATTCCTCTCTTGTTTTTGTTTCGTTTCATAGACATAGAACATAACAGCATAGTACAGGCCCTTCGGCCCACAATGTTGTGACGACAATTTATCCTGTTCTAATATCTTTCTAATCCTTCCCTCCCACATAACCCCCCATTTCTCTATCATTCATGCGTCTATCTAAGAGTCCCTTAAATGTCCCTAATGTATTTGCCCCCACAACCTCTGCAGGCAATGCGTTCCACACACCCAACACTCTCTGTGTAAAAATCTTACCCCTGACATCCCCCTTATACCTTCCTCCAATCACCTTAAAATTGTGTCCCCTCGTGTTAGCCATTGTTGCCCTGGGAAAAAGTCTCTAACTGTCCACTCGATCTATGCCTCTTATCATCTTGTACACCTCTGTCAAGTCACCTCTCATCTTCCTCTCCAAAGGGAAAAGCCCCAGCTCGCTCAACCTATCCTCATAAGACATGCTCTCCAATCCAGGCAACATCCTGGTAAATCTCCTTTGCACCCTCTTGAAAGCTTCCACATCCTTTCTATAATGAGGCGCCCAGAACTGAACACAATACTACTAAGTGTGGTCTAACCAAAGTTCTATAGATTTCATTTGTATATCCTACTCTGGCGGGCATGTCCCAGTAGGCCAGACGATACAACGTAATCCAGACTTCACAACATCACATCATATTACACAGACAAATGAATCTTTACATCCCAACTTAATGGCTGCATTATTTCATCCTATTACAAGCATTCCCCTTGTTCTACCCATTGCTCTCCCCCACCATCTCTGCTAACTGGACTAAATTTCTTTTTCTCTTTCTTGGTTCCGATGAAGGATCTTTGACCTGAAACATTAACTCTTTCTCTTTCCACAGATGCTGCCTGACTTGAGTTTTTCCAGCAGTTTCTGTTTTTTTTATTATGGCTACTGTGATGGTTAATGCATTGGTTTTAATTTTCAGGAAGGTTCCATGTAAGTGGCAAAAGAGCAAACGTAACTTCTTGATACAAAAAGGGCAGGAGGATGGGAAGGTACAGCCTAGTTAGCTTAACATCTGCCATAGGGGAGATGTTGGTAGATAATGTTAGACCAGGCCAGAGTAAAATTCAAGGTAATCAGACAAAGTCAACATTACTTTGTGAAAGGGAAATCTTGTTACTAAATTCTTTGAAGAAATAACACATGCTGTACACAAAGGGTAATGAGAGGATGTTCTATATTTAATTTCCAGAAGACATTTCATAAGGTGCGACACCAAAAGTTATTGTGGAAAATAAAAGCTAATGGTGTGGTTAGAAGATTGGCTGGTTGACTGGAAACATGAAGGAGGCGTAAATGTGTCTTTTTCTGGCTGGCAAAATACAACCAGTGGTGTGCCACAGGGATCAATGTTAGGGCCACAACTTTTTTACAATTAACATAAATGACTTGGATGATAGCACTGAAGGTATGGTGTTAAATTTACTGACACAAAGGTAAATCAGCAGTCATTTTGAAGAGGACATGAGGATGCTACAGAGGGATATGGATAGGTTCAGAGAGGGGGGCAAAGATCTGGAGTATAATTCAAAAATTGTGGAATTGTCCCTTTTGACACAAAAAATAAAGAAGAAGAACATTATCTAAATGATATATGAGCTCGGATGCTGTAGGATCTGGTGTCCTTGTATGTGGGATTCACAAAAGGCCAGGATGCAGGAAGAGCAAGTAATTAGACAAGTGAACAAAATGTTATTGTTTATTGTGAGGGGAATGAAACACTGAAATAGGGAGATTATGTTTCAATTATATAGTGGGATGTTAAGCTATTGGAAGCAATTCAGAGATTTACTAGATTGCATAGGTTATCCTCTGAAGATAGATAAGAGATAAGATATTTATTTATGAGTCACATGTACATCAAAACACACAGTGAAAAACGTCTTCTTGCGTTGCCAAGAATGTGATGGGGGCAACCCACAGGTGTCGCCACTCTTCCAGCGCCAGCATAGCATGCCCACAGCTCCTAACCCTATACGTCTTTGGAATGTGGGAGGAAACCGGAGCACCCGGAGGAAACCCATGCAGACACGGGGAGAACATATAAATTCCTTACAGGCAGCAGTGGGAATTGAACCCAGGTCGCTGGCCCTGTAATAGCATTACGCCAACTGCTATGCTACCGTGCTAGTAGCATGGACAGGCTAGGCTTGTATCCACTGGAGTTCAGAAGAATGAGAAGTGACTTGGCTGAAACATTCTGGGATGTCTTCACCAAGTGAAGATTGTGGAGAGACTGTTTCCTCTTCTGGGAGAATCTAGAACTAGGGATTCCTCCAAAAATAAGGGGTTGCCCATTTGAGACAGTGATGAGGTGAGATTTTTTTTCTCTCATAAGGCTGTGAGTCTTTGAAACTCTCTCTCAAAGAATGGTGGAAGCAAAGCCTTCAAATATTTTTAAGGCAAAGTTAGATGGATTCTTGGTAAAGAAGGATGAAAGGTTAATGGGTAAACTGTTTTGATCTTATATGGTGGTGCAGGCTTGAGGAGTTAAGTGCCCTCCTCCTGCTTTGGATGTTTGCATATAGGCCAGTCGAAGAGTACAACTGAAGGCAAATTCAGTTCGAACCACCCTAATTTGAACTTGGCCCATATCTCCACAAGGACTTAACCAATTCCCTTTGAAAGGTCACTATTGAATCTATATTCCCTACCCTCTCAAGCAGCACATTTCCAGTACTTCCAGTGCACATTTCATGCAGCATCTGCAGTGTTTTGTTAAGGATCCTGAAACAAAATTTTACAGTCTCGAAACAATTCTGATGAAAGAACGTTGACTTGAAATGTTAACACTTCCTCTCCCCATAGACGCTGCCTGACCTGCTGAGTATTTCCATTATCTTCCATTTTATTTAAGGAAATGTCCTGATAATTTTTTCCCTATTCCTCACAGGTCCTGTGTCCATCCCTGCAATGTTATTTAATATTGCTGTGCTCCCATTTTCAGCAACTGTGTGAGCAGCCATCGGTCTGCGCTCGAAGGTGCGGTGATAAATCTAACTCGTGGCAGACAGCATTAAATGCTCTGTTCCCCCAAAAAATCTTTGAGCAGAAGCTGACACCTGTTCCTCCTTGTGGTTTGGTCTTTTCTTGAACTGTTTACCTTCTCCCAAATCTTCAATATTTCTCACTCCCCTCCCCCTCCCACACAAACCCTGAGCCCTACATACAACCCAGGAGGCAGGAAACCTAACCGCAGGTTACAGCACCACTGTCAATAAGTCCAAGTCCAAAACAAATCCCTGTGTGCAGTGCCCACGCTGGGGGAACTGAACAGCCTCTGTTGTGAGAAGTGCATTGCAGAGGAGGCCTGGTAACTTCATTAAACCATCTTTTTTGCAGACTCTGCTCAGTATTTGGATATTGCAATAACCTAACCTCAGAGGGTGGTAAGATCTACCCAAAGTGGGCATTGGGGTGCAGTAGATGGTTTAACTCCATCGCCCACTCATTATTACTGTGGTAAGGGCCAAGGCGCTGATTCCAAAAGATTGGTTATCTTATGGACCCACTGTTTCATGTATTCAATGCAAGAGGGAGTTCCAACAACAGCCCCAACCCCCACAAAGGGTGGATCAGTGATGCATGAGAATATTAAATATTTAAGGTCTCTTAGGAGGCCTTCTGGTTTTAATGGAAGGACAACAAGCAATGGGTGACCGATCTCCTCCCAGGAGACAGCTTGAGCATTTAGATAATGTGAGGCAGTGTGCTAAAGGTTTTAACTGCATTTCAGGCTGAACGCTCTCTTGCCCTATGCTTCCAGGGCCTCAGGAACATTGATAACTAGAGAGAGGCAAGGGCAGTGGGGTGCAAAAGCTAAGCACTTTTACAGAACTTCTGGTGAGCCAGAAGGAACAGAATTACCCTCTATCCCTTCAGCATACCTCTTCATTTCCTCCTCAACATGATCCACTCTCATCCCCATCACCACAATACTAATTCCAGAAACTTCCCACCAGCATCTAATCACTCTCCAAAGCTGATCTCTCACTGATCTCACTTCAAAGTCCTAAATATCTCTGGCCCACCCTTCGATCTTTCCTCAACCACCCTTGTGTTTTCTTCCATCTCTCTCCAACCACCCAAGTCTGTATGAATTCCCATCCCACCTCTTCCTCTGCTTCCTCCCCAACCCATTGTAATCACCCACCATCACTCCTTCAGACTTTGCTACTTCTCCATCACACACCATCCCAAACATAGCCTCACACCATCACTTCCTCTGTTGTGAACTCCAACCTAATCAACTTGCCTGGTCCCTGGGCTCTAGTGTACACTAACTTGCCTGTCAAATATGGGAACATGTTAAAACTGACATGCATATACTGTGGAGGAACAACTCCATGGGCCCACCTTACACGCAGTAAATATGAGGGCCAATACTTGGGGCAAATGTGGGAGGGAAGGGTTAGATAGATCTTAGAGCAGGATGAAATGTTGGCACAACATTGTGGGCCGAAGGGCCTGTACTGTGCTGTAACGTTCTATGTTCAAATAGGATGGGAACATTCTTTCAAATGTTCAGACACTGGGCCCTAGACTTTGCAGAATTGTTTCATGTTCTTTATGAAATGGGGCTCACACCTGAAACAAATTGGTGTTTGGAATCAGCATCCAGGCTTCCCTAGAGAATGGGAATGGGTCTGTAAATATACCACTGGAATAGCATGGACGCCAAACCTGTAGCAAAAAGGTTTGAATTTGGCTCTAACGTCAGTATGTTTGGGCAGGAATACCTGTCAGCTACCAGCCACAGCAGGTCCTGAATTGAGCTGATCTGGGAGTCATGAATCTAACCATGGACAGGGAGGCAATACTGACCAGGCACAGGGTACATTGAGATTCTCCCACACCATCTATTGTTCTGGCACAAAATGTTTCTAAGTGAATAAAATCTTCCAACGTGATTTTTTTTCTGAGATCTCAAGGAATTTGCAACTGCAAATATATGGGTCCCTCTCTCACTGAGTCAAAGTCAGAGAGAATCAGCATGGAAACAAGGCCCTTCAGCCAACCAAGCCTTGCCAACTATCAACCATCCAATGAGACTCATCTTACATTAAACCCATTTATTTTTCCCACATTCCCGACAACTCCCCCCAGATTCTGCCATTCATCTACACACTCGGGGCAATTTACAAATGCCAATTAATCTACTGACCCTCATGCCTTTGGGATGTGGGAGGAAACCCACACGGTCACAGAGAAAACGTGCAAACTCCATGTAGACAGCACCCAAGGTCAGGATTGAACCAGAGACTCTGATGCCATGAGGCAGCAGCTCTACCTGCTATGCCACTGTACAAGTCGTTCTGAAACTTCAATAAGATAACACAATTTGATGCATTAGATTCAAGGTCCTCTTTCTGTTCTCCAGGCATTAATACTCCCTGAGTCTCTAATACTTGATCCTCACAGGCTCCATGTGAATGGAGTGTAACTGGGAATATGCAGCCAGGCTTCCTGTATCCTGAGATAAGGAGAGTAAGTGCTTGGGAATCACTGAAGGTAAAATCTCTTTGCCTCATGCGGTAAAACGGCCTCTCTTCAGTCACTGTCCAGGAGTCAGATACTGCAAATCCAATGCTCTTGATTGTAAATACAGCACAGGAGGTAGACTGGTAAGAAAATAACATGGAGGAAAGGAGGGGAAGGAATTTGATATGAATATTAATTCTGTGGCAACCAATTTTGAATTTATGCTGAATTTATGCTTCGAGGGGTAATGATTAACCCAAACAACAATGCTGCCCCCTAGTTTTAGGAATGCCCACACAGCTGTAAAAATACCTGGAGTTTTCATCCCACATCCCACATCCACTCCAGCTGCTCAAATCCTTCTTTATCCCCATCATCAATAATGCTGCAACTAAAGTTCTCACAGAGATGAAACACTGCGCATTTTGTTTTCCTTCCCCAATGATATATTGCCTGGTCTGCTTGTGGCACTGTGCAGGAGACTCCAGAACACTCCTGTAAAGCTGGTGATGTGCTGCCACTGAATAATTCCAGGATTTATTCAGGAGATGTGAGTGTGGCATGTTTCTAATTACCAATGACCATTTCCTCTTCTCTGTCAGTTCATAATTTCACATTCCAAGGAACGCAACCTGATCTGACCACATTCCCACAAAATCTAAACATGGTGATGATACTTGGAAGAAGCTCTGCCCATTTTACAGCCCACCTGTCATCTGGTTCCTGTGCCCACGGTCAACAGGCTGGGCAAACATGAGTCAGTGTTTGAATGTGGTGGAGGTGCAGGATATAAAGACCGAAGGCAGCGAGGTGAGGGCAGATCGAGAGAGAGAAGCAGCTCCTTTACTCTGAGAAACCAGCCGGCTGTATCCCACACGAGGCAGAATGAAATCCTTCCTCCTTGTCATCGCTGCTGTGCAGATCCTCCACTGCTCCGGTAAGTACTGGGGAAAGTGGGACCTCAGAGAGCAGCGAGTTATTGGAAATGAGCTTCAGTCAGTGATGTTTCACCCATGTGTATGCAGAATTGAAGAGCTTTCTTTTCTCTGCAGGTGCACCAAGTCCCAAGGCTGCTCTAAGAGCATCAATGATAAAACTGAACAAAATCACCAGAATCCCAAATCTCTGTGGAATCACTGGGAGAAGAGTGACAGATGTAAGTGTTCTCTGCTTTAAACATGTTTTAGTCAACAGTATACAAAAGTATTACCTACTTCACTTCGGCATGAGCTAAGTATTGTATTGATGAATCAGATAAAGAATTTAACTCCAGTAATAGTGACTGGTTTGAGAGATTTGAATTGGAGACTTTCTTGGTAGGAAGATTTGAAACTTCTTCCAAAGTTTAGATTTAGGATTTACTTTTGTCCAAAGTATTTCCAGATCATTTGTCTCTCATCTGTTTATTCATTTCTATCTATTATTAAAGATTCCAGTCCCTTGAACATCTTCAGTGTGACAGGTTAAGGGCTAAACTTCTGTTTGAGTAAATTATGTTTTTGGTTATGTTGTTTGATAATTCCAAGTGTTCCTCATTTTCATCTGAAGGCATGTGTTGCTCTAAGCTTTATTGTGCCAGAGCAAGAATACTAGATACAATAACATAGCTTTAAGGAGAGAGGGAGAAAGTTTAAAGGGGGTGTGTATGGCAATATTTTTACACAGAGAGTGCTAGGTTCCTAGAACGTGCTGCCAGGGGTGGTGGAAGCAGATACAATAGTGGCGCTCAAGAGGCTTTTAGATCGACACATGAATATGCAGGGAATGGAGGGATATGGATCATGTGCAGGCAGAAGGGATTAGTTTAATGTGGCATCATGTTCGGCACAGATATCGTGGGCCGAAAGGCCTGTTCCTCTGCCGTATGTTCTAATTTCTAACCAACACACCTTTTCTGTCACTAGGTTTATCGCACAGGCAGATTGTCATACAACGTGGATTTGGCATTTACTGTAAAAGAAACCGTCTGCTCCAAGAATTCCCGGCTGCAGTTCGATCATCGCAGATGCCGCTTCCGCTCCGGGAAGAATGCGGTGAGCCCTGTATTTTATTGTAGAGTTCAAGCTCTTCAGCTTACTGAGTTATAGCATAAAACAGCTATTCATATTGAGCCATCAAAGGAAGGTTGTAATGCTGAGCTGTCTAGTAGTATCTCCCTGAGTCGGCGCCTACCGATGTCATTCAGCATCTTTAATCAATGCTTTACTTCTACAGGGAAAAGGTTTCTGCAAAAGCCGTGTTGAATACTTTGCTGGCAAGATTGTTGACATCGATGTGGAGTGTCGTGGTTTGAGGACAATTGACAACAGAAGTAGATCTTTAGAGTCAAATGAAAACAGTGTTGAGGTCAGTTCACAATTATACAAATCAGGGAAGTCGGCTTTTTGTGTTTTGGATCAGAATTTTCTCCCTTTATAACTTTAAGTTCTTCACTGTGTATAAAATTATGAGGGGCATAGATAGGGTGAATATGCACGGTCTTTTTCCCAGGATTGGGTAATCAAGAACTAGAGGACTTGGGTTTAGGGTGAGAGGGGAGAGATTTAATAGGAACCTGAGGGGCAACTTTTTCACCAAGACGGTGGTCAGTATATGGAATGAGCTGCCAGAGGAAGTGGTTGAGGCAGGTACATTAACAATATTTGAAAGGTATGTTGATAGATACAGGGATAGGAAAGTTTTAGAGGGATATGGGCCAAACACTGGCAAATGGGACTAGCTTAGATGGGAATCTTGGTCAGCATGGACCTGTTGGGCTGAAGGGCCTATTTCCATGCTGTATGACTCTATGACTTATAGTTCTGCTTACTTCCCTCTGAAAAGATGTGCAATGGTAGAGTAGAAATTTGACATACACCTGATTGATTCATTGGCAATGATATGAGAAATCCATCAAATCTTGCACGTGCCAGACAGATAGTATCTTCACATTTGTACATTGTATTTCTCTTCTGAAACGAGCTTCATTGAAATTATTGAACCAATGCATGCAAGTGGGACAGATTTCTACCCTTTACTTCCTTTTCTATTATTAATGAGAATAGTTACTCTTTATTTTCAGGACTTTAGTACAATAATGTGCTTAGCATAATTTTAATATCTTATCCATTGTCTCCTTTGCATGAAGTATATAAATATTACTCTTTTAAATACAGATAAACTTCAGGAAAGTGCCTCGTCAAGGAATCTACAGACGTAAGTTCAAATCAAAAGATTATTACCTGCAATAAAGTGACCACCTGGATTTAACTGATTAAAATGCAACCTGTGGCCAAAATGTACTTTATGAATTTTGGATTCCATCTGAAAAAGCGAGGGAGGATCAAAATTGGTTGAATCTTGTTAAGAAGTGGAGCATTGCAATCCTAGTCAAAGGATTTTAAAACAGGCCTAAACAGAGGTGATTTTATTCTCCCATTGGATCTGAATGTATTCAGCTAATGGCAATAAAGAGAAAGTTGTTTACATTCACACCATCTACCAAATAATAATTGTTAACCCTAACCCTAAGGACTAACTTCTCAATAATCTCACCAGCCAAGAGGTTATCTGTTGACTCCATTCCCTCTAACCACCAAAGGCCAAAGTGACCATTGTCTCCAGAACAGGAGATCTTCAAGAGAAATCATTAAATCACAGCTCTGAAATTTAAACAATTAATCCTTTAGAAATGTTTTTTTAATTTTATATTGTTAATCTCATTTGTTTACTGACTGTAAAAAAAACTGAAAAATAAAGATATGTAAACGCTTTAATATATCCAGGCTAAAGAGAAAAACATTGATGTCTCATTCCAGGTGTAAAGCAAGTCAGAAGAATCATTGGTTGAGGAGACTCCAGATGTAAGTATGAATTAGGACTTCAGGTCAGATAAATGCCTTATGATCTTTATTAACAATATATACTGAGTTCAAACTAAATGTGGACAAGAAAAATGACAATTCTGTTGATTATATTGGTTCCAAAGGTCCAATGAGGATTCAAGAGCTGAAACTGACCATGAATGAAATTCATGGAAGGCTCAGTGTGAACACAAGAAGACCTCATTCAGCGTAAAGAAGATGTTATCAATTGTACTTCATTTGTTCATAGATGGGGTGGGGGGTGGTGGGTGGGGGTGGTTCTGCAGATTCCTGACTGTACATTTTACTATAACTGGGAGATGCTATAGTTTGTGAATGACCTGTCCTTTCGTGTGTATTGTTTTCAGTGGATCAAATTAAAAGTACCAATGAAATAAATACTGATATTCTTCCAAATGTTGTTACTTACTTTACTGATCAGATGGCAGTATGGTATGATCATTGTACATTAGGATTATGTCACTGAACAAGTAATCCCCAAATCAAGGACTGATCATTCAGAGAACTGAGTTTAAATCTAACCACAGCCACTGGGACAATTAAATTCATTATATTTAATTAATCTGGAATAACATGTTAGCGTCAGTGATGTGATTGAAAAGTGTTGGCCTCACTAATGTCACATTGGAGCATCTTTACCTGTACTGTCCTTAATGGGACTACAGACCCTGTAATGTGGATAACTCTTCATTGTTCTCAATGAGTCAGAGAGTTACACAGCATGGAAACAGGCCCTTCAGCCCAACTTGTCCATCCCAACCAAAATGCCTCTCTAAGCTAGTCCCATTTGCCTGCATTTGGCCCGTATCCTTCTAAACCTTTCCTATCCATGTACCTATCCAAGTGTCTTTTAAATGTTGTTATTTTATCTGCCTCAGCTACTTCCTCTGGCAGCTCGCTCCATATACACACCACCTTCTGGGTGAAGAAATTACCTCTCAAATCCCTCTTAAATATTTCCCCTCTCACCTTAAACCCACGCCTCTAGTTTTTGATTCCCTTTCCCTGGGAAAAAGACTGTGTTCATTCACCTTATCTATGCCCCTCGTGATTTTATACACCTGAATGATCAAGCAAACTCTGTGATCAAGGGCAATTAAAGATGAGCTACAAATGGCTGTCTGCCCCTTTGAGAATGGTGTTGATCGGGTAGTTCGAGTGTGTGAAACTTTATAATGTCCATATACTGTAACACATTTTATCCATGTGGAGCTTTCAGTCTTTGGAAGATATGATGCCCTCTTCTTTCCCTAACCACTTGCAGAATTAATTAATCAGAGTGAAACCTTGCACCTTGAATGGAAGTGAGGAAATGATTTTAATGAACTGAGAATGAATTCCGAGACTGGAGAAAGTTTTGATTCAGGCGCATCCTTAGATGACCCCAGCCTCATGGTCATATAACAGTCTGAAGGCTTGTGCGGCAACTAACAATAACAGTGGTCATAAACAAATATTTTCTCCTTCATCAGCTGACCACTTTGTGGTCACCTTAGATCCCTCTGGTACTTCCTGTGGCATTACGACTGTTTTTGTTTAACCAGGATTTTCATTCCTTATAGTAGTTGCTTTCCTCTTGTTGCATTTCTCCTCTGCGTTAACAGAATCCACATTCATTGGCTATGCCCGGCTTGTGCAGTGCGAGAAGACCCAAGCCATAAACCCATCCTGCCACAAAGCTAACAAAACCTGACGTTTAACCAGGGGTGTGGGAGGAAGGGGTAGGGCACCCCAAGATATGACCAACTGTTTCTTGTAGATCAGATCATATTTCTCATGGTACGGCCACAGAAGCAGCCGTATCATTTTGTGACCTTTGACCCAGGTCTGCAACCCATGGTTCTGGCCATTGGGTGTACCTGCAGGTCCATTGGTGAAATGGTGCTGGGACATTGGGCTGGTCATGTAGTCGTTCATTTCTCACGTGGGGCATGCACAAACGATGCTCCATTCAGGTAGTTTGAGTAGGAAGGGCTCTCTGTTTGGTGGGCGAGGCGTTCTGATTGATCATCCACCCAAGACCTGAGGAATTTGACACAAGCTTCTCCAGAACACATCAGTCAGTGCCTCATCTCCAGTATGTGGTCCAGACTTATGTTGGATGGCCATCTGAACCCCCATTATAACCATGTTTCCAGCATTCTTGTGTGTTACTTGTCTGATATGTATAGAGCCTGTCATGCTTGGTTCACCTGCACTGTTTCCTGTTACTCTGTGTAGCTACAAGTCCAATGGATTAGCTAACATTTTGTTGCCTTTCTTTTCTTGAGATAACTATTCTTTTCCAGGATTGTTAACAAGGCCAGAACTTTCTTCCCAGGCCCACTAGCTCTTGAGAAGATGGGGTGAGCTGCTTTCTAAAACCACTACAGCCTAAGGTGCTTGCACATTCCTGCTGTGTCAGAGTCCAGGATTATATCCAGCTCTCTTGGAGCTGGACTTGGTCAACTTGGAGTATTGTGTTCAGTTCTGGTCGTCTCATTATAGGAAGGATGTGGAAGCTTTAGAGAGGGTGCAGAGGAGATTTACCAGGATGCTGCCTGGATTGGAGAGCATGTCTTATGAGGATAGGTTGAGTGAGCTAGGGCTTTTCTCTTTGGAGAGAAGGAGGATGAGAGGTGACTTGATAGAGGTGTACAAGATGATAAGAGGTATAGATTGAGTGGGCAGTCAGAGACTTTTTCCCAGGACAACAATGGCTAACACGAGGGGACATAATTTTAAGGTGATTGGAGGAAGGTAAAGGGGGATGTCAGAGGTAAGTTTTTTACACAGAGTGGTGGATGCATGGAATGGACTGCCAGCAGAGGTTGTGGGGGCAAATACATTAGGGACATTTAAGACACTCTTAGATAGACACATGAATGATAGAGAAATGGGGGACTATGTGGGAGGGAAGGGTTAAATAGATCTTAGAGCAGGATAAAATGTCGGCACAACATCATGAGCTGAAGGGTCTGTACTGTGCTGTAATGTTCTATGTTCTATGTTGTCTCTTACCACTTATTTGTTATAGGCCTACAGAAGACTTCTCGATTTCTGTTTATGTTAACTGCCTTTCATTCATTGCCTGCTTTAATTTCCATTGCAGTTCCCCTCTCTCTTGAATTTTCACCAGATATGTTTGGCATGCTGCCTACACCACACCACATCACATCATACCAACTATTTTTTTTTTGGCCTTGATCATATTCTCCTTTTGTTATCCAGGGAGCTCTGACTTTGGTACCCCTCACTTTTCCTCTTGTGGAAATGCCTCTATCATCCAAATCATCACTTCCAAGGCCACTCATAGGTTCAATGTGGAGTTCATATCTTCCACCTTACTCTGGGCAGATCCCCTTTCACCCATTTCAGCTTCCACCTCTCCAATTTAATAGTTTTACTCTAGATTGCTCTTTGATCTCCTCGTTAATGACCTAAACCTTAAAGTACAATAATTAGTGTTCCCAAGTGTTCTTTCACTCCTCCTCAGTCTACCTCATTCCCCAGGACCATATCCAGGTCTTCTTCCTTGTTGGGCAAGTTGCTGTCCAGCAAGGATCTTTATTGGGCACTCTATTTATAAAGTGACTGAGGTGATGTGATAGAAAGCCACAGGTTTATCACTGGTAAAGTGACAATGGAAGTGTTAAATTATAAATAAATATTAGTGGATTTATCATGCAGAAAAATATGGCAAATGGCTTTTAAAATAGGCTAATATGAGATCATCTATGCAAGGCCTGCATAGGATAGAATAGAATATTTTCTAAATGGTGAAACGATCGTGAAAATTCAAGAGATTTGGTAGTGTATTCTTAAGGGGTAGAGTGAGCAGCCAGAAGTCATGGTCCACATCAGTACCAATGACATAGGCAGGAAGGGTGACGAGGTCCTGCAAAGTGAGTTCGGGGAGTTAGGTGCTAAGTTAAAACATAGGACCTCCAAGATGATAATCTCAGGATTGCTACTGTGCCACGTGCTAATGAGGCAAGAAATAGGAAGATAGTGCAGTTTAACACATGGCTAAGGAGATGGTGCAGGAGGGAGGGCTTCAGATTTTTGGATCATTGGGCTCTCTTCCAGAGCAGGAGGGACCTGTACAAATGGGACAACTTGCACCTGAACTGGAGGGGGACCAATATCCTTGTGGGAAGGTTTGCTGGTGCTGCATGGGTGTTGCGGGGGGGTGGGAACCAGATTGGCAAGGCAGCAAGTGGAGTGGCTGTGGGGAAAGTAGTTGTTAAGCCTACAAGCAGAGACAGAAATCGTCTGGTTGATGAGCATAGTGGAACTAATGTTTTGAGATGTGTCTATTTCAGTGCAAGGAGTATTGTAGGTAAGGCAGGTGAACTTAGAGCGTGGATCAGCAGGTGGAATTATGATGTTGTAGCCTTAGTGAGACTTGGTTGCAGGACGGGCAGCACTGGCAGCTCAATGTTCTGGGGTTCCAATGTTTTAGACATGATAGAGTGGGAGGTATTAAAGGGGAGGGTGGCATAACTCATCAGGAAAAATGACATGGCAGTGTTCAGAGAGGACAGACTGGAGGGCTCATCTACTGAGGCAATATGGGTGGAACTGAGGAATAATAAAGGGATGACCTCGTTAATGGTACTATATTATAGACCTCCCAGTAGTCAGCGGGATTTAGAGGAACAAATTTGTAGAGAGATAGCAGACAGTTGCAAGAAAAATAAGGTTGTGATAGTAGGTGATTTGAACTTTCCAAATATTGACTGGGACTTCCATACTGTAATGGGATTGGATGAGCTAGAGTTTGTTAAATGTGTTCAGGAAAGTTTCCTTAATCAATATGTAGATGCCCCAACTAGAGTGAGTGTAATATTGGATCTCCTCTTAGGGAACAAGACAGGGAAGGTGACAGAAGTGTGCGTAGGGGAACACTTTGGATCTAGTGATCATAATTCCATTACTTTCAAGATAATTATGGAGAAGGATAGGACTGGTCCTCAGGTTGAGATTCTAAAATGGAGTAAGGCCAATTTTGATAGCATCAGCAGGGATCTGGCAGGCGTGGATTAGGATAGGCTGTTTTCCGGCAAAGAGTTGCTTGGTAAGTGAGAAGCTTTCAAAAGTGAAATATCGAGAGTACGGAATCTTTATGTTCCTGTTAGAATAAAAAGCAAGGCTAACAGTTTTAGGCAGCCTTGGTTATCAAGGGATACCGAGGCCCTGGTAAAGAAAAAGAAGGTGGCACATATCGGGTATAGGCAGTTAGGATCAAATGAGGCACTTGAGGACTCTAAGAAATATAGTGACAGGGTTTTTGAGGAGCAGATAGGGAAGCAAATCCTAGAAAGGAGTGAGGATAACAGAGTTGTGGTGATGGGGGATTTTAATTTCCCAAACATCGATTGGCATATCGAGACAGTGTGGGGTTTAGATGGGGTGGAGTTTGTTAGGTGTGTTCAGGAAGGGTTCTTGACACAGTATGTAGATAGACCTACAAGAGGAGAGGCTGTGCTTGATTTGATATTAGGTAATGAACCTGGTCAGGTGTCAGATCTCTCAGTGGGTGAACATTTTGGTGATAGAATTATGATCACTGGAGAGGGATAGGAACAGACAGGCTAGAAAAGTGTTTACTTGGAGTAAAGGGAATTATGAGGCTCTCAGGCAGGAAATTGGAAAATTAAATTGGGAACAGATGTTCTCTGGGAAAAGTACGGAAGATATGTGGCAAATATTCAGGGGATATTTGTGTGGAGTTCTGCATAGACATGTTCCGATGAGACAGGGGAGTCATGACAGGATACAGGAACCATGGTGTACGAAGGCTATAATAAATTTAGTCAAAAGGAAAAGAAAAGCATACAAAAGGTACAGAGAGCTAGGTAATGTTAGAGATCTGGAGGAGTACAAGGCTAAAAGGAAGGAACTTAAAAAAGAGATTAGGAGAGCCAGAAGGGGACATGAGAAGGCCTTGGCGGGCAGGATTAAGGAAAACCCCAAGGCGTTCTACAAGTATGTGAAGAGTAAGAGGATGAAATGTGAAAGTATAGGGCCTATCAAGTGCAGCAGTGGGAAAGTGTGTATGGATCCGGAAGAAATAGCGGAGGTACTTAATGAATACTTTACGTCAGTATTTACCACGGAAAAAGATCTGGGGGATTGTAGTGGGGACTTGCAGCGGTCTGAAAAGCTTGAGCATGTAGATATTAGAAAAGAGGTGGTGCTGAAACTTTTGGAAAGCATCAAGTTAGATAAGTCACCGGGACCGGATGAGATGTACCCTAGGTTGCTGTGGGAGGCGAGGGAGGAGATTGCGGAGCTTCTGACAATGATCTTTGTGTCGTCCATGGAGATGGGAGAGGTTCCGGGAGATTGGAGGGTTGCGGATGTTGTTTCCTTATTCAAGAAGGGGAGTAGGGATAGCCCAGGAAATTATAGACCGGTGAGTCTTACCTCAGTGGTTGGTAAGCTGATGGAGAAGATCCTGAGGGGCAGGATTTATGAACATTTGGAGAGGTATAATATGATTAGGAATAGTCAGCATGGCTTTGTTAAGGGCAGGTCCTGCCTTACGAGCCTGATTGAATTTGTTGAGGATGCAACTAAGCACATCGATGAAGGGAGAGCAGTAGATGTAGTGTATATGGATTTCAGCAAGGCGTTTGATAAGGTACCCCATGCGAGGCTTGTGGAGAAGGTGAGGGGACATGGGATCCAAGGGGCCATTGCAGTGTGGATCCAGAACTGGCTGGCCCACAGAAGGCAAAAAGTGGTTGTTGAAGGGTCGCATTCTGAGTGGAGGTCCGTGACCAGTGGTGTATCTCAGGGATCTGTACTGGGACCCTTACTATTTGTGATTTTTATAAACGACCTGGATGAGGAAGTGGAGGGGTGGATTAGTAATTTTGTGGATGACATGAAGGTTGGGGGTGTTGTGGATAGTTTGGAGGGTTGTCAGAGGTTACAGAGGGACATAGATAGGATTCAGAGTTAGGCTGAGAAGTGGCAGATGCAGTTCAACGCAGATAAGTGTGAAGTGGTTCATTTTGGTAGGTCAAATATGTTGGCGGAATATAGTATTAATGGTAGAACTCTTGGCAATGTGGAGGATCGGGGGATCTTGGGGTCCGAGTCCATAGGATGCTCAAAGCGGCTGTGCAGGTTGACTCTGTGGTTAAGAAGGCATATGATGTATTGTCCTTCATCAATCAGGGAATTGAATTTAGGAGCCGTGAGGTATTGTTGCAGCTATATAGGGCCCTGGTCAGACCCCACTTGGAGTATTGTGCTCAGTTCTGGTCGCCTCACTACAGGAAAGATGTGGAAGCCATAGAGAGGGTGCAGAGGAGATTTACAAGGATGCTGCCTGGAATACGGAGTATGCCTTATGAAAGCAGGTTGAGGGAACTCGTCCTTTTCTCCTTGGAGAGACGGAGGATGAGGGGGGACCTGATTGAGGTGTATAAGTTGATGAGAGGTATTGATAGCATAGATAGTCAGAGGCTTTTCCCCAGGATTGAATTGGTGACCACAAGAGGACATAGGTTTAAGGTGCTAGGGAGTAGATATAGAGGAGATGTCAGGGGTAAGTTTTTTTACTCAGAGTGGTGAGTGTGTGGAATGGGCTGCCGGAAACGGTGGTGGAGGCTGATACAAAAGGGTCTTTCAAGAGACTGTTAGATAGGTACATGGAGCTGCGTAAAATTGAGGGCTATGGTTAAGCCTAGTAATTTCTAGGGTAGGGACATGTTCAGCACAGCTTTGTGGGCCAAAGGGCCTGAATTGTGCTGTAATTGTTCTATGTTCTATGTTCTAAATGCAAGAGAACACTTAAGAGAGAAATCAGGAGGACTAAAAGAGGACATGTGGTTGCTCTGGCAAACAAGGTGAAAGAGAATCCTAAGGGTTTCTGTAGCTATATTAAGAGCAAAAGGGTAGCAAGGGAAAAAATTGGTCCTCTTGAAGATCAGCATGGTCATCTACGAGTGGAGCTGAAAGAAATGAGGGAGATCTTAAATGAATTTTTTGCATCCATACCTACTCTGGAGGCATGCACAAAGACTATAGAACTGAGGCAAAAGAGTAGTGAGGTCATTGACCATATCCAGATTACAGAAGAGGAGGTACTGGCTGTCTTGAAGCAAATGAAGGTGGATAAATCCCCAGGGTCTGATGAGGTGTCCCCCCTGATCTCGTGGGATGCTAGTGCAGAAATTGCAGGGGCCCTGGCATAGATATTTAAAACATCCTTCGCCATGGGTGAGGTGCTGGAGGACTAAAGGATAGCTAATGTTGTTCCGTTGTTCAAGAAATGCTCTAAGAATAAGCTGGGAAATTATAGGCCGATGAGTCTGACATCAGTCATGGATAAATTATTAGAAGGTATTCTAAAGGACAGGATATATTAGTATTTGGATAGACAGGGTCTGATTAGGGATAGTCAACATGGCTTTGTGCATGGTAGGTCATGTCTAACCAATCTTATAGAGTTTTTTGAGGAGGTTACCAAGAAGGTTGATGAAGGAAAGGCAGTGGATGTTGTCTACATGGACTTTAGCAAGGCCTTTGACAAAGTCCCGCATATGAGGCTGATCCAGAAGGTTAAGTCACTTGGCATTCAGGATGAAGTAGCCAATTGGATTCAACATTGGCTTAGCAGGAGAAGCCAGAGAATAGTAGTAGATGGTTGTCTCTCTGACTGGTGGCCTGTGACTAGTGGTGTGCCACAGGAATCGGTGCTGGGTCCGTTGTTGTTTATCATATATATTAATGATTTAGATGATAAAGTGGTAAACTAGATCAGCAAATTTGCGGATCACACCAAGATTGGGGGCAGCGAGGAAGGCTATCAATGCTTATAGTGTGATCTTGACCAGCAAGGAAAATAGGCTGAAAAATGGCAGGTGGAATTTAATGCAGACAAGTATGAGGTGTTGCACTTTGGGAGGGCAAACCAGGGTAAGACTTATACAATGAATGATAGGGCTCTAAGGTGTGCTGTAAAACAGAGAGACCTGGGAGTACAGATCCATAGCTCCTTGAAAGTGACATGACAAGTAAATAGGGTCATAAAAAGAGCTTTTGGGACATTGGTCTTCATAAATCAGGGCACTGAGCACAGGAGTTGGGATGTTATGTTTTACAAGACATTGGTGAGGCTGAATTTAAAATATTGTGGGCAGTTCTGGTCACTTACCTCCAGGAAAGATATCAATTAGCTTGGAAGAGTGCAGAGAAAATTTACAAGGATGTCACCGGGACTTGAGGACCTGAGTTATAAGGAAAGGCTGAATAGGTTAGGACTTTATTCCCTGGAGCGCAAGAGAATGAGGGGAGATCTTATAGAGGTATACAATATTATGAGGGTATAGATAGGGTGAATACATACAGGCTTCTTCCCTTCAGGTTGGGTGAGACTAGAACTAGAGGTCATAGGTTTAGGGTAAAAGGTGAAATATTTAAGGGGAATCTGAGGGGAAACTTCTTCACAAAGGGTGGTGCGAGTGTGGAACGAGCTGCCAGCAGAAGTGGTAGACGCGGGTTCAGTTGTAACATTTAAGAGAGTTTTGGATAGGTACATGGATGGGAGAGGTTTGGAGGGATATGGTCCGGGTGCAGTTCGATGGGACTAGGCAGAAGATCAGGTGGGCATGGACTAGATGGGCCAAAGGGCCTGTTTCCGTGCTGTAGTGCTCTATGATTCTATGTATGCCCACAGATCATTGAAATATTGTGGACTGATGTAGAAATCAAAATAATCAATGGGAAAGGCCTTTCTATGAAGAAGACTGGAGTACAAAGGAGCTTATAATTTATGATAATACTGTACATGGCCCTAATTAGGTATATAAAACTAGAGGGCATAGATTTTGGCTAATGGATTGGATGTTTAAAGGGATAGGAAGAAAAACCTAGAGGGTGAAAAGAATCTGGAGTGTACTGCCTGAGGAGTGGACAAGGCAGAGACTCTCACAACATTGAATAAGTATCTAGATGAGCACTTGAATCACCAAGGCATAGAAGGCTACGGATCAAGTGCTGGTAAATGGGAACAGAGTCGATGAGTACACGGTGATCGGCATGATCATGGTGGGCCAAAGGGCCTGTTTCTGTGCTGTGTGCTTCTGTGACTCTATGAACCTATTTAATTGGAACAAATTGTCAACTAGAAGTTAATTGATTTCCTTCTTCATCTTATAAAACTCAATCCAATCACGATAAGTCTCTAATTTGTCAGGTCCCAAACATTTTTAGTCAGCCCTGATAACTGAAATACTTTATGTTGGGGGCTGGTGTAATTGACCTCCTCTGCAGATTAAATCCATCCTGTGAGGAGGCCAAAATGGAGAGGTTTTTCCAAGTGAAGCCTGAATAAGTACCATAAATCATGCATCAGTCCAGATCAAGGGTCTCAACTTGAAACATCGAGTGTCCATTTCCCTCCACAGATGGTGCCTGACCTATTCAGTTCCTCCAGCATCTTGTTTGTCGCTCCAGATTTCAGCATCTACAGGCTCCTATGTACAAATAAGTACCATGTCTTGTACTCAATTTTCCTTTCAATGTACTCTAGTACCTTATTCTCTCAGACTGTCCCTTCACAATATTGCTCATCTATCTTCAAAGATGTCGGCACCAGCAGCCATATCCTTTAATGTTTTTAATTAATGGTGTATATATGTTGAGAATTCAGTCTGCCCTGTTGCTTAACACTGAAATTCGTTCACCAGTAATGAGACTGCTTTCCCAACACATTAAGATCCAGCTGAACCCATTGAGCATTGTCTACAGTCCTACCACTCACGTGGTTCTTGACATCACCTGTGAATTTGGAAATTGTCCTCGAGCACCTTCATCCAGGGGATTCCTAAAGCAGTCAAGAGCAATGTGCCCAGCACCACTGGTGACCGATCTACAGACAGATCCAAATCCATCCATAATTTTGCCTTCATCTTTCCAGCCTGACTTCAATCAGGAGAGACACGAGAGACTGCAGACGCTGGAATCTGGAGCAACAAACAATCTGCTGGAGGAACTCAGTGGGTTGAGCTACATCTGTGGCAGGGAAAGGAACTGCTGATGTTTTGGGTTGAAACCCTGCGTCAAATGTCAACAATTCCTTTCCCCTGACACATGTTGCTCGACCTGTTGAGTTCCTCCAGCAGACTATTTGCTTGACCATGAGATGGTTCAAGCCACTGATCAAAATATATATAGAAATAAAAGTTTCTGCTCAGCCTGGGCACCCTCCCTCTTCAACCTGAAGCATTAACTCTGTTTCTCTTCCCACAGATGCAATTATACCTGCTGAGTATTTCCAGCAATTTTTATTTTTATTTTAGATTTCCAGCATCCGCAGTTTTTTTTGATTTTCTATTATAAAGATTTGCTTGGTTTTGCCCCATTGATGGTCTGATTTTTTTGATTGGCCCAGTGGACTGCTGGAACTGACTGGAAATCAATTCTTATCCAGCTGTGTGTTGCCTTTGAGATCCATTTGGAACGTCAATGAGAAGACGCTGAAAGTCAGTGGGGATTGCAGAAATGCACTGGAGCTTTGAACCAGTCGGAATAGCTGCTCATTCTTGAATAATGCAGGTCTGTTAAATGAGCAAAACAGATCAGCAGCGAACAGAATAGATAGGGAGTTGGTCTGTAATTTTCAGTGCCTGTCAATTTTCAGGGCAATGACAGAGTTCTCAGATCATTGAGAGATGTGGCTCAAAGTAGTTCACAGAATCTTATGCACAGTATGACCTGCAGAAAGTCCATTATAGCTGCTGTAGTCAATGACTCTTTCTCTAATTCTTGTCCAGGATCCTATTGTAGTGTTCTCCATACACCAGTGATTCAGTCCGAAGGTTGTCCCACCATGTCTGTTGTCCTGTTGACACAAAAGCTCCACGTTCGCAATTTCACTTCACATTGTAACTGCTGAAAGCAGATATTTTTTTATTCCCCTTGCAATGTCATCGCAGCCAAGTCTCCATGCTGTTTAATCCTCAAACAAACGCTTCAAACTTTTTCCAGTTGAAGAGATGACACCTTGACCTCAGAACGGCCCGCAAGGTAGAGCATTCTAACTCAAGGATCACTGAGCATGCTGACTGGCAGAATCTTCTGCAAGCCCCTGCTTTTCCAGCTGTAAACATCAGCAGGGTTTGGAGGAGGAGTGAATTCCATTGCTGTGCCTTCATTGCTGGGCTAGCTGTGTGTCCCTCCTCCTAAAACAGAGGTCATTTGCCATCAACAGTATGGTGCAGCTGGGACAAGGCCACAACCACCCACTGAACACAACACATTGAATGTCAATATTAGATGTTTACTGAGAAAAGCTCATGAACGTTCCCAGAAACCTGTATTTTTTAAGGGATGGGCTCATAGCCCTCGAAGTTCACTGGTCAGCATTGCTGAACACAACTTTCTCTCTCCCTACCCCTGCAGATTGACCACAATCCTTTCTCCCTCAACCACTGAACAGTGACCACAACCAGTCAGGAACCACCACCCTTCCTGCCCCAACCCTCCATCAGTATCTGCTTTCATGCCACCTCCCAGTCAGTGACCACCCTCCCTGGCCCCAACCTCTGATCAGTGACCACAATCCCCTGTGCCAATTAAGTGGGCTGCTTTGTCCTGGATGGTGCTGAGTTTCTTGAGAGCTGTTGGAGCCACACTCATCCCAAGCAAGTGAAAAATGCTCCCTTACACTCCCAACTTGTGCCTTGCAGATGATGGAAAGTCTTTCAGGTCTCGGGGATAAGTCAAGCGTCACAGGGTATTCAGCCTTTGAGTCATTGAACCACACAGCACAGAAACAGGCCCTATCGAGTCCATGCCAACCATCAAGCACCCATTGACACCAATCCTACAATGATCCCATTTTTTTATTCTCTCCACATTCCCATCAACTCCCCCCAGATTCTACCACCCACCACACGCCAGGAGAAGTTTACTCTATGGCCAGTTACCCCGTACATCCTTGGGATATGGGAGGAGACCGGAGAACCTGGAGGAAACCAATGTATTCACTGGGGAACGACTTCCCAAACTGCAACACCTTATACTTGTCCAGATAAACTCCGTCTACCATTTCTCTGCCTCAATTTCTGACTGATCTATATCCTGCTGTATCCTTTGACAACCTTCCTCACTGTCCACAACTGCACCAATTTTGGTGTCCTCTGTAAACTTACTCATGAGACCACCTACATTTTCAAGCAAATCATTTACATACGTTACAAACAATAGAGGTCTATGCACTGATCCCTGCACAACACTACTGGTCACAGACCATCAGTCAGAGAAACACTCACTGTCCTCTACAAACAAGCCAACTTTTGATCCAATTTACCAACTCATCTTAATATCATGTGATTTCATCTTCTGGTTCAGTCTACCACAAGGAACAATGTCAAATGCTTTGATCTAATGTTACATGCTAAAATCCCATGCAGACAACATCCACTGCCCTACCCTTATCAACATTCTTTATTGCTTTCTCAAAATACTCAAATTTATGAGTCAGGACCTCCTCGCACAAATCATGCTGACTATCCATCATGTCCATGCTTTTCCAAATGTGAGTAAATCCTTCGGAATCTTCTCCAATCACTTCCCTACCACTGATGTAAGTGCAGTCATCAGTAAACATACCCATCTCTGACCTTATGATGGCAGTGAAGCAGGAGAAGATGGTTAGACCCAGGCCACTGCACTGAGAAACTCCTGCAGTGATGTGCTGGGACTGGGGTGTTGATCTCCAACAAACACAACCGTCTTCCTTCTGTGCAAGGTACAACTCTAAACATTAATTTCAGTTTTACTAGTATGCCTTGATGCCACACTCGATCAAATGCTGTCAAAGGTAGTCACTCTCACATCACCTCTGGAAGCCAGCTCTTTGCTCCATGTTTGTATCAAAGCTGCAATGAGGTCTGGAGTCAAATGTTCCTGACTTAACCCAAATGTTGAGCAGGTTGCTGGACAACGATAGCATGCCTGACAAGCTCTTCCATCACTATGACAATGACTGGAGCAAACAGATCGGATTTGACCTGCTTTTTTGTGAGCAATCTGAAAGACTGCCCACACTGTCATGTACATGCCAGAGTTGTTATTTGCACTGGAGCAGCTTGGCTAGAGACTCAGCTGGTTCGGGAGCACAGGACTTCAGTACTATCGCTGGGCCTCATTAGCTTTCCTGCATCAGCACTCACAACAGTTTCCTGATATCTTACTTGATATCCTGATATCAAGTAAGAAATATCCTGATATTTCCTGATAATTGCTTCTGTAATGAAGTTGCTGGGATAGATCCTCCATTCTACACTCGCGAATATTTCAGCCCTGGCTGTAAGCACTAACATGCAAGGCTTCACCGCCATCGAGGATGGGGATATTCTTGGAATATCTTCTTGGCAGCTGTTTAATGGTCCACTGTCATTTACAAATAGACACGGCAAGACTGCATGGAATGGTTGTTGGATGGTTTGGCTCTATTTGTTGCTGTTTAGCACACATCCTGTGTTGCAATTTCACTAGGCTGGTACCTCATTTGTAGGTATGCCTTGTGCTGGTCCCAGCATGGCCTTTGGCAATCTGTGTTGAACCAAGGTTTGCCCTCTGGCTTGATTGCATGGGTTTAGTGAGGGATCCACTTTGCCATGGGGTTACAGAATATGGTGGTGTACATTTTTCTGTTGCTTATGGTCCACTATGTCTCATGGATGCCCAGCTATCAGATCTGTTCTCAGTCTACTCCACTCAGCATAATTATTTTGTAACATAACAAAATAGAGACTGTCCTCAGTGTGAAGGCAAACATTTGCCTCAACAAGGACTGCAATGGCTAATCCTACCGATGCTACCATGGGCGAATGCATCAGGTAGACTGGGTGAGGTCACGTAGATTTATCCCTTATATTGATTTACTCACAACCTGTTGTAAACCTAGTCTGACAGTTACGTCCTTCAGGACTCAGCCAACTTGGTCATGGATGTGCTACCAAGACATTCCATAACATAACATGTCAATAACAACACTACAATCAAAACATAAAGAGGCAGTGAGCCGGCACTAGCAGTGAATTAACATCTGCACTGCACACTGCCTGTTTTTTGTTCCACTAGCTTCAAGTGAAAGGAAATCAGCAGAGTCTTCAATCAATTACCAAATCAATAATGTAATACAATTACCTGTGATAGCAACAAGAGTGCATCGTAGGATGAGTGGAAACGGTTTGGTGCTCGAAGTTTACCAAATTCCACACCTTTTCCTTCTGCTCTCTATCTGAGTGTACAGAAAATACCGTGCAGATAAGGAAATGCAGAGAATGGACAATGAAACACAGGTAAGACAGCCAGGACATGGCAGAAGAATTTTCAGCATGCAGGATCTGCTGGAGAAACAACACCATTTTAAGTGGGAGTTGTCCTAGGTATCATATGATGAGGCGTTCAGATACAGGAGAGGTGTTATGTATTATCTTGAAAATATAAGAATGACGTCTAATTTGATCAGGATGTTGAATAATTGATTCACTTGTGGACAGAGAGAAGCTATTTTCTTTGAAAGGGAATTGAGAAAAAAGTGTCATAACTTGGAAACCATTTTTGAGCAAAATCAGGAAGCACTTTCTTAAACAAAGGATTATAGAAATCTGGAGAAGTTATCCTTCAAAAGGTTGTGGATGTTGCACCAACTGAGCTACCTAAGACAGAAACTTGTAGAATTTAGTTAAGTTAGTGCAGCGAAATGGCTTTGCATTGCGGATCAGACAAGTCCTTAATGAATGATGGACAGGGTTCAAGGGGCTGAAGGATCCCTTCCTGTTCCTAATGTTCTGATGCTCCCACAGAATAAAATCCATGTTGTTATGGTCCATAGAGTGCAGACTTGCACCTCACTTGTTGCCCCTCTTGATGTCACTCTCCAAATGACTCTCCTCCTCCCCTTCTCCTCTGGGAAGAGGACCTTCAAACAGTGTTTTTGTCAACTGAAACTTTGCTTCAAACAGTTCAGTGGTCAACCTGAAGTTTCAACATCAGCCACAGCCGATGCTGAGGAGTTCAATCATGTAAAGGGTTAACTCAGGCTATATAAAACTGAGGACAGTCTCCCCACAAAGTAATGGAATTCAAATCTTCCATGTGCAAAAACACAGTCAATGTTTACAATCAAATAATGATAACTTAGTTCTTGTTCAAAATACAATGGATATTTTCGTGCAGATGTTGACACCTGTTTCCCTGGGCAGTTATCCTTCTCTTGAACTGTTTACCTCCACAAATTGTTTTGACGTTCTTACTTTTGCTCTCCCCTCCCCCTCCCACACGAGCACTGAGGCCAGCACGCAGCCCAGGACCACAGGTTTCATTACCACTGTCAACAATTCCCAGTCCAAAACAAATCCCTGGGTGAAGCACCCACGCTCGGAGTGCTAAATAGCTTCTGTTATCAGGAATACGTTGCAGAGAAAGCTTTGTAATGGGACCGTTTTTTTATTCGGACACTGATCTGCTGTAAATGCTGCAATAACCTGAACTCATTGTGTGTAGAGGTGGGAGCAAAAGGGCAGTCTCTGCGGCACAGTGGGGATCTATCCATGACCGTGGCCTGAACTGACCCAAGGACCTGTGATTCAAGCCACTGACCATTAGTGCTGGGGTAAATGTGAACACCGGGCTGTGAGCACGTCAGGTGTTTACTGCACTATTGCTTGTTTTGGCACGGGGTGACTTGAACAGAACGACACATTCTGATATAACTGTCTCAGAGACCGCACTGGGGCTTTGCAGCATCTTGTTTGCCAGTCGCAGTGTGAACGTTTCAGTTCCTGCGAGCTGGGTTACTCGTAATCCTTGCCAACTGTTTATCTGCATGTTTGCAGATTTATACATCAGCAAACTGCAATGATGCGTTCCTGGCAGTGAACCGGGAAACGTAGCCCACACAAACTTGTCCGGCAGATAGAGAGACTGTCAGTTCATGTGCTGCCCACTAAACCACACTGGATGTGGCCAACATGAACCCACTGCCCCCAGTGTATCACTGAACAGGTACACCCACACACGGCACAGCGGATCACCTCAATGGTCAGTGCTACTCAGAAATACTCAACAGTGTGAAATCGTCAGTGTGTGTTTACAGATCAGATGAGATTAACCAAACACTGCCATGTTAGCTCCAAGTTTAACCCATTGAAAATGAATGAGTTAAGGTTATCATTAGTGGAATGATGCCGAGAAAATCTTGGCAGTGCTGAGAGATGTGCATTTCACCACAAGCCAAGTCTGTGCGGCTACTGTTACTGAATGTCCTTGTGTCAGCTCCTTGGAGATGATGGAGCGGAATAACGTTGCGTCATCTCCTTGGTCCTTCTCTCAGACGTCACCCTTGATGTTGCCTACCGGAAGGTGACCAAGGAAGCGCTGGACAGGTGATGCCAAGAAGTGGTCTCAACAACAATAAACCTTTTGAACTAGCCCCTTGTCACTGGTTCCTGCAACATCCTGTGTGGGGCTCAGCTGGTAAAAAGAAATGGTTCTGCCAAAGTGGGAGAAAGGATGTTAAAACCATAAAAGGAGGGTTGGATGGAGTCACTGGCATATAATTAGTGGTGAGGAATGGAAGTTAAATTTAAGATCCCAATATATTTTCATTGATGCAGAGAAGGATTAGTTTAATAGGAACTTCCAAAAAATATATACATTTTGACAGAGTGAACATAAGGACAATAGAACATAAAAACATAAGAAATAGAAACAGGAAACCTTGTGCCCTTTGTGTCTATTCCCCATTTGGTAAGATCACCATTGATCTTTTACCTCAGTTTCTCATTCCTGCCCCATCCCCTTATCCCTCTACTCCATTCATATTCTCAAATTACATTACCAAGGGTCATTGCTTTACAATTGTCACTGGAAAGTGAGGAGAGATTTAGATACATCACTTCTTGTGGAGTAGTTAGAGCACTCATAGCCTGCCTTGTGACATGATACCAGAGACCATTGTACATGCAGAAAAACATTGAACCAGGAGAAATACAGAGAGATGGGAAGAGAACACAACAATATTGTTCATTCTGGTCTGTCGGTGTAGAAAGGTCTTCTTGTCTTCCAACGGCAAATAATTTCTAGTTCCTGATCCACACCAAACTGACCGATAGTCCATTAATTGGACTCTATTTATCAGGGCTATCAATGGGAAGGTTCAACGGGACTTGCTCATGCTCAGTATACCTTGTTAAGGGCGGTACCTGGGTAATAGTTGAGAATAAAATAGGTCTAAGAATTGATTCCACATCTAATCAGCCACTTGGTTTCAATCATTCCTCAGGGCTCATGTGAAGAATGGACAATTGGGTCAGATATAAGGAGACTATTATCATTCTGGTACCTAAGAAAAACAAGGTAACATGCCTTAATGATTATCGCTCGGTGGCTCTGACATCCACCACCATGAAGTGCTTTGAGAGACTGGTCATGGCACAAATTAACTCCAGCCTTCCAGACAACCTCAACCCACTGCATTTCACCGACCGCCGAAACAAGTCTATGACAGACACCATCTCCCTGGATCTACACTCATCTCTGGAGCACCTGGACAGAAAAGACACTGATGTTAGACTTCTGTTTATTGACTACAGTTCCGCCTTCAATACTATAATGTCAAGCAAACTTATCTCTAAGCTCCTAAACCTGGGACTCAACACCTCCCTTTGCAACTAGATCCTTGACTTCCTGACCAACAGACTGCAATCAGTGAGGATAGGCAGCAACACCTCCGCCACGATTATTCTCAACACTGGTGCCCCACAAGGTTGCATCCTCAGCTCTCTACTCTACTCCCTATACACTCATGACTGTGTGGCCAGATTCTGCTCTAACTCCATCTACAAGTTTGCGGATGACACTACCATAGTGGGCTGTATCTCAAATAATGAAAAGTCAGAGTACAGGAAGGAGATAGGGAGCCTAGTGGCATGGTGTCATGACAACAACCTTTCCCAAACAAAAGAGCTGGTCATTGACTTCAGGAAGAGGGGCAGCGCACATGTTCTTGTTTACATCAACGGTGCTGAGGTTGAGAGGGTTGAGAGTTTCAAGTTCCTAGGAGTTAACATCACCAATAGCCTGTCCTGGTCCAACCATGTTGATGCCACAGCCAAGAAAGCTCACCAGCGCCTCTACTTCCTCAGGAGGCTAAAGAAATTTGGTGTGTTCCTGTCGACCCTCGGCATTTTTTATCGATGCACCATAGAAAGCATCCTATCCGGACACATCGTGGCTTGGTATATCAACTGCTCTTCCTGGGGACACAAGAAACAGCTCAGCACGTCATGGAAACCAGCCTCCCTTCCATGGACTCCTCTTCTATGGTCTACTCTTCTCGCTGCCTCGGTAAAGCAGCCAGTATAATCAAAGACGCCACCCACCCTGGACATTCTCTCTTCTCCCCTCACCCATCGGGCAGAAGATACAAAAGCCTGAAAGCACATCCCACAAGGCTGAAGGACAGCTTCTTTCCCACTGTTATAACACTATTGAATGGTTCCCTAGTACGATTAGATGGATTCTTGACCTCACAATCTACCCCATTATGACCTTGCACTTTATTGTCTCCCTGCATTGTACTTTCTCTGTACTGTAACACTTTATTCTGCACTCTGTTATTGTTTTACCTTGTACTACCTCAATGGACTGTTGTAATGAATTGATCTATATGGACAGTATGCAAGACAAGTTTTTCACTGTACCTCAGTACATGTGACAATGATAAACCAATAACAAATAAATATAGTGAGCCTTGGCACAAATTGCAGGAAGTGACAGCATATTCTGTCAATTGGGGAAAAAAAAATCAAAGGGGAAAGGAATCTGATTAATGTAGAAAGCCTGTGGTAGGCAGGGCTTAAATTTGGTAGATAACCTGAGTAAAATCATGGAAGATAACATGCCAGTGAATTCAGCAAAGCTCCTGGGGTACTGATCAATACAGCAACATTGCCCCCTAGACTTGGGAACACTAAACCTTACTTGTACATTTTCCAGGGATTTTCATCTCAAGATATCCCACTCACCTAAACAACCCTTTCATCAATAATGATAGAAATATTAAAGACAAATGCTCATAGAAAATGAAACACTCTTTTGATCAATCATGTTGTAAGCAGGAGAATCCCAGAGATCAACCTTTGATTATTGGATAGTTACTAGAATACTGGAGCATTAACAATCCTGTCCTAACTGAAAAATTTAGAAGTAAATTCGATTGAATTAAGAGCTGTTTTGTTCAGATTCGTGATGACCATTTCCTTTCCTCGGTTAGTTTATTATTTCAAATTCTGAGGAATAAAACCTGACTTCACGCTTTTCCCACCAAATCTAAACACGATGACGATACTTGGAGGAAGCTCTGCCCATTTTACAGCCCACCTTTCATCTGGTTCCGGTGCCCACGACTTTCAAGCTGGGCAAATATGAGTCAGTGTTTGAATGTGGTGGAGGTGCAGGATATAAAGACCGAAGGCAGCGAGGTGAAGGCAGATCGAGATAGAGAGAAGCAGCTCCTTTACTCTGAGAAACCAGCTGGCTGATCCCACACGAGGCAGAATGAAATCCTTCCTCCTTGTCATCGCTGCCGTGCAGATCCTCCACTGCTCAGGTAGGTACTGGGGAGAGTGGGACCTCGGAGAGCAGTGAGTTATTGGTAATGAGCTTCAGTCGTGATATTTCACCCATGTGTGAAGGAAATATTTTGTAAAATATTTCTCCTCTCTCTTCAGGAGTGCCAGTCCCTGAGGATGCTCTGAGAGCCTCAGTTCTGAAGCTGAATGAAATTACTGAGATCACCAACCTCTGTGGTATCACTGGAAGAAGAGTGACAAGTGTAAGTGTAACCTGGTTTAAGTGTGTTTCACAGACTGAATTCGATAAGAATATTATTGAGCACAGTTAAACACTGTTTATTAAACATGAGCAGAATTTTATGATAGGCATACTTAATTTTGTGTGAATCTCAGTTCAAGAATTTATATTCTAAATGTGTTTGATTTTGGAGACTGGAGCAACCTTTGGAATTGTGATTTGAAATTTCAGCCAAATTCGGGATTTATTTTCTTCTGAAATATTTCCAAATCTCGATTATCAGTCACTTGTTTATTAATTTCCTCTAACAATTAAAGGCTCCAAGATATTATTAATTCTACACAATGAGGGATAAATAGTTAAACTTATGCTTGGATGAGTTAAGTCTTTTGTCCATGTTGCTTTGTAATTCTGATGGCCAAGTGTAGGCATTTGAATGGAATGCAGACTTGTTTTGTTCTAAGGTTTATCTGACCAGTTATGAACGGTAGATGCAACAACATACTCATGACCTGTTTTCCGCTAATAGACCTATCGCACAGGCAAACTGTCATACAACATGGATTTGACATTCTCTGTGAAAGAAACCATCTGCTCCAAGAATTCTGGTCTGGAATTTGACGATCCCAGCTGCTATTTCCGCCCCAAAAAGATCGCAGTAAGTCCTGAGCTATTCTGTGGCATCAAAAGCTTCTTGTGAGTGGTGAATTGTACTGTAGCATTGAAAGTCCTGAAATCAATAGCTCTTGAGCTGTCTGGTACAAAGATCTGGGAATACTGAGTTATATCAAGAGAAAGGTCTATGGCAACGGAGATACACCATTGAAATGGCCTCATAGCTCCAGGTTCAATCCTGACCTCACGTGTTGCCTGTGCAGAGTTTGCACGTTCTCCGTGTGACTGTGTGGGTTTCCACTCACATCCAAAGATGTGCTGGTTGGCAGGTTAATTGCCCTGAGTGTGGGGGGCTGGCAGGAGAATTGTGGGAGTGGGGTGGAAGTGATGGAGATGTGAGAGGAAGAATGGTATTAGTGTAGATGGGTGCTTGATTGTCATCACAGATGCAATGGGCTGAAGGGGCTTTTTCCATGCTGTATGATTTCATGAGCACCAAACTAAATTATAGAAAGGCCATGAGTACTGAGATACGTCATGGAAAATGCCTTAAGTACTGAGTTACATCATAGGAAAATCTGCCAGCCGAAAATGCTGAAAATTGAGCATTCTGTTTCAATACAAAGTTTGCAGTCATTATTAGCTTTAATACACCATGTTACTCTCACAGGAGGAAGGGTTTTGCAAAAGCCACGTTGAATATTTTGCTGATAAGGTGGCTTATGTTGATGTGGAGTGTGAAGGTCTAAAGACAGTTGACAGCGAGAGTGACTCAACAGAATTGAGTGAAACCAGTATCGAGGTAAGTTCACATTTATACTATCCAATGCCATAGAATTTCTAAGACTTAAGTTTACTTACTAAATATTTCATTGGTTTCCTGGGCTAAAGATGTGAACATTATTATTTTCATACAGGAAATAACTGAATCTAAAGAGACATCATTTGAGGAAACATCAAACGTGAGTATTGACTGTTAACTTGACGAAAGATTTTCACATTGATCTCAATTATCCATAAAGCATAAAATCCTACAATTAGCTTTGCCATAATGGACTCTGAGGTACCAACTTATTTCTGTTTAGGGTATTAGGAGAAGGGATTCAGGTGCCTGATTCCAGTGGGGAATTTCTAACATTTGCCAAAGGATTATAGAATTCACCCAATACTGAAGGTGAATTTTTCTGCCCAGAAGATAAAGCAAACTGAATGTCTAAAGAATGGGATTGTTGTGATGGCATTATTTGTAGAACATCAGCAGCTAGGGATCTCTAACAGTTGGTCCTTACTGGATGGGAAAAGTTTGATACAATAAATCCCAATTGATGACTCATATCACCCATCGATAGATTATCCATTGACTCCAGCAGAACCACAACTCTTTGCTGCAGAGCAGAATATGAAAGGTTTAATGAAGACTTCTTCACTCTAACACTCTATTGAATCTCAGAATTAAAATGTCCAGGGTTATCAATTCTATGTCTATAATTTAATATTTGCTGTTTTATAAATATTTGTTACTTATCAAATGCATCATGCAATGCTGAAATTAACATGCAAATATTAATGTTGTAATACAGGTGAAAAGCAAATCAGAAGAGTATTCATTGGAGGAACCTTCAAATGTAAGTTTAAGCTGATGATTCTTAACTACAATATGTCATCAAGATAGAGTCTGAGGATTTTAATTATTGGGCATCCTCCAGGGACAGTAGGAGACAGGAGGATACAGGTGCTCAATTGTTATTGGACTCTATCCAACCAATAGAAATATCAAGGCAGCTAACAGTTAATAATAATGGCTTCCTGAAAGCAGCCTCATATTGAGTCTCTTCTTCCAATGGACAGCATTTAATAGTTCTGAGGGAGGTCAGCCCAGTTAGTGAGAAAATTAGCTTATCCATTGACCTTGCAGCTCGATAGTTCCAGGTTTGTGCTGACACATTGCTGCGCAACAGAACATGAGATACCTGGCAAGGTCTTCCCCACTCCAAAATTCAGCTACTCAGAAAAGATTTATCAAATTCTCATTAATAACTTAATAATTAAATCTTGCAGGTTGGGAAATAGTATTATTTTTAAGATGACATTTTGGTCTTCTGTGCTGAAGATCTAAATATTAACGTTTCTTTAACAGGACAAAACAGGGTCAGAAGAGACATCTCTGGAGGAGACAACAGATGTGAGTATCAGCTGGGAATTTGTGAGACGATTTTCTTGTTGATCTTGAATACTGAACCATTGAATACAACTGAGAACATACTATGAATATCAATTCTATATTCATTACATTTCAACATTTTTGACTATTTTATATAAATGAGAAGCATTTACATCATATACGTATCAATGAATTTTGTGCTAAACATGAATAATATTTTAATACAGGTGCAAAGCAAGTCAGAAGAAACATCACTGGAGGAATCTTTCGAAGTAAGTTTAATCTGGAAAGTTTTATTTTCTGATTCTTAACTACAATAAATGTGAAACAGATTAAGATGTGTCAAAATAGATAAAATGAGCTGAATATCGAGTTTGAAGGACAGTTGCAAGGAAGACCATCAGAGACGGTGTTTATTATACTCAACAACAATAAGCAACAAGTACTCATCCTTCCTGATGCAGAATAGCAGGTTCAATACAACAGATACCAATAGATGGAATGTATCCCCTATCATTATATAACCATTGACCCTGGAGCTAATGTACCAGGTCTGTACTGATCAATACTGTACACTGTAGAATGTGAGAGGTTTGGTGAGTACGTCTTCACCGCAATACTGAGTCATTGAATCACAGCTCTGACATGTCCACACCGAACTATTTTACATTTAAAATAGAGTTAATTTATCATTTATCAAATGTATTCGTTAGCTCTGTCCTGAACTTATGAATATAATGTTTTCATGCAGGTGAGAAGCAGGTCAGAAGAGACAGATCTCCAGGAATTTTCAAATGTAAGTTTAAACGGAGAGTTTTATCTGCTTATTCTCTCTTACAGTAAGATGTTGGGATGGTGCAGTGGTGTAGCTGGTAGACCTGCTATCTCACAGCTCCAGTGACCCAAATTATATCCTGATCTCCGGAGTTGTCTGTGTGGAGTTTGCATGTTCTCCCTGCAGCTACATGGGTTTCCCCCAGGTGCTCCAGTTTCCTTTCACACCCCAAAGGCATGCAGGTTTTTGGGTTAATTGCCCATTGTAAATTGCCCCTGGTGTGTAGCTGTGGTGGTGAATGAAAATGTGGGGAAAATTAGTTGCAAGAAAAATCAGTGGAGATTTCTCTGTGAGCTGACATTGACTCAGTGAGCTAAAATAGCCTCAAGTTCAAGTTCCAGGGTACAAATGCCTTGAAAATTAGCCTTTTGCAGCAACAGCAGCACAGTACATTATAGCCTCTTTCTTTGTCATAAGGCAACATGGAGATAATATGGAAACTTGGATTGAGCAGAGTCAGAATAGAATCTGAAAATTATACTTAAATGCAGTGACTCAATTGTTATTGGATTCTCTGCAACCACTACCAGAGGATTGTTGGTGTGAGCCTGAAGCTGAGTTTTTTGCTCTCTGAAACTTAGAGTGGTCTAGATCAGATACAGCACTGTGTCCTGACAGCACCAATGGCATCTGGACAGATAAAACTGATGGATTCATAAGAGCAGCCTAACTTACATCCTCCTCATGTAATTATAGGTTCCAGGGAAGTCAGTACTATGGCGACCAATTGATGGAACATTTCTCCAACCTTAGAATGGCCATTGACCCCAGAGCCACTGCCCCCTAATGATTATTGCTGCACTGCAGAAAGTGAAACTTTATTGAGGATTTTTTCACTCCAACACTGAGCAAATGAAACATACCTCAGAAATATAAATTGCTCTCACTTCCTGATTTACAATCAAATATTATTTATGGTTTTTGCTTGGGAATGATTCTACAATGTACACATTATTTTCATTCAGGAGAAAAGTCAATCAACAGAATTATCACATGAAGAATATTCAAATGTAAGTATAACTGTGTCAGATAATTGCCTTGTGATCATTAGGGCATACAACTTATTATCAGCAATAATAAAACATTAAACTCAGATCAAACACAGCTCAGCTGAAAATAACAGTTCTGTTAATTCCATCCATCCTAGGAGCACGAAGATTCCAGGGCCCAACACTAATCGGGAATGAAACATCTGAAGGTTCAAGCTCAGTGTGAATACAAGAAAACCTGGTTCAGATTAAAGAAGATGCTGTCAATTGTTCATATATAAGAGTAGGGGGCCTGGGGCTCCTGACTATATATTTTATATATCTGGGGATATCTATACATTATAAATGTTCTGTATATCGGTGTGTAATGTTGTCTTGGATACTGTGGATCAAATTAAAATTATAAAGGATCTATTCACTGATGTTGTTTGAAATATGTTTCTCACTCGAATAATTGCATTCGAATTAGGCTGTTGCACACTTGAGACAGGTTTTGTCAGTCTACAGGTAGCTATGGTATATATGGTATACTGTATTCTCTGCTGCTGTAAGACCGGTGTGAGGATGTGTGTGAGTGGCATTGCATCATGAAACTTAAAGTCTTTGCATTTCCTGATCCAAAATCCAGCAATAACTCAGCGAAGTCTTTTGTGAGCACTGAATCTTGCATCTTGAATCAAAATGACCACTCAATATTTTCTGTCATTGGAAGCAAACCCTTTGTCCTGAAAATACTTACTGAGAGGTCACCAGCATGAAGGACCTGTGACCTAATCAGATGAAAGCAGCAAGAAGGTTTTCAGGAGAATGGAGCTTGATGTGGATGGGACAATGGCATATCCAGCCCAGTCAACACCATGAGGTCCACCATTAAAATTTAAGGACTAGTGTCTAAGTTAAGACAGCCATCCCATAGACTAGTCAAGCAGCTATGTACACACAATCCTGCCCTTCAGCCAATGTCAGAGGCTCCTCCATAATGATCCCTGTATATGTCTTGTACCACTGGCATGACAGCCAAGAAGAGGTTGGCAGTTCAAAGGCATACACTAGAGAGAGAGGACTCTTGAGAGAGTCTTCAAAATTGACTCCATGAAGTCTAAGGAAAACTAGTCATACACAGGCAAGGTATTCTTGCTTATTACCACACGTTACGGACCAGTACTCCTCCATATTAACCAGCAGTTGGTGGATGCAAGGATACAAAATGTACTTTGGGTGGGGAAGCTGCATTTTCCATTTTTCTTAAGGATTGGTAGCACTCGTGCTAACTGAGATGACTGAGTCATGGAGGACATACCTGCCTGTTTGGACTTTGGCAGTGGTTAAGAAGCCAGCATGAGGGAAAACAAGTTCATCTTGTCCTCCCCATCTACCAGTCACCAATGCACCTATTCAGGGTGGTGTAGGTAAAAGTAACCGTGCAGACACAAATCTCTGTCTTCACACCATCCATTGCTTTGTGTGACAATGCTACGTTAAATGGAATAGATTCAGAACTAATCAATACTAAGCATTCATAAAAGGATGTGGATAATCAGGAACAATAGAACCTCAGTCTATAACATTATGTTCCGGCACATCCCCACAACTAACGTTCCAGTCAGTCCAGTTGAACAACCCTGGTTCATAGAGGAGTGTGGAAGAACATGTGAGGAGAACACCAGGCCTACCTAAAAATAGGCTGCCAATCTGCCAAACTGCAGCACAGGATTATACATATGTTTAAAATGGAACCAGTTTACCATAGACAGAGATAAGTGATCCTAGAACCAACAAATCAGATCAAAGCCTTGCAGTCCTGCCATGTATGGTCATGCATGGTGGCAGATAATTACATACCTTCTGGGAAAAGGAGGTTCCAAGACTGTTCTAATCTCAAGCAGTAGCAGAATCTAATATCTAAGCAAACTAATGATGAACATTGACAGAGCTAATTTAAAGCTAATTTTCAAGGCATTTATACCCTATGTATGTATGCCAATGACAATAAACTTGAATTTGAATTTGAGCACTGATTCAGCCACATTTGAATTATTGTGTCCATTCTGAAAAGGTGTAAAGAAAAGATTTATTAGAATGATTCCTGGCACACAATCAAAAACCAGGGCTGAAGCATTGAGAGCCATCTTCAGCACAAAAAGCCAAGTGGGCAATCAGTTTCTGTCTCCTCCTGACAACCCCTTCATTGCTGTTATCAGTCTTCAGCCAATTTGGTTTATAGAGCATAGAACATAGAAACGTATGTCAAAGGAACAGACCTTTCAGCCCTCCATGTCTGTGCCAACCATGATGCCAAATTAAACTAATCCCATCTGCCTGCACATGGTCTCTATCCATTCCCTACCAGTTCATGTGCCAGTCTAAATGCCTCTTAAACGTTGCTATTGTATCTGCTTCTAACACCTCCCCTGGCAGCGAATTCCAGGCACCTACCACTCTCTGTATAAACAACATGCCTCACACGACTCCTTTCCCCTCTCACCTTAAACCTATGCCCTCCAGTATTTGACATTTTCACCCTGGGATAAAGACTCTGAACATCTACCCTATCCATGCCCCTCGTAATTCCATAAATTTGTGTCAGGTCGCCCCCTCAGCCTTCCACTCTCCAGAGGAAACAATCCAAGTTTGTCCAACCTCTCCTTTTGATATCCTCTAATCCAGGCCTAACTAAAGTTTTATGGCTGCAACATAACTCTGCACATCAGTGCCTCTTAAGGGTCCTGCCATTTACTGTACATTTTCCTCTTCCATTTGACTTCCCAAAATGGAGTATCTCACATATCCAGATTAAGCTCCTTCTGCCATTTCTCCACCCAAATCTAAAACTGATCTTTTTCCTGCTGTATCCTTCGACAACCTTCCTCGCTATCTACTATTCCACTGGTTTTTGTGCCATCTGCAAACTTACAAATCAGACCACCTACATTTTCGTCCAAAGTCATTTTTATATATTACAAATAACAAAGGTCCCAGCACTGATCCTTGTGGATCACCACTGGTCACAGATCTCCAGTCAGAGTAACCCCACTCCACCACTACCCTCTGTCTTCGATGACAAGCCAATTTTGGATTCAATTTACCAACTCAGTGTGGATCCCATGTGAATTAATCTTCTGGATTACAATCAGGAACCTTGCCAAATGTAAAGTCCATGTAGACAACATCACTGCCCTACCCTCTTTAATCAGTTTAATCACTTCCTCAAAAAATACAATGAAATCTGTGAGGCAGGACCTCCTCTGCACAAAGCCATGCAGACTATCACTAATAAGTCCATGCTTTTCCAAATGCAAGTAAATCATGTCCCTCGGCTTCTTCTCCAATAACTTCCCTATCACTAATGTAAGACTATAATTTCCTAGTTTGTCCCTGTTGCCCTTTTTAAACAAAGGGATGTCATTGGCCATTCTCCAATCATTTTTTTACGCAGTGTGTGTGTATATCTATCTCTGTGTGTCTTTGTATGTCTATGTGTGTCTTGAGTGTGAATGTGTATCTGTGTATGATTTTGTCCATGTGTGTCTGTTTCGTGTGTGGTGTGTGTGTGTCTATCTGTCTGTCTGTATCTTTGCGTGTGCAAGTTGTGGGTGTGCATGTGTGTGTGTGTGTGTGTGTGTGTGTGTGTGTGTGTGTGTGTGTGTGTGTGCGGTGAATATGTGTGTGGTGAATATGTGTGTGGTGAACATGAGTATGTGTGTGTGTGCACCTATTTGTGTATATGTATGTGGTGAATGCATATGTTGCTAAGTGTCTGTGTGTGTGTGTGTGTGTGTGTGTGTGTGTGTGTGTGTGTGTGTGTGTGCGTGTGTGTGTGTGCTGACTCAAAGTCAAGAGCCAAAGTCAAGTTTTTTTTTATATGCACAAGTATGCACAGGTGCAATGAAAAAAATTACTTGCAGCAGCATCACAGGCACATAGCATCAGATAAGTGGCATTCACAAGAAAACCATAAATTAAACATAAATTGTAAATACTTTACAAGAAAGAACACAAGTACAACAAAAGATAACAAGGTGCAATTTAGTGCAAAGTGATCAAAGTGGTCGTAGTGTTACTGAACTGTAGTGATTAAGGTTGTGCCGGTTGGTTCAAGAACCGAATGGTTGAAGGGAAGTAGCTGTTTTTGAACCTGGTGGTGTGGAACTTCAGGCTTCTGTACCTTCTGTCCAATGGTGGCCGTGAGAAGATGACATGGCCTGGATGGTGGGGATCTTTGATGATGGATGCTGCCTTCTTGAGGCAGTGCCTCCTCTAAATACCACCAATGGTAGGGAGGGTTGTGCCCGTGATGTATTGGGCTGAATCCACTACACTCTGCAGCTTCTTATGTTCCTGCACATTTGAATTGCTGTATCAGACCATGATGCAACGAGTCAGGATACTTCCAATAGTACATCTGTAGAAGTTTGTTAGAGTGTTCGATAACAAGCTTAACCTCCTAAACTGTGTGTGTGTGTGTGTGTGGTGAGTGTGTGTCTGTGTGTATCTTTTTGACTGCTATGTGCAGTCAAAGGTTTCCCTGTGTCAAACTCTTATGGTCCAAAGTTTGCTGTGACGATAACCAGGATATTCAATACAGTATTCATATCCTCTGGCACCCACCCAGCTTGTGGAAAACTCTCCAGGGAAATGCTTTATCCACAAAGAGCAAGAAAACTCCAATTCTGTCATTTCTGCCTCATCGATCTGCATTCAATCGTCAGCAAGGTGACAGAAGAGGTTGTTGGCCATGTTAGTAACAGGAACAGACTCACTAATACTCAGTTTGGATTCTGCCAAGGACCTTGGGCTCCAGGTATAAATGTAACATTGGTCCAAACAAGGATACAAGAGCTGTATTTCAGAAACGAGATGAGAGGGATGACCTTGCTATTAAAGCAGTATTTGACCAAGTGTACTAGAAAAGAGCCTGAACAAAAGTGAATGAGAGTCAAGGTGAAAACTTTCCACCAGCTGGAGTCATGCATCACACAATGAAGATGGCTGTGGTTAATGTAGATCAATCATTCTGGCCTCAGGACATCACTGCAGGGGATCTTCATTGCAGTGTCCTTGGGCCAACCACCTTCAATGCTTCATCAATGTCCAGCCCTCCACCATAGGGCCAGAAGTGGGGATGAGCACTGATGACTGCAGAATGTATATTTTTAATCACAACTTCTCAGCAAATGAAGTTGCTTGTGCCCAAATGCAGAAGAATCAGGACATCTTTTTAGACATGGTTGACAAGAGGCAAGTAGCATTTGAGCTATACCAATGCCAAACACAGACCATCTCCGAGAAAAGAAAGCCCATCACCTCCGCTTCACATTCACCAGCACTATCATCAATGACACCTTGTGATCACCATAGACTGGAAATTATCTGGGCCAGTTGTGTAAACATTGCGACTGTGAGAATAGGACTGAGGCTGGACATCCTGCAGTGAATGACTCAGCACCTGACACCCCACAGCATTTCCATTTTGTCTACAGGGCAAAACAGGGACATGAAGCAACTTGGACATGTCTACCTCCAACAACATTCAACATCAGGGACAAACCAGCCTGTTCGATTGGCACCCTATTCACCACACTAAACACTCGACCCCTTTGCATCAGTGAACCCTGGCTCTGGTATATACCATACACTTCAGAAATACATCAGCGTTTTCTCAATATCTTAAATTAAGCATTCTTGGAATTTTTGTTGGCAAATATAGTTCTAATTTTAAGAATCTACCTTCTTCTGCGAAGCTAGGGAAGAAATTGCAGGGCCCCTAGCAGAGATATTTGTATCATTAATAGCCATGCAAAAGGTGCTGGAAGACTGGAAGGCTAATGCTGTGCCTTTATTGGCAAGGACAAGCCTGGGAACTACTGCCCAGTGAGCTTAATGTCAGTGGTAAGCAAGTTATTGGAGGGGATTCTGAGAGACAGGATCTACGTGCATTTGGAAGTGCAAGGGTTGATCAGGGATAGTCAACATGGCTTAGTATGTGGGAAATTGTGTCTCACAAATTTGATTGAGTTTTTTGAAGATGTGACCCAGAAGAAGGATGAGGGCAGTGTGGTAAAAGTTGTCCACATGGACTTTAGCAAGGCCTTTGACCAGGTCCCATATGCTGGCTGGTCCAGAAGATTAGATCACGAGGAATCCAGGGTGAGCTAACCAAATGGATACAAAATTGGCTTGGCAGTCGGAGGTAGAGGGTTGATTTTCAGACTGGAGTCCTGTGACCAGTGATGTGCCACAGGAATAGGTGCTGGGTCCACTGTTGTTCATCATTTATATGACCGATTTCGATGAGAATGTAGGTGACATAGTTCGTAAGTTTGCAGATGACACTGAAACTGGTGGTACAGTGGACAGTGAAGAATGTTATGTAAGATTACAATGGGATCTTGATTAACTGGGCCGTTGGGCCGAGGAATGGCAAATGGAGTTTAATTCAGATAATTGCGAGGTGTTGCATTTTGGTCAATTAAACCAGGGCAGGACTTACACAATAAATGGTAGGTCCTGTGGAGTGTTATAGAATAGGGAGATCTAAGAGTTCAGGTAGATAGTTCCTTGAAAGTTCTGACATGGGTAGACAGAGTGGTGAACAAGGCCTTCCGTAAACTTGCCTTCGTCGATCAGGGTATTGAGTTCAGGAGTTGGGACGTCATGTTACAGCTGTACAAGACATTGGTAAGGCCATATTTGGTAAGGCACATGATCACCTGCATCCCAAGATCTGAAGGAGGTAGCTATGGAGTTGGTGGGTGCACTGGTTGCCATCTTCCAAAATTCCACAGATTCTAGCACAGTTTCCAGACTAAGACTTCTTCCATGGAGTGTCGAAGGCTGAGGGGTGACCTCATAGAGGTTTATAAAATAATGAGGGGTAAAGGTAAGGTGAATAGCCACAGTCTTTTCCCGAGGGTAGAGAGAGGGCATAGGTTTAAAGTGAGAGGGGAAGGATTTAAAAGGAACCTGAGGGTCAACTTTTTCACACAGAAGGTGGTGTGTATGTGGAACAACCTGCCAGAGGAAGTGGTAGAGGTTGGTACAATTACAACATTTAAAAGACAGTTACATGGATAGGAAAGGTTCAGAGGGATATGGGCCAAATGCAGGTACATGGGACCTGCTCGGTTAGGCAACTTGGTCAGTATGGACGAGTTGGGCTGAAGGGCCTGTTTTCTGTGCTGTATGTTTCAATGAAATAGTTTCTCTCAATTGACCCTACCAACTCCATTCATCATCTTAAATACCTCAATTAGATTTCCTTGTAATCCTCCATACAATTGAACCAAGCCAGGTCTGCACAAAATATACACCAGGTCATAAAAAGTCAGTGATCTACAAAGTGAGTTCAAAAATATGCAAGGTAGAACTGTCATGTGAAACTTTATCCATTTGTTCAACATGCTGAATACAGAAGGATGATACTTACATGGATCCATTGAATGGGGTAGAAATAAATACAGGTGGTATTAGCAGGCTTTCAGAGGTGATAGACGCTACTGCACTAAAATATGAAAAGTCACCCTGGAACAGCAGAAACAGATCAAAGAGATTATCATGGTGGCAAACAGAAGATATTACGTTATTTCTGGAACAATTTATTAGCCATTTTTAACTACAGGAAGTTCTCTGACTGTTTACACTGTCCTAGAAATAGTCATAAGGTTAACAAACGTCTTCCAAATACAATCTTCAGCCTCTGCCATCTCTACTGATTTATTGCCATTTGAACTCGATGCAAAACACTACAAGCAAACTCATGAGTGACCACTGTATCCTTTTTTAGCCACCAAGGCACACAAGGAACATCTAAGCCAGAGACACTGTGCAAGGAAACTCCCAGTGAACTGAGTTTTGGCATTGATTGAAGATTAGCCATGGTTAGTAAAGAATTAACAAAACAACAAAGATCTTCCAGCCTATTGTAGATGTGATCAAGATGGGAGATCAATTGTAATTCAGTATATGAAGAGGAAAATTAAATCAAGAACCTTAAATGAAATTAAGCTTGGACTGGAATAACTGGAGTGGCTGGTAAAGTATGTTGATAAGGTAATCAGTACTTACAGCATGTTGCTCATAGGACTGTGAAGGCAAAATCCTCTGGTGGAATTGAAAACATAGTAGGATGCTGTCAGGGGGATTGAAGGGCATTTAATAGATGAGCAAGGAGCAACAGTCTGGTTTTCTTTAATAATATCAGTCTTGTGGACCGTCAGGTATGAAACCATCTCCATGAGACCATAAGACCATAAGACATAGGAGCAGAATTAGGCTATTTGGCCCATCGAGTCTGCTCCACCATTCAATCATGGCTGATTTATTTTTCCTTCTCAACCCCATTCCCTGCCTTCTCCCCGTAACCTTTGATGCCCTTACTAACCAAGAACCTATCAACCTCTGCTTTAAATATACCCAATGACTTGGCCTCCACAGCCATCTGTGGAAATGAATTCCACAGATTCACCACCCGAAAGAAATTCCTCCTCATCTTTGTTCTAAAAGGACGTCTTTCTATCCTGAGGCTGTGCCCTCTGGTCCAGGACTCACCCACTGCTGGAAACATCCTCTCCAAGTCCACTCTATCCAGACCTTTTAATATTCAGTAGGTTTCAATGAGATCGTCCCTCATTCTTCTAAACTCCAGCAAGTACAGGCCCAGAGCTATCAAATGCTCCTCATACATTAACACTTAACAAAGCATTAAGCAAAACCTTGTGCACCTGCACCTGGCAGCAATGAATCAGAATCAGGTTTATTATCACTGACACATGTCGTGAAATTTGTTGTTTTGTGGCAGCAGTATATAAAGATATATACAGCAAGATATAAAGACGTAAAAGTTACTATCAGTTACAAAAATAAATAAATGGTGCAAAAGGGGAATAATGAGGTAGTGTTCATGGACTGTTCAGAAATCTAATGGTGGAGGGGAAGAAACTGTTCCCGAAACTTTGAGTGTGGGTCTTCAGGCTCCTGTACCCCCTCCCGGATGGTAGTAATGTGAAAAGGGCATGTCCCAGGTGGTGAGGGTCCTTAATGATGGATGCCTCCTTCTTGAGGCACCGCCTCTTTAAGATGTCCTCAATGGCGGGGAGGATTGTGTCCGTGATGGAGCTGGCTGAGTCTACAACCCTCTGCAGCCTCTTTCAATCCTGCACATTGGAGCCTCCATACCAGGCGGTGATGCAACCAATCAGAATCCTCTCCACCGTACATCTGTAGAAATTTGCAAGAGTCTTCGGTGACATACCAAACCTCCTCAAACTCCAAATAAAGTAGAGCCACTGGCATGCCTTCTTTGTGATTGTATCAATGTGTTGGGCCCAAGATAGATCCCCTGAGATGTTGACGCCCACGATCTTGAAGCTGCTCACCCTTTCCACCGCTGACCCCTCAATGAAGACGGGTGTATGTTCTCAGGACTTCCCTTTCCCAAAGTCCACATCAATTCCTTGGTCTTGCTGATGTTGAGTACGAGGTTGTTGTTGCGACACCACTCAACCAGCCGATCTATCTCACTCCTGTACACCCCCTCATCGCCATCTGAGATTCTGCCAACAGTGGTGTCATTGGTGAATTTATAGGTGATGTCTGAGCTGTGCCTAGCCACACAGTCATGAGTGTAGAGCGAGTAGAGCAGTGGGCTAAGCACACATCCCTGAGGTGCGCCTGTGTTGATTGTCTGTGAGGAGGAGATGTTATTATCTATCCACACTGACTGTGGTCTCACGATAAGGAAGTCAAGGATCCAGTTACAGAGGGAGGTACAGAGGCCCAAGTTTTGAAGCTTCTTGATTAGTACTGAGGGGACGATGGTGTTGAATGCAGAGCTGTAATCGATAAACAGCAGCCTGACATATGTTTTGTTGTTGTTTAAGTGCTCCAAAGCCAAGTGAAAAGCCAGTGAGGTTGCATCTGCTGTAGACCTGATGTGGCAATAGGCAAATTGAAGTGGGTCCAGGTCCTTACTCAGGAGGAGTTAATTCTAGCCATGACCAACCTCTCAAAGCGCTTCACCGCAGTAGATGTGAGTGCTACTGGGTGATAGTCATTGAGGCAGCTCACTCTGCTCTTCTTGGGCACTGGTATGATTGCTGCCCTCTTGAAGCAGGTGGGAACCTCTGACTGAGAATTTGAAGATGTCCTTGAACACTTCAGCCAGTTGGTTGGCACAGATTTTCAGTACCCGACCAGGTACACCGTCAGGGCCTGACACCTTGCGAGGGTTCACCCTCTTGAAGGATGTTCTGATATCAGCCTCTGAGACAAAGATCACAGGGTCGCCAGATGCTGTGGGGATTTGCACAGGTGTAGTGTTATTCTCCCTTTCAAAGCGTGCATATAAAGCATTGAGCTCATCAAGGGGTGAAGCATCATTGCCATTTATGCTGTTAGGTTTCACCTTATGGGAAGTAATGGCATGCAAACCTGCCACAGCTGTCATGCATCTGATTGTGTCCCTAACTTCACACGGAATTGACTTTTCACTCTCCTGATGGCCTTCCATAGGTCGTACCTGGACCTTGTCAGGTTCTGGATTCGCCGGTCTTGAACGCCACAGATCTCGCCCTCAGCAGACTGTGAATATCCTGGTTCATCCAGGACTTCTGGTTTGGGAAAACTCAGTATGTTCTGGATGGCACACAATCATCCACGCAGGTCTTGATGAAGTCGGTGAAGGCTGTGGCATATTCATTCAGGTCCAGTCCACCGATTCAAAGCAGTCCTGTAAATGCTCCTCCATCGCCCTTCACCGTACCTTCGCAGTCCTCACCACTGGTACTGTGGTCCTCAGTCTCTGCCGATGTGTTGGGAGTAGAAGTACAGCCAGGTGATCGGACTTGTCAAAGTGCGAGGGCAGGATGGCATGGTAAGTGTTCTTGATGGTGGTGTAACAGTGATCAAGTGTGTTAGCTCCTCTGGTTCCACAGGTGACACATTGGTGGTAGTTTGTCAGAGACTTCTTCAAGCTGGCCTGGTTGAAGTCCCCCGCTATGATTGGGAAGGCATCAGGGCGCGCTGTCTCGTGACTGCTGATCATGGTGCTCAGCTCCTCCAGTGCCAGCTTGACATTTGCCAGGGGTGGAACGTACACGTTACCAGGATGATGGCGGAGAACTCCCTCGGCAGATAAAATGGACGACACTTGACCGCCGGATGTTCCAGGTCAGGGGAGCAGGACCGTGACAGAACCGCCACATCTGTGCACCACGATGAGTTAATCATGAAGCAAACGCCGCTGCCTCTGCCTTTACCTGATGCCAGCGTCCAGTCCATGCGGTGGATGGTGAAGCCCTTGGGCTGGAGCACTGTGTCCGGAGCACTGGGAGTGAGCCATGTCTCTGTGAAGCAGAGTCATATGTCAATATTTACTCCAATTTTTATTTTATCCTATCTCTCACAATACTCAACGATGCACCATTCAATGTGTCTACACTGACTAAAGTGGGTAACTTGTGCATAAATTGCCACAGTTTTGCTGTTCAGTGTGTTATAAACAGACTACTTCTCTCAGTCATCATGAGGAAAAAACATGGAAGACACACGTATAGCTCAACTTAACTATATCTCAGAAATCATTCATCCTAATTTAACTCAGAGCAGTGTATCTGTGACATAAATTTTCTGACCACGTTGACCAAATTTTCAGTGATTCATAGAAACTGGAAGTCAAATTCTGATAGGACAAACACAGTAAATGGCAGAAACATTAAAAGCAATAACGTGCAGGGGGACCTTGGGGTGCAAGTCCACACCTCCCTGAAAGCGGTGACACAGGTGATCGGGTAGTGAAGAAGACATTTGGTATGCTTGCCTTCACAGGCCAAAGCAGAGGGTATAAGAGTTGGGACATCACGTAGGAGTTGTACAAAATACTGGTCAGGCCACACTTGGAGTATTATGTATAGTTCTGGTCACCACACTGCAGAAAGGATGTGGTAGAGTTAAAGAGAGTGCAGAAGACATTCACCAGGATGTTGCCTGGAATGGAGGGCTGCAATTATAGTGAGATATTGAGTAAGCTGGATTTATTTTCATTGGAATATTGGAGTCTGATGGGGTGCCTCATTCAGATTTACAAAATTATGAAGGGCATAGATAAAATTGATAGTCAGAATCTCTTTCCCAGGGAAGAAGAGTCTAGAACCAGAGGGCACAGATTTAAAGTGAGAAGGGAGACATTTGAAGGAGATCTGAGGCGTACGTTTTTCCCACAGAGGTTAGTGATTATCTGGAAAGAGCTGCCAGTGGAGGTGGCAGAGGTGAGTACAATTACAACATTTAGAAGGCATTTGGACGGGTACTTGGGTAGGAAAAGAATAGAGGAATACTGGTATAATGCTGGCAAATGGGATTATTGTAGATAGGCATCACAGACAACATGGATGAGGCAGGGTGAAGGGGCCCATTTCTGTGCTGTATGATTCTATGATTCCAATATGTAAATTACAGTTCTTTTCATAATTATCTACATATCAACAATTTCACAAATGACTCAGTTATACCAGGCCAATAAAGTCTGACAAAAACCAGTGAGGTAAACAAGCAGACAACTTGGACACCACTGGAACCACTTGAAAACATAAACTAATTAAGTTCAGTGCTATTCCCCAGCTTTGTACTTGAGAGTTTCCTGCAAATCAAAAACTCATGATGAGAAAATGAAGGGCAATCAGCCCAGAAACACAGGAAATCGGCCAGACAATAACATGAAAACAACCAAGGAATAAAGGGGAAAGTGTCATGAAGATGAAGAGAACAACCATTCATGAAGCATTGAAATTCAACAGTTTACTTGTTCTTATTTCAACTTTCCTTTCAAAATGCCATTTGCTCATAAGAACTAATCCAGAGCAGTTGAAGAACAAATCCTCCAGTGAGTGTAACCCCCATTAACCTTCAGAACACTCTTCCTGTTCACTTTGACCATCCCTTGGGGCTACAGGAATTTCTGATGGCGATACATTAAATATTTTCCTGCTGCAGTTGTTTATTCCTCTAATGATTATCCTCACACACCTCTTCTACACTCTTGCCTCTGAACCCTTCCCCTCCCCCATAAGCCTGAGGCACTCAGTGCCCTGTTAACTGGGCAGGCAGGAAGCTACAAACTTAAACCTCTCCACAACTGTCAACAAGACCCCAGTCCAAAGTAAATCTCTGGATGCAGCACCCACGCTTGCTGATGACTGACCCCTGTTGTCAGTGACGTGGAGCAGAGAAAGCCTGGTGTTTGCTATGGTTTCTTCTAATGGTTTCTATATAGCCAGCTGACATTGCGAGGTGTATAGGGCTGAGAAGGAGTGTTGTCAAGGATAGAAAAGCATAAAATACTATCCAAACTTATCTCCACCATGAGAGCAGAATTGAAATGCATGCAAAACCTTAGATTAAAATTTCCAATGATTTGCAGGGAGCTAATATTCACACCGTGGTTCGTGTATATCAAAGGTTTACTGCACCACTGATTAACTTGGTACAGGGGCTACCTTTTCAATGAATGATCTCATCTCAACAACAGCAGCTGGCACTTAATGGCACTAGGACTGATTCGCTGTAAAACTACACAAGACATTTCATAGGAGAGTGATCAGGCAAGAGAAATGCTTGGATTTTACAGCAGAAAGCTAACCAATCACAGAAAGATTGGTTAGCTTTCTGTTTTGTAGTTGTTCCTAAAGCTTTTAATATAAAGCTTATAATGTATTTAGGCGCCAAACAAGAATTAGGGCCTTAACTGCTGCCAATCCTTCCAATGAACCAACTAAAAACCTTATGGCTCAGAGACACATGGCCTTCACTGAAGCTTACATGTTTTTTTGACATTTAACAGTGAATTGAATTGGTTTGTTGTTCTCACATGTACTGATATACAGTGAAAAGCTTTTGTTTGCATGTCAGCCAGACAGGTCATGCCATACGTAGTACATAGAGATAGTGAAAAGAAAAACAGAATTCAGAATATAGTGTTACAGTTACAGAGAAAGTGCAGTGCAGGTAGACAAATAAAGTGCAAGGGCCACAGTGAGGTAGATTGAGAGATCAAGAGTTCATCTTTTCTCATATGAGAGGTCCGTTCAACAGTCTGATAACAGTGGGATAGAAACTGTCCTTGAGCCTAGTCATAGATGTTCTCAAGCTTTTGTGTCTTCTGTCTGAAGAGGGGGTAGAAAAGAGAATGACCAGGGTGGGAGGGGTCCTTGATTATGTTGGCTGCTTTCCCGAGGCAGCGGGAAGTGTAGACAGAGTCCATGGAGGGGAGGCTGGTTTTTGTGATGGACTGAACTGTGTCCACAACTCTCGGCAATTCTTGTGGTCTTGGGCAGAGCAGTTGCCATACCAAGCTGTGATGCATTTGAATAGGATGCTATCTATGATGCATCTGTAAAAAATGGTAAGTGCCATCAGGGACATGCTGAATTTCCTGAGGAAGTAGCGACATTAGTGTGTTTTCTGGGCCTTAGCGTCCACGTGACTAGACCAGGACAAATTGTTGGTGATATTTACACCTAGGAACTTGAAGCTCTCAACCGTCTCCATCTCAGTTATTTGTGGCCCTGGTAACTCACAGAGAACTAGAAAACATACCTCATGGAGCCACAAGGAATTGGGTAATGTACAATAGGGTTACAATTCTAATATGAGCATGTTCATATTTATGTGTTTCCAATACCAGCTCGCATGGGACACTTCTCTGGGACTCCAACATTCCAACAAAAGAATGTGCAAAAGACATAGCACATCAAGCCAATACAGCTGTGCAGGAACCTTGGTGGATGCATCAGCAATTGCAAAATCAGATGGACAGCCACTAATTTAACTGTAAGTATCACCAAAACGTCTTTTCTAAGCTCCAATGAAGGCCACTGGTTGATGAAACCAGAAGCCTGGATAAAACTTTGCTCTCTGTTCACTCAGCTGCTGCCATCTGTAAAATGAATTGAAGACTAACTTTTATGGGACTGGAAGCAACCAAGGCCCTAACTCTTGTCTGGAGCCTGATGGCCCCATGCTGGATGTTTTCTCCAAGTTTATGTTTGTTCATCAGTGCTGCCCATCACCAACAGCCAAAAAATGTCAGGCCCTGATCCCATTCAAACACGGAGAATGAGACTGCAGGGTTAAAAGCCAGTCATTGGCAATCAAGAAACTAAACCCTAAATGGGAGCCAACTCATTGAAACAGCAACATGGTTGTGGTTATATAAGATCTTTTTGAGAAAATGTCCCAATTTCTTTTGGATAACAAAGATAGTACAATTACTTGTGTTCATCGGCATCATTCCATGTAACAAATGCTACTTAATGCTTCAAGGAAATGCATCTAATGCACAATAATACATTTAGTTAATGCACACTAATAATGAGAATTATTTTTATGACAATTTTAATGATGAGAAGCAGAATTCTCAAGACTGTTCTTTGTGATCACCAGACTTTTATTGATGGAACTGCTTTCAGCCTTATCAAAACAATCAAGGGAAATTCCTAGAACTGAAGTAAACGTTAACTTTTTATATATTGGTCCAACTTGTCCGGAAAATCAATAGCTTAGCTACCCAAGGTTGAAGTGGGTAGTAACTGGTATACTGAGGCAATATTATTGCCTTGCAAATTTTTGGCCCTAAAATGAAAAACATGCTTTGGAATTTCACTACATGTACAGTATATATTTTAAAAATATAAAGGCTTTAAAACAAAAAAAATTAAGGAACATATTTACAGAGTTTCAGCTTTTCATGTTCATTGTTTATGTGTGCCACATTTTGTGTAATATTTCAAATCTTAACAAAAACACGTCTTATCTTGTAAGGGTGCAATTGGCTGCCCAGACACTTAATATTAAACATCTGGACTTTCAAGATTCTCTTAAACTCATACCTGACAGCAGCAAGTTTCACAAAAGAGAAAATCCATCACACCAAGGTAGATCTTTAGAGGAAGCTTTTTTCCAGTTCAATGGAAAGTGATAGTCTTTCACTACTGTCCACAAACTCTACACCATTACTTGTGTGGTAAGTCATCCAAATTAACATCATCAATGTATGACTGACTAATTCCAGGAATCCATTGGATGGACAGAGTGTGATATTGTACTCTTACCAATAACCATTTCCTTTCTTCCGTCAGTTTTTTGTATTTAGTATTCAAAGAAATAAAACCCTGCCTCACCCATTTGCCACCAAATCTAAACACAGTGACCTTTCTTGGAGGAAGCTCTGTCCATATTACAGCCCACCTTGTTCCGGTGCCCATGACTATCAAGCTGGGCAAACATGAGTCAGTGTTTGAATTGTGGTGGAGGTGCAGGATATAAAGACTGAAGGCAGCGAGGTGAAGGCAGATCGAGAGAGAGAGAAGCAGCTCCTTTACTCTGAGAACCTAGCCAGCTGATCCCACACGAGGCAGAATGAAATCCTTCCTCCTCGCCATCGCTGCCGTGCAGATCCTCCACTGCTCAGGTAAGTTCTGGGGAGAGTGGGACCTCAGAGAGCAGTGAGTTATTGGTAATGAGCTTCAGCCCGTGATATTTCACCCATGTTTAAGAAGAATATACTGAAATTTGTTGGAGAGTTTTATTTAAATTTACCTTTCCTTCTGCAGGAGTGCCAAGCACCAAGGAAGCTCTGAGAGCCTCAGTTGTAAAGTTGAATGAAATCACCGTGACCTCCAACCTCTGTGCAATAACTGGGAGAAGAGTGACAAATGTAAGTGTGTTCTGGGCAAAGGGGAGGGTGCTTAATTATCAAAATTTACAGAAATATTTGAGTACATTTAGATGCTGAGTATTAAAAATGCCCAGAATATGATATCACATACCTAGCACTGGCTGAATCTCTGTTCAGAGGGAGACTAACGTATCAGATATAATATTAGACAAGTAGCTTAAGATGCCTTAATACTGATTTGGAAACAAGACTTCAAATGCCCACTGTGCCTGCATGAGGAACTTAAACACAGTCAATTAAATCAATCAGGTATAAAAAGGTAACGTCAGTAAATGTGACCATAAAAACAATTGGATTGTTATTCTCTAATTTCCTGCAGAAAATGATATCGGCTACTCTTCCCTATCTGGCCTTGGTATGATTTCGGACACACTAAACTGGGTGACTCGTCACTATTCTCTGAAATAGGATCACAAGCCACTCGGTTTAAGGAATCAATCGATGAGCAATAATTGCTGGGCTTGTCTGTGATATCTGCATGATAGGAATCAATTGATTTGAGATAAAGTTCAGTGATTTTCTGTTCCAGCATTTAATTGTTAAATCAGTCTTTAATTTTTGAGATTTAGATTGGATCAAAGTATGGAAATGAAATCTGAATTTTTTACCAAGCTTTGAACACAGGATTACTTTTTTCTAAATTCTTTCCAAATTCCAATCACCTGTCAAAAGAGCAAAAGGCTGCAGATTTTGGAAACCTGAAATAAAAACAGGCAGCATTTGTGGAGGTCGAAACAGAGTTAACGTTTCAGGTTAGCATATTGAACATCACTGAAATGTTTAAAGGGATTGTTTTGTCTTTGGACAAATTAAATTTCTGATCTATGTTGGCTGTTGATTCTGAATGGCGAAGTGGAGGAATCTGTGTGCAATAAAGAATTTCTCTGACCAGAACTGGCACACACCAATAATCTGCTTCCTTTTATCAGACTTATCGCACAGGTAAACATTCATACAATGTGGATTTGACATTCTCGGTGAAGGAAACCATCTGCTCCAAAGATTCCGGCTTTGAATTTGATGATCCCAGCTGTCGTTTCCGCCCCAAGAAGATTGGTGTAAGTCTCAAGTTATATTGTAGCATGCAAACTCCATGTGTACTGAATTATATCAACAAAAGGGTCAAGGGTGATAAGTTATATCAGAGGCAGGGCCATGTGTAAACACATGCTTTTTACTCAGAGAGTGGTAGGTGCCAGGAATGCACTGCAAGGGCTGGTGGTGGAAGCAGATACAGTCGTAGCATTCAAGAGGCTTTTGAATTAGTACATGAATATGCGGGGAATGGAGGAATGTGGATCATGTGCAGGCAGAAGGGATTAGTTTAATTTGGCATCATGCTCAGCAGAGACATCGTGGGCCAAAGAGCTTGTTCCTGTGCTGTACTGTTCCATGTTCTAAATGTCATAGGAATTGCTGTGAGTGCTGAGTTATATCACAGTGAGTTTACATAATGGGAATGAGACTGAGTGCTGGATTCCATCTCAGAAAGGCAGGTTCATATTGTTAATTCATAGAGAGAATGGTGACCCCTGAGTTAAATCAAAAAACACTGATAATGAAGCTATACAGTGACCACTTTGTATCTGTGAGGAACTCACTGACATCAATACTTTCAATAGATTTTGTATTATTTTCACAGGAGAAAGGGTTTTGCAAAAGCCGTGTTGAATATTTTGCTGATCAGGTAGCTGACGTTGATGTGGAGTGTGAAGGTCTGAAGACAGTTGACAGCCAGAGTGACTCATCGGAGTCAAGAGAAACCAGTATTGAGGTAACCTCACCATTATACAATTCAGGGCAATGGGATTTCTAACATAAGATTGTTTACAATTTGTCTCATTGGTCTACAGTACGGATGATTATAATATAATATTTTTACACAGTACGAAAACAAATCCCAAGAAACATCACTGGAAGAAGCATCAAAGGTGAGTATATGCTGGGAATTCACTGGATGATTTTCTGGTTGATCTTGACTGTCAAAAATATAATGTGAAACCCTGGATTCAACTTGGCCAGAATGAAGTGTGAGATGGCAAGTTACCTTAGTTTGAGGAACCCAAGGAGGGGATTCTGATGCTCATCTCTTGCAGGGGACCCATTGTCAAAGTATTTTTGAAGTGGATCTAAGTATACAGCATCAGCTTATTTTCCTTTGATAATAAAGAGAACCTTAATAACACCATGATGATAAAGACAGTTGCAAAGGATTGTAGCATGAACACAGTCTGTTATATAATAACAATAATAAACACTAAGAACTCAATGAGGAATATCACTCATCATTAGCTTATCCACTGACCTCACCACACCACCATACCTGAACAGCACTGCAGAATATGTGAGGTTTTTTGAGGATTTCCCTACTCAACATTGAATTACAACTTGAAAACACTTAATGAATAATTCCTCACTTATTATTCAATATGTTAATATTTTATAAGTTTTATGTATGATTATAATTAACCAAATGCTTAATGAACCCTGCGCCAACTTTGTATATATTAATATCTTGACAGGTGAAAAGCCAATCAACAGAGACATCACTGGAGGAAGCATCAAATGTAAGTCTAACTTTTGTCTGCTGGTTTCTATTGAAATAAGGTTTTTGACTCTAGATTGAACTCTGTCAGAATAGTCTTTGAGGATTTAACTGAACTAAATACCATGCTGAAATAAATGGAATAAGGAATACACAAGCCTAATTGCTATTGGTTTTTCTACAGCCATTGCCAGATCTTTGTTAACTTGACCCCAATACAATAATGAATCTGTTCCGCATTGAAGTTAAAGGGAGTGGAATATTAACAGGACTGGGAGTTGCTGCGGATGGAGCATGAGAGTAATGTTGATTAAATCTCATCAACAATGCACCCCAAGTACAGGTCACTCCTGTAGGCTCAGAATGATAAATCAAAACTGAAGTGCAATTCTTCCTTTTTTATTGTTTTTTTTGGAATCTGGGGCACAATATTTATTGTCCATTCTTAATTGGTCTTGAGAGGGTGGTGGTGAGCTACCTTCTTGAACCACTGCAGTCTGCCTGCTGAAGATACTTCCACAATGCTGGTGGGAAGGGAGTTCCAGGATTTAGATCCGACAACAATGATAGATATATTTCCCAGTTAGGACGGGTTGTGACTCACAGGGAACCCCATGCTCCCCTGAACCTACTGCCCTTCTTCTCCTTCGTGGTGGAGGTTGCAGGCTTGCGAGGTGCTATTGGAGTAGCCCAGATGAGTAACTGCAATGCATTTTACAGATGGTACTCCCTGAGGCTGCTGTGTTCTGGTGATTGAGGGAATGAATATCTAGTGTAATGGATAGGCTGCCAATCAAGTAGGATGCTTTGTCCTGAATGGTGTTGAGTTTCGGACACTCATCCAGGCAAACGGAGAGTATTCCATCAGGCTCCTGTCTCATGCCTTGCAGGTGATGGAAAGGGGATGAGTAGCTCCATGCAGGGTACTCAGCCTTTGACCTAGTATTTCTGTGGCTGGTCCTGGAGCTTCTGGTCCATGATACCTTCTAACATATTATCCATTGAATCCATGGCTGTTCACTGGTTATGGTGCATTATTTATTGCTGGCCACAGTTCATGAGTTGTTTCTTGAGGATTTCTCCATTTGCCAAGTCATTGAGTCAGATTTCTGGTTGATAAGGTGTTGCCACTTCCTCATTCTGTAACATAACGATATTAAAGCATTTGTTTGAAGATGACGCTGGAACTAAAAATGTGAATATTTTCATACAGGTGAAAAGCGCATCAATGGAACTATCACCCCAGCAATCTTCAAATGTGAGTATCAGCTGTAACTTTGTTATCCGATACTTTTCTCTTGATCATGGTGATCACTAGAAACCAAATATTGAACTCAGACTGAATTCAGTCCATCTGAAGATGACTATTCTGTTGATTCTGTTCATTCCAGGAAAAGTTTGAAGATTCAAGAGACCAGCACTAACAATGAAGAAAAATCTATGAAAGACCAAATAAGACAAGCAGACCTCATTCAGATTGAAGAAAATCTGATCAAATGTACTTGTTCGTATCTAAGGGGATGGTGGGTGGAGGGGGGGGGTTGTTGTGTGTGGGGGGTGGGGGGAGTGCTTGGTGTAACTGAGATTCCTGACTGTACATTTTACTGTGATGGGGAGATTCTATAGTTTGTAAATATTGGTATTCTTTTCTGTGCATTATTGCCTTGTATTCTGTGGATCAGATTAAAGTTATAAAGAGAACATTTACAGATTTTCTTCCAAATGTTGTCTTGCTGTTCAGTGGTCTCATTGCAGAAAATAAGCAACAAATGCAACTGAAGCATCTAATTATTCATAAACCTCATTTCATTGCCGGGTGAAATAATAACACACTGACAATCAGGATTAAACTTAATTAACCGCAATGTTTGCAGAAGTAGCTAACATAGTTTAGAAAGAAAACCCCTTTCCTATGCAAACTTTCTGAAAGAAAATTACATCTCAAGTATGCAGTAAACAGATGTGCTATGGTCCTGAGCTTGCAAGAATTTCATGAATTTCTGTATCTCCTACTTAAGAATTGTGTGGAAAGGAATTTTGTAGAATCTGAAATTGGATAATGTGAATGAAGAGTCAGTAGAAATGGGTTCTTATTAGGGCAGTGAAGTGCTGTGTGAATTTGCTATGGATAAGTGTTGGGGCTCCTGTGCTTTCATCTTATATGATTAAATTAAGTAGCTCAGAATGAGTTGATGAGAAGAACAACCCTTTCCGAGTTTGGAAGGGGAGTTGTATGAGATAAGGAGGCAAGGAATCACAAAACAAGCACAATACAAGAAATAACTGGGCAGATCACTGGCAAGTGAAATTTAATTTACATTAACATAAAATACCAAATACAGAAAAATGAAATGGATGACATAGATTTGATGAATGACATGACACCACATTTAGAGGATGCAGACATTTCTGAACATACCCAGTCTTTGTGGAGAAGAAAACAGCAGAGCAAATGGAATATTATTTTTTATGCGTACAGATTATTGGAGTAATTAACTCTCCAGGTTAATTACTGTAAAACGCATGACTGCTTCGTGCGTCAAAATATTTACATCATTGTTGGTGAATACAAAAGGTGGACAAGACATTTGGCCACCTTGTGCAAGACTTAGGTAGACCAAGTGAGTGAATTGAATGCTTTATAGGAATAAATCATCTAGCTGCTCCAAAACTGCATGATAGCTGCAGTATTCTAAATTGCATCTGGCACTTACAAGATGGCACCAGACTGTGGCGACTCGTTGCAAGTTGCTCTCTGTAGATCTACTCATTACTTTTACTATAATCATTCTCTTTTATATTTAAATTCTATGCCACTAAGTATACCTGTAATGCACTTCCCTGTAGCTGTGACACTTTACTCTGTATTCCGTTATTGTTTTTACCCTGTAGTACTTCAATGCTCTCTGTACCACCTCAATGCACTGTGTAATGAATTGATCTGTATGAATGGTATGCAAGACAAGTTTTTCACTGTACCTCGGTACAAGTGACAGTAGTAAACCAATACCAATACCAATACCAGTGTTCTGTACATGCTAGTGTTCACAGGACTGATGATGCAGTGCTTCAGGTTCATGTCGAATCTGAGGTGCTGCATGAATACAGCCTGTCACTCCTTGAACCTTTAGGAAGCCCACATACCTTCACAGGTAGTCATGTGAAAATAAATCTGCACATGGCTTGCAAGGGTTATCACACCCACGAATATCTGTGACCATAAGAAAATTTTCTCATGGTCAGGGCTATATTTCCAGGGAACTCGTGTGGCTTATTTTTCCTGAGACAGTCCATGGTACCAACAGCTGCACCACAGGAGGGCTGGCTTTTGGGGGACAAAGGTTATCTCTTCCTTCCTTGGCAAGTTTCCCCCAGGAGCAGGAGAACAAGGAGGAAGAGGGGAAGGAGGCTGAGGAGAAGTGGGAGTAGATGGAGCAGCAGGAGAAGAGGAACATATCAGCGAACGTGAGTGAAGAGTGGCCCACTCTGGATATGTTCTTCTCATGGTTCTGAGGTTCTCTGGAGAACCTCACCCCACTGGCTCAGTGCCCAAACAGGGAGATCAGAACGGGGGCATAACTGACCAGCCATTGCACCACGTGGCCTGCGATCCTAAGGGTTGAATACAATGGTGTAAATGCTCTGCTCACTGGGAATATCCGAGTGCATGGACATCGCCTAATCTAAGTCATAAACAATGTCTGAAAGTAGTTTGCAAGACCCGACCATTATAGAAAAATAAGTCAGAGAGTTACAATTCCTCAAATAGCCGTGGAACAGTGTAAATGTATCTTGTTAAAGATTTTCTCCATTAAGTATCCATATTGGAACATAAGACATGGGGGCAGGAACACAGCACCTTCTTTGCTATTGACCAAGAACATGGCTGATCTTCCACCTCCGCTCCCTTTTCCTGCACTATTCCAATATCCCTTGCTTCCCTTAATATGCAGAAATGTATCAGTCTCTTTTCTGAGTGAATTCAATGCCTGAGCCTTCAAAACCTTCTGCGGTAGAGAATTCCAAATATGCACCACCCCCTGGGTGAAGAAATCTCTCCTCATCTCAGTCCTATACAACATATCCCTTGCTCTAAGACTGTAACCCTGATCCCAGATTCCTCAGCCGTCCTCCCTGCCCGCAGCATGTCGAGGCCTAAAAGAATTTTGTGAATTTCGATGAGATTTCCCCTCACTCTTCTAAACTCAAGAGAGTACAGACCTAGTCAACTCAGTCTCCCCTTGTATGGCAAACAAGTGAATTTTTCTGCACTCGCTCTGTGGCCAGTATATCTTTTCTTAGGTGAAGAGACCAAAATTATATACATACTCCAGGTGCAGTCTCTTTAAGCCCAATATAACTGCAGCAAGACTTAATTATTCTTGTACTCAAATTATCCTCAAATAAAGGCTAACATGCCATTTGTCTTGTCATTCATGTGCTGCATCTACATGTTGGCTTTCAGTGACTTGTGTACAAGAACGCCGAGGTCCCTGTGAACAACAACATTAACCATTGTCTCACCATTTAATAGCTTTTAAGGTTAGGAGGGGGAAGTTTAAAGGCGACATGAAGGGCAAGATTATTACGCAGGGAATGGTAGGTGCCTGGAATGGGTTACCAGGGGTGGTAGTGAAAGCAGGCAGTTTGATGGAGATTAAGAGGCTTTCAGATAGACACATGAATATGAAGGGAATGGAGGGATTTGGATGATACACAGGAGGAGGACATTTAGTATAAATTGGCATCAAGATCGGCACAACGTCGTTGGATGAATGGCCTGTCCAATGTTGTACTGTTCTATGTTTTGTGTTCTAAAATACTCTGCTTTTCCATCATGTGCACCTAAGTGCATTTTCTCACATTAAATTATAAAGCGTGGTACAGTGGCACAGCTAGTAGAGCCACTGCTTCATATCACCAGAGACCCAGTTTCAATCCTGACCTCAGACCCTGTCTGGCTATCTGTGTGGAGTTTGCACGTCCTCCCTATGTGGGGGCTCCGATTTCCTCCCCTGCCTCAAAGATGCACAGGTTGGTAGGTTAATTGGCTGCTGTAAATTTTCCCATGGTGTGTAGGTGAGTGGGAGAATCTTGGGGAAGTTGATGGGAATGTGGCGAGAATAAAGGGTTAGTGTAAATGCGTGGTTGATGGTTGGTGTGGACTTGGTGAGCTGAAGGGTGCTGCATCTCCCTATGATTCTATGATTCCACTGTCCACCTGCTCTGGTCTTGCCCACTCACTCAGCTCACCAATATCCCTCTTGAACGGACCTCTTATATGATAAAGATGAACTCTTGATCTCTCAATCTACCTTATCGTGATCCTTGCACCTTATTTGCCTACCTGCACTGCACCATTCTCTGTAACTGTAGCACTATATTCTGCATTCTGTTATTGTTGTCTTTTGTACTATCTCAATGTACTTATGTGTGGAATGATCTGTCTGGATGAAATGCAAAACAAAGCTTATCACTGTATCTCGGTACATGTGACAATAATAAACCAATCACCAATTCCTTCGTACTCACCATCCCACTTCATTTAGCATTGGGAATATGACGTTTGGTTCCCCCAGCCAAATCATTGATATAGATTGGGAATAGCTGGGACCAAAGGACTCACTCCCGCGTGTCATAGCCTGCCAACCTGAAAAGGATCCATTTACTCACAATCTTTGATTTCTGTCCAAACACCAATTCTCAATCCATTTTCAGTATGTTACCCCAATTTTATCTTCTCTAACCTTATTGACCAACCTCCTGTGTGGGATTCTATTGAACACTTTCCAAAAATCAAAATACACCACATTCATTGCTTCCCCCCTAATCTATTCTATTAGTCACATCCTTCAACAACATGGGAGTAATTAGTGAATTGATCAAAGTCAATAAGGAAACAGACTTATTGACTTCACCTGGCATCATGTCTACCAGAAGTTTAATTAAGTGCAAACACCTTGCCCAATTAGGACTCCTTATAGATCAATAAAGTTGAAATATCTGGCAATGCTCTACCAATTAAGCTGCAGAAATACCTAGGATAGGAACTTTTCATGTCATTGAAGACAAATGCAGCCGGTGTCTTGCTAGTTAACTGGCTGAGGCATTGTGGTTGTTCTGTGATGACAGAGACTTCGGTTTTCCACTCAGATTGAGCAGCAGAATACAACAGTATCATTCTTGCCAGTCAATTACCCAGTCCTGACACCTCACACATTGGGATGCTCAGTCAGTGCTGGCAAGTCTGCAGCATTTTCTATTCCATAGTCAAGCGTTCCGAGAGGCATCAAACCAGGAATGCCTCAGGGACTGGTGCTGTCTCCTCTCCTGTTAGAGGACGTGGCAAGGTCAGACTCAGTTGATAAGAAACAGTGCCACAGCACTCTGGTATATCAACTCCACAGCTAACTAACTGCCTTAAAAAAAGTTCATTCAGTCCTCAAGCAAAGCAAAAATGACATGCTGAGCATTTAGCAAAAGCAAGAGGCTGCCACTACTTCAATTCAGCTCCTGCAGCCACCTGAAGATATTTCTCCTGTGGATGCAGCAGGTGATGATTTCAAAGTATCGATTGACATTCCTTTTATCACTCACTGTTCCTGCCTTTGTAAAGACAACAAAGTTCAGAGCAGTTATTTAAGGACAGTGAAATTTCCAACTCAACATATTCGGGAGCTGTTGGACCATTCTAATTTGTTACCAGCTGAATTCAATGTGAAGTGCTACAAGTGAAATACTGTCACATTTGAAATCTGTCATCGATTTCTGGTGACTAGAACACAATCGAGTCATTAATACTGGAGTCTGGATATACAACATTCATTGAGCTGATCATTACTGTTGAAAGAATAAATTATGTGAAGAATGTGACTGAGGTGCAACTTTATTGGGATATAAAGTAACCTACATAACAAAAATAAATATGGAGCTTAAAATAAATTATAATGGGATTAGGACAAAGGTTCACACCTGGCAATTTTATTTAGGATAGATGTAATTTAATCCTTCAAAAATGATGTAGATCAAATTTCTCTTTGAACTCTTGCTGATCTCAAAACTGATACAGAGGTGGGAATTTCAACAATAAATTCAAAAAATCCTTACTGATGGGCAAGACAGTGGCAGGGGTCAGTGTTGGGACCACAACTTTTCACTTTATACATTAATGATCTGGTTGAAGGAACTGATGGCATTGTGGCCAAGTTTGCAGACAAGATAGGTGGAGGGACAGGTAGTGTTCCGGAGGCAGGGAGTCTGCAGAAGGACTTGGACAGGTTAGGAGACTGGGCAAAGAAGTGGCAGATGGAATACAGCACAGGGAAGTGTGGGGTTATGCACTATGGTAGAAAGAATAAATGTGTAGATTATTTTCTGAATGGAGAGAGGATTCAGAAATCGGAGTCCTAGTTCAGGATTCCCTTAAGGTTAACTTGCAGGCTGAGTTGGTAGAAGGAAGCCAAATGCAATGTTAGCATTCATTTCAAGAGGACGAGCATATAAAAACAAGGATGTAATGCTGTGGCTTTATAAGGCATTGGTCAGACTGCATTTGGAATATTGTGAGTAATTTTGGACCTTGTATCTGAGGAAAGATGTGCTGGCATTGGAGATGGTCCAGAGAAGGTTCACAAGAATGATCCCGGGAATGAAAAGCTTAACGTATGAGGAGCGTTTGATGCTCTAGGCCTGTACTCGATGGAGTTCAGAAGGATGAGAGGGGGACCTCATTGAAACCTACCGAATATTGAAAGGCCTGGTTAGAGTTGATGTGGAGATGATGCTTCCATTAGTAAGACAGTCTAGAATCTGAGGGCCTTAGTATAAGGGGATGTCGCTTTTGAAGTGAGATGAGGAAAAATTTCTTCAGCCAAAGGGTGGTGCATCTGTGGAATTTGTTGCCATAGAGGACTGTGGAGGCCAAGTTATTGGCCAAATATTTAAGGCAGGGATTGAATGGTAAGGGGTTTAAGGTGGGAGAATGGGGTTGAGAATGGAAAAAAAAATCAGCCATGATTGAATGGCAAAGCAGACTCAATGGGCCAAATGGCCTAATTCTGCTCCTATATCTTATGGTCTTATTGTCTAAGACAGCTCTCAGCAGCCATGAAGTGACCAGGCAAAGACCAGCCTAATCTGCAAAAAGGCACATTATTTTATATAAGATTCCTGGCTCTGGAAATGTCCACTGATACAGAAGGAATAGTTCAAAGGATTACACTCATTTGAATTCATTTGAATCACACAATCAAATGGTTCACAGTCCATAAAAATACTGATCACTTTGATCATCATGACTGATCCAGAAGACCTGAAGAATTTGCCTTCTAATATTAAGAGAGTAAACGATGTAACTTTCTTATGAGGTCTGACAATACTCCTCCTGTTCACTTTAACCATTCCTCAGGTCCATTAAGTTCTGAGCTGATGATGACGATATAATAAATATTTTCCTGCTGCAGTTGTTTATTCCTCTAATGATTATCCTCACCCACCTCTTCTACGTTCCTGCCTCTGAACCCTTCCCCTCTCCCACAAGCCTGAGGCCACTCAGGGCCCTGTAAACTGAGCAGGCAGGAAGCCACAAACACAAACCTCTCCACAACTGTCAACAAGACCCCAGTCCAAAGTAAATCTCTGGATGCAGCACCCACGCTCGCAGATGACTGGCCTCTGTTGTCAGTGACGTGGAGCAGAGAAAGCCTGGTGTTTGCTGTGATTTTTCCCAGCGCTTTCTATCATCAGCTGCTGTTACAGTGAGGAGTGCATGGTTGAGTGGGTGTAATGTCCCACAAATAAAAAAAAACTTAAATGAAGAACTGAAATGACTACAAGACTCTGGACTTAAGTCTCCAACCATGGATAGGGAGTTAGTATTCACACTATTAACTAGTCTACATCAGGGATTTACTGCAACACTGATTAACATAAGCACATGTCATAATTTTATCTGTGATAAATCACACACTCTTGCTCTGAAGCTCCTGGATAGAGATCATTATCAGTGGCACTTGCTACATTTACAAAGTAGGCTCACAAACCGCCACTAAGTACGCTACAACCCAGGGCAAGGATAGTCAAAACAATCAATGCCTATCAGCTCCAGAAAGCAAACAGTGGCTGAAAGCAACTCTTCAAAGTACATACTGTGCGTTTCTGATCAGTGGCACTGTCCACAGAACCTCAAAACTCTGTGGTCAGGAGAGTAAGTAGCTTTGCCATCAAGGCTTTCCTGGGTGCGTAGTAAGTCACAGTGCAGTACCGAAATGGCCCCTTTCAGCCCACCTCATCCATGCCGACCGTGATGCCTTCCTACGCTAATCCCATTGGCCTGCATTAGATGCGTATCCTTCTGCATCTTTCCATCCAAGTGCCTGTTTGAACGCCTTTTAAACACTGTAATTATATCTGCCTCAACCATCTCCACTGGCAGTTCATTTCTAGATATTCACCACCCTTTGTGTGAAATACTTACCCCTCAGATTTGCTTTAAAACTTTCTCCTCTGAACTTAAACCTGTGCCTCAAGTTCTAGACTCCCCTAACGTGGGAAAAAGATTCCAACTGTCTATCCTATCAATGCCCCTCATAATTTTATAAACCTCTGTAAGATCACCTCTCAACCTCCTATTTTCCAGTGAGAATAAGCCGAGTCTAACTAATCTCTCCTTTTAACTACAGCCCTCCATTCCAGGCAACATTCTGGTGAATCTCTTCTGTGATCTCTCTATTGCTACCGCTTCCTTCCTGTAGTGTGGTGACCATAACTACACACAATATTCCAAGTGCAGTTTCACCAATGTTTTGTACAACTGCAGCATGACTTCCCAACTCTTATACTCACTGCCTCAGCCTATGAAGGCAAGCATACAAAATGCCATTTTCACTACTTATCCACGTGTATCACCACTTTCAGGAAGCAATGGTGTTGCACCCCAAGCTCTCTCTGTACACCAATGCTCCAAAAGTCCCTACCATTTATTCTATATGTCCTACCAGAATGTGACCTCCCAAAATGCATTACCTCACATCTGTCTGGATTAAATTTCAAATGCCATCACTATGCCCAATATTCCAGCTGATCTAAATCCCACTGTATCCTTAGACAACGTTCTTCACTATTTATGACTCCACCAATTTTCATGTCATCCGCAGACTTACCAGTCATACCCCTTACATTCTCATATTTATATACACGACAAAAACAAAGGTCCTAGCACTCATCCCTGCCATTGCAAGCAGTGGCCAAGTTAAGAAAAAATGCAGTTGCATGTAGCATGAAGTGGAACGCTGAAAGCAGGAATCAAAACATTGAAGAATTGAGCATAACTTGGAGAAGTCTGGAGGACAGCAGCTCTGTTTGGGTGGAAAACAGGACAAGATGGTGGAAATGTTCTCAACTGCTAATAAATACATTGGGTGGTAAAGAAGGCGTACAGCATGCTTGCCTTCATTGGTCGGGGCATTGAATATAAAAGTCAGGAAGTCATGCTGCAGCTATATAAAACTTTGGTTGGCCCATATTTTGAGTATTGTTTGCATTTCTGGTCGCTGCATTGCAGGAAAGATGTGGAGGCTTCAGAGAGGATGCAGAAGAGATTTACCAGGATGTTGCCTGGATTAGAGAGTATGAGTTATAAGGAGAGATCAGACAAACTTGGATTGTTTTCTCTGGTCAGAGGCTGAGGAGTGACCTGATAGAAGTATATAAAATTATGAGAAGCATAGATAAGGTAGATAATCAGTGTCTTTTTCCCATGGCAGAAATGTTAAATACTAGAGGGCATAGGTTTCTGGTGGGGAGGGGGGAAGAAATATTTAAAGGAGATTTACAAGGAAAACGATTTCACAGAGACAGTGGTAGATTCCTGGAACACACTGCCAGGGAAAGTAGCGGAAGTAGATATGATAACAATGTTTAAGAGGCATTTAAACACACACATGAATGGGCAGGGAATGGAGGGATGTAGATTATGTGTAGTATATGTGATTAGTTTAAATGGGTATCATAGTCAGCAGTGATGTTGTGGGCTGAAGAGCCTGTTCCTGTGCTGTACTGTTCTATGTTCTATGTTTTAAAATTTTTGAAGTGGAGAACCATGTTGAAAGCGTGGAGGCACTGAATACTGCTGCAGGATGCTTCTCTATTGATAGAGTTTGGTTCTGAGACCTAACTCATCGTCGCTAATCTGGTAACCTGACAAAGGACAAAGGTGTCCTTGTCACAGAGTGTTGCAGAAACTGAAAGGTTATTTCAATGCACAGTCATTACAACAGTCAGTGACTACATTGTTGCAATAAATGATTTATCCATTCATTGAAACAAGAGTGGCTCTGTACCACAGAGTAAACGACGAGAACCCCTCTCTAAAGAAAGTGTCAGTATGGAACATTTCCATTCCCTGATGACTGGGCTCTGTTATTAGTGGCATGGAGTTGAGCAAGCCTGGTAAACAACCTCCCCTCCATGGACTCTGTCTATACCTCTCGCCGCCTTGGTGAAGCAGCCAGCATAATCAAAGACCCCACCCACCCTGGTCATTCTCTCTTCTCTCCTCTCCCATCAGGCAGAAGATACAGGAGCCTGAGGGCACGTACCACCAGGCTCAAGGACAGCTTCTATCCCACTGTGATAAGGCTATTGAACAGTTCCCTTATACGTTGAGATGGACTCTTCACCTCACAACCGACCTTGTTGTGACCTTGCACCTTATTGTCTATCTGCAATGCACTTACCTGTAGCTGTGACGCTTTTCTCTGTACTCTGTTGTTGTTTTTACCCTGTACTACCTCAATTCACTCTGTACTAACTCAATGTATCTGCACTGTGTAATGAATTGATCTGTACGAACAGTATGCAAGACAAGTTTTTCACTGTACCTTGGTACAAGTGACAATAACTAACCAATACCAAATTGCTTCAATTTCTCAAATTTTTTTCCTTATATTCAGCTGACTGTGTGAGCTGTGAAAGATTGAGGGAGAGTGATATCCAACTCATTAGACTCAGACAAAAAAATCAAACTTATCTCTGTTATGGAAGCAAAATCAAAATGGTTACTAAACTTTGAACTCAAATACCCAACCACAAACATGGGGTTCACACAACACCACAGGTCACTGATTAACATGCTGCTTGGAGTTCCTTACTCAATGAATGATTCCAGTCTCAGTCATAGCAACCGTGTTTGAGTGAGTTAGGGCTTTTCTCTTTGGAGAGAAGGAGGATGAGAGGTGACTTGATAGAGGTGTACAAGATGATAAGGGGCATTGATCGAGTGGACAGTCAGAGACTTTTTCCCAGGGCGAAAATGGCTAACATGAGGGGACATAATTTTAAGGTGATTGGAGGAAGGTACGGGGGGATGTTAGAGGTAAGTTTTTTTACACAGAGAGTGGTGGGTGCGTAGAACGCACTGCCTGCAGAGGTTGTGGGGTCAGATACATTAGGGACATTTAAGAGACTCTTAGATAGCCACATGAATGATAGAGAAATGGGAGGGAAGGATTAACATTTGGGAGGGAAGGGTTAGATAGGTATTAGAGCAGGATAAAATGTCGGCACAACATTGTGGGCTGAAGGGTCTGTACTGTGCTGTAGTGTTCTATGTTCTAAAGCACTTTCACTGTAACAAAACTTCCCAAGACACTTCACAGAGATGTGATCTGACAGGAAGCATGCTGGGATTTATAGTGCAGAGTTAAACAATCAGAGCCTGGATATCATTGCTCATGAGACTTTCATTCTTTCTGAAACTTTAATCTTCACTTTGAGCATTATGATCCTGATGGGCAACAAGGAACCAGGAAACTTCTTCCAGAACTATATGGTAAGGTGAACAACACATGTAGCAGTTGAATTCCCACTTTGGCATATTCACACTCATTCATGTCCTGGTACCCACACAGGATACCAGTGCAACAAAATAGCTGTGCTATGTGGAGTAAACAAGACTGAGTAAGATCCTCAGTGGATGACTATAAAATATCAAATGGACAAACATCCATGTAATGTGTGTAAATGTTGATATAAAATTCAAGTCAAGATTTCTCAATAGCCCACTGGGAAAAGCCGCAGCCTGAGTCTGGGATCCAAAGAGGTCCCATGTTTACTGGTGCACATTAAAAACCGAAAATGATGAAATTACTCGATAAGTGAGGCAACCTCTGTGGAAAGAGAAACAGAGTTAACATTTCAGTTCAAAGACCTTTCACTGGAATTATTGTTTATTCGGTCAGCTAAGCTCAATACCAATAGTCAATCATCAATCACTGTTTCATTCAGACACAAAGAATGGTCACATTAATGGTGATAGGTCAGCCATTGCCAATTAATAAACCAAACCAAGAATGGAGTTAGCAAAGGAGAGGAAAATGAAGAGAAAGTTTGGAAAATTCATATGGAAGTGAATGAAAGTTGTCTTCCACCTCATCAACATGATGGTTTACAGACAAGTCTTCGATACAGCAACAAGACAGGAGTTAAATATTTTTTCAACATGTTTTTTATGCAAAAATAATCCAAATAACGTGCCTGACGCCTCATTGAAAAATTCCAGGAGTTCACCCCAGTGGAGAGAGTGTCACTATGTACACATTGCCAATGATTATTTCTGCTCCTTAGTTTATTTATTATTTCATAATCTGAGAAATATAACCTGATCTCACCCCTTTCCCACCAAAACTAAACACGTTGATAATATTTGGAGGAAGCTCTGCCCATAATTAGAGCCCACCTTTCATCTGGTTCCGGTGCCCACGGCTATCAAGCTGGGCAAATATGAGTCAGTGTCTGAATGTGGTGGAGGTGCAGGATATAAAGACCGAAGGCAGCAAGGTGAAGGCAGATCGAGAGAGAGAAGCAGCTCCTTTACTCTGAGAAACCAGCTGGTTGATCCCACACGAGGCAGAATGAAATCCTTCCTTCTCGCCATCGTTGCCGTGCAGATCCTCCACTGCTTAGGTAGGTACTGGGGAGAGTGGGACCTCAGAGACCAGCGAGTTATTGGTAATGAGCTTCAGTCAGTGATGTTTCACCCATGTGTAAGAAGAATTCACTGAAGTTTGTTGGAAGGTCTTGTATAACTTTCCTTTTCTCTCTGCAGGAATGCCAAGCACCAAGGAAGCTCTGAGAGCCTCAGTTGTAAAGCTGAATGAAATCACCGAGATCACCAACCTCTGTGGTATCACCAGGAGGGGTGTGACAAATGTAAGTGTGTACTGAGTTTTGTTGCACAAAGTCTGCAAGAATATCAGTGAACTCTGTTAACCATGATTATTAAACATAATCTCTATATTACATTATGCACACACAAGGCTGGGTGACTCCCAATTTGAGTATCTCTATCCTAAAACACTCTTTGATTTCAGAGATTTTGGATTGGAGGAGAGATTTCAGATGCTTCCAAGGATTTGTGATTTATTTTCTCTAAATTATTTCCAAATCTGAATTGTCTGTCCCCTATTTATGAACTTCCATCAATAATTAAAGGTTCCAGCATTTTGAACATCTCCACTATCTGGTTGATTAGGGTCATTTAGTGTTTGGGCAAAATTAAGTCTCTTGTCCATGTTGGTTGATGATTCTGAGTTTACAAGTAGAGGCATCTCTTGAAAACCTGTGACACTTTGAGCTTTATCTGACCAAAGTAAGAACATCTGAATCAGTAAAACATTAATGATCTGCTTTCCTTTTTTTTAGGTTTATCGCACCGGCAAACTGTCATACAATGTGGATCTGACATTCTCTGTGAGAGAAACCATCTGCTCAAAAAATTCTGGATGGGAATTTGATGATTCCATCTGTCTTTTCCGCCCCAGAAGGATTGCTGTGAGTTATGAATTATGTAGTAGCATTGAAACCCTTGTGTGTCACCAACTATCTCATTGAAAGAATGGATGCTGATGTTTAACCTTGAAAGGACGATGATACCTTACTTAGAAACATAGAAAACCTACAGCACAATTCAGGCCCTTTGGCCCACAAAGTTGTGCTGAACATGTCTCTACCTTAGAAATGACTAGCCCTCTTACCTATAGCCCTCTATTTTTCTAAGCTCCATGTACCTTTCCAAAAGTCTCTTAAAAGACCCTATTGTATCCACCTCCACCACCGTTGCTGGCAGCCCATTCCACACACTCACCACTCTCTGAGTAAAAAACTTACCCCTGACATCTCCTCTAGACCTACTCCCCAGCACCTTAAACCTGTGTCCTCTTGTGGCAACCATTTCAGCCCTGGGAAAAAGCCTCTGACTATCCACACGATCGATGCCTCTCATCATCTTATACAACTCTATCAGGTCACCCCTCATCCTCCGTCGCTCTAAGGAGAAAAGGCTGAGTTCACTCAACCTGTTTTCATAAGGCATGCTCCCCAATCCAGGCAACATCCTTGTAAATCTTCTCTGCACCCTTTCTATGGCGTCCACATCCTTCCTTTAGTGAGGCGACCAGAACTGAGCACAGTACTCCAAATGGGGTCTGACCAGGGTCCTATATAGCTGCAACATTACCTCTTGGCTCCTAAATTTAATTCCATGATTGATGAAGGACAATACATAGTATGCCTTCTTAACCACAGAGTCAACCTGTGCAGCTGCTTTGAGCGTCCTATGGACTCAGACCCCAAGATCCCTCTGATCCTCCACACTGCCATACTTATACCAAAACAAAGCCATGCATACCATGAGTTACATCAAAGAAAATGCTAAGAGACTTGGGTTAAATCAAAATATCTTTAAGTTAGTTCTATGCTTACATAAATCAATATTTTTAATACATAATGCTTTATTTTGACAGGAGAGAGGTTTTTGCAAAAGCCGTGTGGGATATTTTGCTGATAAAGTGGCTTATGTTGATGTGAAGTGTGATGGTTTGAAGACAGTTGACAGTGAGAGTGACTCATCAGAATCAAGTGAAACCAATTTTGAGGTAACCACACAGTTATACAATGCAGAACTTTCTCATACTTGAGATTACTTACAAAACATTCCATTATTACACTGTGCTAAAGATGTAAATATTAATCTTTTAAAACAGGTTAAATCCAAATCAAAAGAAACATCACTTGAGGAGATATCAAATCTGAGTATTGACTGGATATTTGTTTGATGATTTTCTCGTTAACCTTGATTATTAACAATAAAATATAAAGTACGGGATACAACTTTGCCTGAATGGAGTGTAAGGAAGCAATTTCTTACAGTTCTAAGCACAGGAGGAAGAGGATTCCAAAATATGATTATATGATTCCTGGGTGGGGGGGGGGGGGGAAAATTCCCCAACCATTTCCAAAGATTCTTGAATTGAATCCAACACTTATTCTCCACTGAAGACGAAATGAATTGCCCATCAACAGGACATGATAATTGTAAGGGATGACATTCAGAGAGCAGCCTTTACTGCATTCTCACTAATGGATCTTCCTGGAAGGGAGGTTCAAGGAAGTCCAGTTCTTGAATAATGTCCCCAATAATTGGTTTATCCATTTATCCCAGCGCTGTGTTGATTACCTGCTATAAAATATGACATATTTGGTGAGAATTTCTTCAGTCCAAAACTGGTCTACTGAATCACAACTTTGAAATAGCCACAATTCACAATTTTGCATTTAATATTCTAAATTTCTTAGTTTGCTGGTAACAGTTACTACTTACTATTGAACCCTGCACTAAATATGTAAATATCAATATTTTCATACAGGGAAATAGCAAGTCAGAAGAAGCATCCCTGCATGAGTCTTCAAACGTAAGTTTATTCTTAAAGATTTTATGTGCTGATTCAGAATTGCATGCAAGATGTTGAAATCTAGATTGATCTGCCAGAATAGAGTCTGAAAACTTTACCTAATGCAGTGACAACCAGTAATAGTGGGGGAAAGATACTGATACTCAATTGTTTTTGAGGGTTCACCATTCATTGAAGAAGGTTGTTGACTTGCCCAATGGGCTTAATGAAAAACATTCACTTTCGTCCTGCAATAACCATGGTATCAAAAACAGTGATGGCTTCCTGAGGACATTTACCTTTTCCTCATCAAATAGATGCCAGTTATCAGCTCATCAGGAATGTTGGAATCAACACAATGGAGGCCTATAGGTGGAATACCTCATTTCCATTGGTTCGCTCACTGACCATGCAGCCTTATTGTACCAGGGCTGCTTTGATCCATGCTGCATTGCAGATCGTGAGTTATTGCTGAGGACTTCACTCTAATATCGAAACTCAATTTTGCCATTTAAGATTTTGCCACTTTCCTCCTTTCTGATTTGATATCATTTAAATCTTTTAGATGGTGCCAAAAATTGGGATTATTTCCAAAATACTAAGGATGTAAACATTTAGTACCCTCCATCTGCCAGATTTAGTACCCTCCAACTGCAAATGATAATCTTGTCCATTCCGTTTATTTCAGGAAAGCTTTATGGATTCAAAATCCTGGCACTAACCATAAATGAAACTCCTGAGAGCCTGAGCTCAGTGCGAACACAAGAAAACTTCATTCAGAATAAAAATGTTGTTATCAATTCTACATGTTCATATAAAAGGGGCACCTGGGGTTCTTGACTCTAACATTCTACTGTAACCGCAAGATTTCATTGATTGTAAATGTTTTGTACTTCCATGTCTTATGCTCGTGTATTGTGTAATCATCTTGTAGACTGTGGATCAAATTGAAGTGTAAGTTTTTGTGGTATTATGTACGACTGTTGTCCATTCTACTCTGGTTTCAATAACTAATGCCTGCTTGTTGACCTAGGCTTTGTCCTGCCATCCTATTTTCTGACAAGATGACCTATTTCACCACCCAGCAGGTTGACTGGTTTACTACTGAGCAGATCATTGAACTGGTCGGTTTTGGACTTCTTGTACTGCAATCACATATTCTTGGCTTTTATACCAGAAAACATTAGAACTATTGTTTTTGCAGACATGTATCCTTTTTTCTTGAAAACAGATGAATAAATTACATCTAAAAATATATTCTGTGACTCATACCCTTTTATTGCCTCCTGTTTTTATTTTTGATATAACATTTTTTTCTAAAATTATATTGGGCAACATTGACCACCACAAGTATCTGTGGCTGAGTTCAGTAATGAACTTTCTTTTACTTTGACTGTACCCTGTCTTAAGGGGCCATGTACATCATTCCTGTCTTTTAATCAACCATACTTTCTACTCCGTGATGGGCAAGAGCAAATGATTCAATTAGATTTAATTCCATATGGTTGTTCCCTGCTTCTTTAGAGGATTGCACATCTGTACCAATATTGAAAGGATTTTTGAGAGTGGGTTAAAGCTGTATTGAAGCTAAAGAACTTGTTTTTCACAATTATTTTATTTATCTTCAGTACCTTCTTATTTCCAATTGAAAATCAAAAGACTGCAGGTGCTGGAGAGGCTGAAATAAACAGAGAAAATGCTAGAAACACTCAGCAGGTCAGGCAGCATCGGTGATAGTTAAGCAGAGTTAATACTTCAGGCCACAGATCCTTCATCAGAACCTAATGACAGGACTTTGACCTGAAACATTGACTCTTTCTCTTTTCAAAGGTCCTGCCTGATCTGCATTTCCTTCTTAGTACAAACTTACTATGAATGTGAATACACGTGCAATAATCCACTTCGGCAGGAGGAGTAGTAAAGAAGAATATTTTTACAAAGGTGAAGATTAGTCAGTCTTGATATGAGACTGGCTGCAGATTCTTAAGGCAAGGGGTCAGTCACTTAGGCAGAGCAATCTCAAGGGGCCACATTGACTACTTCTGTTTCTATTTCCTACTCTCTTTCTGAAATTCATGGCTCTGATGCCAAGGTAGCACAGTAACTTGCTCCCAGACTTCTGTCATTGTAAGTAGGATGTCCCACTAACCAAGATATCACTATCCAGTTTCCTCTGCATAGGGAGATGCCACAACCTCTATTCTACCACTCCATGTCCAGGATGACTCAACCTGGAAATTGAATATAGGCATTGTTCCCTACCCCAGCCTGTTTCTGGGAAACAGCCAATCCTAATGATGATGGTCATCGTGTCATTACTACTGCTGACAGTCACTGAGGATAAGTCACTCATGGTTTGTACACAATAAACATCATGTGTTGACCAAGGAGAGACAATATTTGTCTATCAGATAAGTACAAATCATATTTACTTCTGGATCCATAATTGTGCTCTATCGACTCTTTTATTGTTAGCAGCAAGTATCCTATTTGCCGTAATGTTTGTCCACAGTGATTTCTGATTTAAGAAGCAACATTTTCAAGAAACTGACATTGGATTGCAAATAGTTATTTAATTACCTTCACACATCCCATTAGGATTGTGTCTGAGTGGAACATCTTCCCTGGAATGTTATCCCACCTTAGTGTATATGTAATGTCTGAGGCTGATCAGTCAAATGTTGGTCACAGCATCCCTGACTGCTTGAATTTCATTGCAACCCTAACCTCAAGCTGAATCTCATCCACCTCACTAAATTACTTCTCCATCTGAAAAAGAATTGAGGGAAAGAACAAGTGGAGCAGGCAATTCATGGAGAGCTTTTCATAAGTGAGCAATAGATTAAGAATAGCCTTTTTGATTTCCTCACTCATTTTTTTGCCATTTCCACTAAACTGCATATTGTGTTGTCATCAACAAGTCAGAGATGTGGTGGAAAAGCAAAACACTGCAAAGGTCAGAAATCTGAAACCAGAACAGAAAATGCTGGAAACACTCTGCAGGTCAGGCAGCATCTGCGAACAGGAAAACAGAGATTCAGGTTGATGAGCATTTGGAACGAATATTTCTTTCTCCACGGATGCTGGCTGACCTGTTGAGTGTTTCCAGCAGTTTTTGTTCTAACTTCAGAGATGTGTCATAGAGTCATACTGCACAGGAACAGGCCCTTCAGCCCAATTGGTCCATGCTGACCAAAGCTCCCATCTAAGCTAGTCCCATTTGCCCGCATTTGGCCCACATCCCTCTAAACCTTTCCTATCTATGTACCTGTCCAAGTACCTTTTAAATGTTGTTAATGTACCTTTTAAATGTTGTTAATGTAATGTGATGGAATCCTAGTCACACGAGTAAGAGAAAGTACCATCACACATCCTGTAAATTATAGCAGTGGACCCAGAGAGGCCAAAAGGAAATTCTTGGACCTATCAGTCTTTTGGTCCTAGGTCAGGGCAAAATGCCATTACCATGGGAGTTGATTTCTAGAGTAAGGTAGAATTTATTTTCCAAGACATATTAAATAATGAGGCAACATCTCAGTGCGGACTATACTGCTGTAACTCTGAGGGCCAGCTCAACAGGACTTTATGGTAAAACTGCACACATTATCATTATCATTAGTACACATTATCATCCACAACATTTCTTTATGGATCGTACTGAAGTTGTAATTCAGGATTGGAAGATCCCTCATAGAATCTTTACCCTCAAAAATGTTCCTGCTAGAAAATTATGACAACAACTCAATGATATAAAATGGCAGGGCTCTGGAGAGTGTTGTAGAACAGAGAGACCTAGGGGTACGAGTACATAGTTTCCTGAAAGTGGCAACACAGGTAGAAAAGGTGGTGAACAAGACATTGCTTTCATCATCAGGGCATTGAGTACAAGAGTTGGGACATCATGTTATAGCTGTACAAGACTTTGGTGAAACCACACTTGGAGTATTTTGTGCAGTTCTGGTTACCCAGCTATAGTAAGGATATCATTACGTTTGAGATTGTACAGAAAAGATTGACAAGGATGTTGCCAGGACTCGAGAGATGGACAGCCTGGGGCTGTTTTCCCTGGGAGGCTTAAGAAGCTGGGGTTGACCTTGCAGAGGTATATAAACTCACAAGGGGCATAAATAAGGATGGTCACAGTCTTTTTTCCTGTGGTAGGGGAGTTTAAAACTAGAGGGCATAGGTTTAAGGTAAGCGGGGAAAGATTTAAAGAGGACCTGCGGGGCAACTTTCTCACACAGAGATGGTGGGTATGTGGAACGAGATGCAAGAAATGGTAGCGGAGGGTACAATTACAACCTTTTAAAGACATCTAGGCAGATACATGCATAGAAAAGGTTTAGAAGAATATGGGCCAAATGGAGGCAAGTTGGATTATCTCAGATGGGCACCTTGGTTGGTTTAAAGGAATTGGGTAAAAGGGCCTGTTTCCGTGCTGTATGACTCTGGCTATGATTCCAAGACTAGAATGTAATAAAACAGAATTCTTCAAGAAGTTGAGAGGTTTTGATGGACTAGAAAGAGAAACCTTATTCCCTCTGATGACTGATTCAATAACCAATGGTCATAACCTTAAAAGTAAAATTGACAAAGATTTGGACAATTAGTGCCAGTAACGTTGAATAAGTCCACATCATGTGAATTAAAACATCAAGGCATGATGAACATTGTATGCTGGACCTACTGAAATATCAATAAATCCCCTCCTTTATCATCTAAGCTTTTCAATGTCTGAAATCAAATTTAAAAGGAGAACAATTTTATTGTTGACTATTGGTAGATGTTGCTTTGTGAGGGATCAGATGAAGGGACTGCAGTTTCAAATATATCTAAAAATATAGTGTAATTTTTTTGGGTGTTAAGTAGCTTTTTTCCAGAGTAGACTGCCAAAGTTACAGTCCCACTAAGACACTGAAGAGCTGTATTGCTCTGTATGTAATGGGGCCATTGTGTGGAGTTCCAGCCAGTGTCCCCTCTGTCGATTATACACAACCTTCTCCATTCTTCTCCTCTTTTGTAGTTTCATCTGGTATACTTTTCTGTTAGCTCTCATTCACGGTGTTTTCTGAGTGCTCAGTGGCAGCATTGTCAGGAGCTGTGAAAATTAATGGTGTAAAGGCTGTTTTAATCCCATAGTAAAATGGCCTTATGGTATTGGTATTGGTTTATTACTGTCACATGTACCAAGATTCAGTGAAAAACTTCGGTTTGCATGCCATCCAGACAGATCATGCCATACATAATTACATCGAGGTAGTAAAAAGAAGATAGAATATTTTCTATAGTATTGCACTTACAGAGAAAGTGCAGTACAGGTAAATAAGTAAGGTGCAAGGGCCATGGTGAGATAGATTAGCAGATCAAGAGTTTATCTTCAGCATATGAGAGGTATAGCTTGTGCAAAAGAGAGAAAGAAAAAACTTTTGATATGTTAAGTCCCTAATTATGTACATTGGATTTATGACTGCTATAGCACTGATTGACTTCAATGGTTTGTGTTATTCAGAATTAGACAAGACTATTACCCACTCAATGACTGTAGGCACTGCTGTAGTCTCAAAGGATGGGTAAACTTTTTGATTATATTTGCACCAGTGATAGCAGATTAAACTATACCAGCTGCTGAAGCAGCAAGCACCTCAGAGAAATAATGCAGCAATTCCAGAAGATTATGAGACAGAGAGGTGTAAAGAAACAGAATTTGAAAACAGAGACAAGGGTGTTAAAATTGAGTGAAAATCAAAAGAACCGCAGATGCTGGAAATCTAAAATAAAACAGGAAATGCTGAAATTATTCAGCAGGTCAGGTTGCACCAGCGGGAAGAGAAACAGAGTCAAAGTTTCATGTCAAAGACCCTTTGTTAGGCATCAGCTTGTCAGAAAGATGAAGAGGGTTGAATTATCTTTCAGCCACTTACTTGGGAAATCTTACAATTTACTTTTGTGTTGCCCACATAACTAATCTATCGAATGGAATATTTCCTGTACAAGCTACAGAAAGAAAACCATTAGGTAAACATGTTGAAATATTTTCATCTTCTCTCCCTCACTAAGTTACAGAGTCATAGGGCAAGACAACACAGATACAGGCCCTTCGGCCCAACAAGTCCAAGCTGACCATGGTGCCCGCCCAGATAGTCCCAATTTCCTGCGTTTGGTCCATATCCCTCTTAGCCCTGCCACTCCTTGTACCTGTCCAAGTGTTCCTTAAATGATACTATTGTACCTGCCTCAACCACTTCCTCTGGCAGCTCGTTCCATATACTCACCCCCCTCTGCGTGAAAAGTTGCCCCTCATGTCCCTTTTAAATCTTTCCCCTCTCACTCTAAATCTATCCCCCCCCTAGTTTTGGACTCCCCTACCCTGGGGAAAAGACTGCTACCATCCACCTTATCTATGCCCTTCATGATTTTATAAATCTCTATAAGGTTGCCCTTCATTCTCCAACGCTCCAAGGAATAAAGACCTAGCCTGGCCAACCTCTCCCTATAACTCACGCCTTCTAGTCGTGGCAACATCCTCGTAAATCTTTTTTGCATTCCTTCCAGTTTAACAACATCTTTCCTGTAACAGGGTGACCAAAACTGTACACAGTACTCCAAATGCAGCCTCACCAACGACTTATACAACTGCAACATACTATCCCAACTCCTATACTCAGTGCCCTGACTGATGAAGGCCAGCGTGCTAAATGCCTTTTCCGCTACCTGTGACGCCGCTTTCAATGAACTATGCACTTGTATTCCTAAGTCCCTCTGTTCCACTACACTCCCTAGTGCCCTACCATTCATAGTATAAGTTCTATTCTGGTTTGACTTTCCAAAATGCATCACCTCACACTTACCTGTATTGAAATCCATTTGCCACTCCTCGGCCCACTTCCCTAACTGATCAAGATCCCCCTGTTATCTACGATAACCTCCTTCACTGTCAACAACACCTCCTAATTTCGTGTCATCTGTAAACTTACTGATCAAGCCGTGTGCATTTGCATCCAAATAACGAATAACAAGGGTCCCAACACCGACCCCTGCGACACACCACTAGTCACCTGCTTCCATTCCGAGAAATAACCTTCAACCACCACCCTCTGCTTCCTACCTCCAAGCCAATTTTGAATCCATCTAGCTAGCTCTCCCTGAATTCCATGGGACCTAACCTTCCAGACCAGCCTACCATGCGGGACCTTGTTGAAGGCCTTTAAATAGACACAAGCTGGCATGTGGTTCCACAGCTATTTCACCTGCAGGTCTATACTCCAGTCTACTACCTCATTGCAGTAATCATTCTTCGAAAATGAGCATAATCAATGAGTGAGAAACAACTAAAGCCATTTAAACCAGGCAGACATGCCAACACTTATATCCTTCCGTAACCTGCCTACGTTCTCACCTGCAAGGTTCACTGAATAGGACTCAGGAAGCAGGAATCCTGGGCTGGTCTCCTCTGGGGGCCGAGATTAGTTGCAGCACCTCAACTGACTCAGCAGGGAATAAGGATTCATGGTTGAGGCTATTCTGATCTTGGAGGCTCTATACTTTGATTCATGACATCTGGATAGTTTTAGATTTAAAACCTCAGAAGCCCTCTCTGATCTATTCTTCAGTTTGGCTTTTACTGTAATTATCATGGGCTGCCAATGCTCTGACAGATGAACATGCATTCAGACCATGCAGGCTTTTCTATTAATGAATTGGGATAATGAGTCTTAATTGAAAGTGTAGTTCTGCAAGTTTTGTGGAAACAATGACATAACTCACTCTCGAGATCTGCTGCAGCCAATTCTGTTGCCTCCACCTCATTAGATGCCAGCAGTGTATCTATAAATGAAAAAAAATGCTTTGAAATTAACAGAGAGAATATTTTAAAATACTTTCATTTTCCAATTTTTGACCACCCATGCAAAGACACAGACCATTTACTCATTAACTTTCTCCTAAATTAAAGTATTTTCTGTTTCTGGTTATTCTGTTGCTCTGGCTTACCCACATGACTCTGTTTCAAGTATAATGCAATGTTTTGTAAAGATAAGGTAAGATTTCTTTATGAGTCACATGTACACTGAAACACACAGTGAAATACATCTTTTGCGTAGAGCGTTCTGGGGGCAGCCCGCAAGTGTCGCGACACTTCCGGCGCCAACATAGCATGCCCACAACTTCCTAACCTGGACGTCTTTGGAATGTGGGAGGAAACCGGAACACCCAGAGGAAACCCACGCAGACACAGGGAGAACGTACAAACTCCTTACAGACAGTAGCCGGGATTGAACCTGGGTTGCTGGCACTGTAATAGCATCATGCTAACCGCTACACTACCGTGCCTGCAATGTTTTGTAATGCCCAGAGAAGGAACCAAAAAGAAGCAAGATGGCAAACATCGAGAACTGAAAACAAGGGAGATCCTTCTGAAGCAGAGAATGAGTCGGGAGGATTTTTAAAAAAAGAAATAAGGAGGGCAAAGACAGTCCACAAAATATCACTGGCAGACAAGATTAAGGAAAATCCCAATGTACTTTATAAGATCAAGAGGGTAACCTGGGAAAGAGTGCGGCCCATTGGGGACCAAAGGGGAAATCTGTGCCTAGGGCTAGAGGATCTGGAGCAGTCTTAAGTGAGCACTTCTTAACTGTGTTCACTTAGGAAATAGATATTGTAGTTGCAGGTTTCATGGAGGGGAACAGAATGTTCGAGAGCATGTTAACATCAAAGGGAAGGAGGTATTAGATGTCTGAGCAAGCATAAAGGTGGAAAAATCCTAGTGCATGATGAGGTGTATCCCCGGCTGTCATGGGAGCAATGTGGGACATGGCTGGGGCCTGACAGAGATTTTTAAATCTTCACTGGCCTGAAGTGAAGTGCCAGGTCACTAGGGGACAGCAAATGTGCTACATTTATTCAAGAAGGGGAGCAGGGATAAGGCAGGTAGTTACAGGCCAACAAATCTAACTTCAGTAGAAGGAAAGCTATTGAACTAAAATTCTGAGGGTCAGGAGTAATTTGCATTTGGAAAGGCAGTTGTCATTCAGGGACAGTCAGATCACATTGGTTGGAGGGAGATCCTGTCTGAATAATTTGAATGAGTTTTTGAAGAAATAGCAAAATATATTGAAGAGGGCAGTTTAGTTGATGTGATCTGCACAGACAAGATCCCAAATGGAAGGTTGATCCTAAAGAGAGCCCATGGGATCCAAAGAAGTTGGCAAATTGGATCCAAAGTTGGCTTGGTAATAGGAGACAGAGGGTGGTGGCAGAAGGTTGCCTTTGTGATTGAAAGCCTGGGACCGGCTTGGGTACTTAATGGTTGGTATGGACATGGTGGGCTGAAGGGCCTGTTTCTGCACTCTATGGTGTGATAAATGCAGATATTTTATAGCTTTGAATAACTTTATTAAGCATCACTTTTTAAAAAAAATTAGCTGAGTATAACATCACATCGGCTGGACGTTTCCACACAAAAAAACATCTGTTCAATGTAGAACTGCCAGAATTTAGCTCCATAACCATGAGGAAATGAGATTCCCATGAAAATCTGCACAAACATGGAAACCTCAACATTCCCACAACTGATTGTCACTGCCAAGTCTATTGTCGTCTGACACTGGACTCCTCATGGTGTACAATGGTGTAGCATGAACCTCCAGCTGTTTCCCAGCAGGTGTACTAGGGAATCTGCCCACTGAATCTATTCCAGGTGAGTCTTAGCACAATATAAGCAACTTCATTCATTTCAATGGAGAGGAACAGCTGTGAAGGGTGGTGTAATCCAAAGATAATTAACATATCTTTGAATTGATAAATCGGGAGGGTTTAAACTAGTCCGGCAGGGGAGTGGGACCCAAAGCAGTAGTGTGACAGGTGGGCAAGTTGAAGCAAATATAAATGTTAAAATGAGCAATTTTAGTGGACATGATGGGCAGTGGAAAGACAAGGAACAAGGAAGGTCTGATAGACTAAACTGAATTTATTTTAGTGCAAGAAGCTTGACAGGAAAAGCAGATGAACTCAGGGCATAAACTAATGTGTGGGACTGGGATATTATAGCCATAACAGAAACATGGTTGAAGGAGGGGCAGAACTGGCAGCTCAGTGTTCCAGGTTATAAATACTATAGGCATGATAGAGGTGGAGGTAAGGGAAGGGGCTTGCATTTTTTTGATTCAGGAAAGCATCATGGTGGTACTTAGAGAGGATATTCTTGGGGGATCTCGTATAAAAAAACATCATTGATCTGTAATATGAATTTATCTGAAATCTGAACACAGTTTGATTGGATTGGAGATGTTCTACTGTTACATGCTGAATCAGTGTAAAGCATATTTGCTACCTGTGGTTGACTTGCAATGGTACTCTGCAGCCTTACTCCTGGTTTACAAACTTTAACCTAGTAGCCCAGGTATTTATCTGTTTGATTCCAACTTGATTAACAGTTTCCAACCAATTACATTGGGAACTCCTGTGGGTTATCTGAGGATACAGCCCATTGCTTGCTGAATATTAAGACTCAAGACATCCTTGAAGAAGTACAAATGGCTTCAGTGTCTCTGGGTCAGGAAGGAGACAGATCGGCATGGTTTCAGCTACTGGTGGCTAAACAATGAATCATGCTGGAAAATATGTGTGTGTGTGGTTTGCGGAAGAGAATATGATCAGACATCTACAATGTCCTTGTTGATTGAATAATCTCCCTATATTTAATGTCTAGACTTCAAGTTAGGAATGGCAAATAGTTGTTGGCACTTATGGAATTGGAGACCTCAGCAATAATCAGCAGGGGTAAAACTGGGCTACTCAGGCAGAATGGAACGGACAGAGTGAAACGGAAGGAAAACAGGTACCGTGAATGAATTTGCTATGAGCCCCAATTTCAAGCCCAGCCGGCTTCTTCCAGACAATATGTGAGAATACTGGGGTAAAAATGGAACAGAATGATCAATGTGCTCACTGGCAACAAGCAAATCAAAAGTTTCACCTCTTCTGGAATTTTGTATTGGATATTTGGAACTGCAGGATTCTGAGCTTGAAATTTGTTCATTGTCTTTTGTACTATATCTGCAACATAATAGCTCCCAGAGCTTGCATTTAGCTTCAGAAATTTGCTTCCATTGACTAAACTACCCAGGGGATGATTAAAAAGTGATTATTACTAATTGGAGGCACAGGGGCACAGCTGGTTGAGCTGCAGACTCACAGCTCCAGAGCCCAGGTTCAATCCTGACCTTCAGTGCTGTCTGCGTGGGGTCTCCCTGTGACTACATGGGTTTCCCCTGGGCGCTCCAGTTTCCTCCTACACTGCAAAGACGTGGAGGTTAGTAGGTTAATTGGACTCTGTAAATTGCCCCTGGTGTGTTGGTTAGTGGTAGAATCTATGGGCAGTTAAGGAGAATGTGGGGAGAATAGGTTACAGGGAAAACAGTGGGAATGGGATTATTCTTTGAATGGGCATAGACATGATGGGATAAAATGACCTCCTTCTGTGTTGGAAGGAAATATTGTTTGCAAAGCTTTAGATGTGTACCTTTGGCTTAAGCCTTTTCTGTTTTAACAGCCACAACTTCTTTCATTCCTAACTGTTCTCTTTTTTGTGGATTTTTGTTTCTTCACTGCTACTTTCATGTGAAATGAAAATAGTACTGGTATTGGTTGTGATACCTTCATGAAATTTTGCGAAAACTCCCTGTCCAGCTACACTAGTTCAAATAATTGGCACTAAGAACAAAGGACCTAAGCAAGAGGAGGAGGAGAAGGTCATACAACCCATTGGCTACTTCACATTTCAAGTAGATCAACTCTGGTCTTCTAAACTATCTCCACATTACTCCACATTCCCACCCCAGCCCAATGTTATCCTTTTATGTTTTTCCTTTGTGCCCAAAAATCACTCTCAAGCTTGAAAGTTACAAGAGCCTCTGCAGTATAGAATTCCAAAGAATCCTCAGTGCTGTCTGTGTGGAGCTTGCACAGTATCCCTGTGACCACATGAGTTTCCTCCAGGCGCATCTGTTTCCTCCTACATCCCAAAGACATGCAGGTTGGTAGTTTAATTGGCTGCTGTTTATTGCCCCTGGTGTGTAGATGAGTGGCAGAATCTGCAGAGGAGTTGATGCGAACGTGGGTAAAGTATAAATGGGATTGGGGTAGGATTAGTGTAAATGGGGGATTTATGGTCAGAGGGCAGTCAGTGGGCAGAAGGGCCTTTCATGCTAGCTCTATGACTGGGTAAGATATTTCTCCACTTTTCAGTCCAAGGTGGCTTACCTTTTATTCTAGTTCAAGAATTTTCAACCATGGGAAACAATCTCTGAGTAACCCGCTGTTGAATTTTCTGTTTTCATAAGTTCACTTCTCATCCTTCTAAACACCACAGGGTATAAGCTGATTCTACATCATTTTTACTCAAAGGACTCTCTCTCATCCCAAGAATCAATTGATCAAATTTCTATTCCCTCAAAGGTATTTATATCCTTCTGTACCAAAGAGACCAAGTTTGTCTTGTAAACTCACCAATTCCTAAATAACAAATTTCACAATAAGTTAAATAAGTCAGTGATAATAAACCTGATTCCGATTCTGATAATTGCACCTTCTTTTATTCCAAAACTTTTGCTAAAAAGGCAAACGTACCATTTACTTGCCTGCTTGTTTAATTTTTTGGTATTTTGGATTCACTAATATTCATTACTTACTTAATAAACTCATGGTTCCACACAATTTCCAATATGTTCCTTGCATCTTCTACAGGAAGACAGACGCAAAATATTTGTTTAACGTCCCTGCTATTTTTCTATTCCCATCAAAATTTTTCCTATACTTGTCTCTATTAGATCTGTGTTTACTTTCACTAACACCTTCCTTTCATTTTTGCAGGGGTTCTAGAAATCTGGTCTTATCATTGGGAAGGGCTCCCAGTGATCACCATGTGTCCTCTTTCAGGGCAACCAGAGGGCATTGGGATAGAATAGGAAGGATTGGGCCATGTAGGTTTCCCCTGGGTGGTCGGCTTTCCTCTCACATCCCAAAGACAAATGACTTAATAGTTTAACTGGCCGCTGCAAACTGCCCTGGAAGTGAAGGTGAAACCTGGAGGGGAATTGATGGGGATGTGGGGAGAATAAAATGGGATTAGTGTAGATGGGCACTCGATGGCTAGCACAGGCCCAGTGGGCAAAATGGCCTGTTTCTGTACCACATGACTCCATGACCATGCGGTGTTGCTAGGAATACACCAAAGTGCTCATTTGACAATGAACTATGCTATTGGGTTTCCTCCGGGTGCTCCGGTTTCCTCCCACATTCCAAAGACGTACGGGTTAGGAAGTTGTGGGCATGCTATGTTGGCGTCGGAAGCGTGGCGACACTTGAACACTATGCAAAAAATGTATTTCACTGTGTGTTTCGATGTACATGTGACTAATAAAGAAACCTTTAAAAAAAACTTTAAATATTTTTCAGGGCTGATAAAGGCAAAACTTGCAAGAGGTACTGTCTTTGAGTTATTCTTCAAGCTACACTAGTCAGCATGCTCTCTTTGTACTGGAGACTGTGTGCACAGCCCCAGCCGGATTTCACCGCCCACTACAGGGAATCTCAGATGGAATCATTACCTTCTTCATTAACTGTCCCCTCTGGAGTTTCTTCTGGTAAGCTCTTCTGCAAGCTCTCATCAAAGGTGCTCTGTGAGTTCTCAGTCTGTGAGTCTACAGGAGCACAAAAAGACTATTTTGGCAATTCAATTTCGTATTTAAAAACGGAGTGTGTACATGCATAGAGAGAGAGAGAGAGAGAGAGAGAGAGCGAGAGAGAGAGAGAGAGAGAGAGAGAGGGCAGGCTTAGGGAGAAAGCAGCTGGTCTTGCATGCATTACTCCTCAAATTCAGCTGTCCACAGAAATTCATCTCCATCTTACATTTACCTCCTGAATCTAACCAACAGATCTACAACAGAAGCAATCTCAGTGAGGACCGGCGTCAACCATCGCCCCAACACTTTGCACAATCTTGCTCATCACAATGTGATATCTCACTTCCAACAAACTTTCCATGGGAGTGGAGTTAACCTTCAGGACTAATGGAAAACAACAGCAACTTTACTCGAACCTCAGTAGTCAAGCTGCAGCATGAAAGATCAAACACACTTGTGTTTGTGTCATCAGAGGCATAGTCAAGTCAGTAATGAAGCATATGGGAAGATGGCCCTTACACTCAACACCTGCAAGACAAGGTCCTCTACTAACCTGCGCCCATTGCACAACATGGCACTCAAACAATAGAGGTTCATAATGAGACTCTGGAAAACATAGAAAAATAGAATAGGAGGCCATTTGGCCCTTTATTCCTGCTCTGCCATTCAATATGATTATGGCTGATCATCCAAATTCAGTACCCTGTTTCTGCTTTCTGCCCACATCCCTAGATCTCTTTGGCCATAAAAACTATATCAAACTCATCAAACATATTTAATGATTTGGCCTCAACTGCCTTTTGTGGTGGAGAGTTCCACAGGTTCACCACTCTCTGGGCGAAGAAATTTCATCTTTTCTCAGTCCTAAATGACGTACACGGTATCTTGAGGTTGTGTGCCCTGGTTCTGGACATCGCCACCATTGGGAGCATCCTTCCTGCATCTAGTCTGTCCAGTTTTAACAGGAGTTCATAAATTTTAATGAGATTCCCTTTCGTTTTTCCAAACTCTCGCAAATACAAGTCCAATCATCCCAACCTTTCTTCGTATGTCAGTCTTGCTATCCCAGGAATTAGGAACCTTCATTGCATTCCTCCATTACAAGAACATCTGGGCAACAGTGATCCCTGCTCTCCTATATATATTCTTCTATATATATCTATATATATCTCCTATATCTATCCTTCTGACCCCTGGACTACCTACAACAGCCACCTCAAGACACTAGTAAAATGTCACAATACTGTTCTCTGCAAAATCCTTCAAATTCCAAAGGATAAGCAAACCAATGCTAACATCCTCTCGCAGGCCAACATCCCAGGCACCGAGGCATTAGTAACTCTCAATTGACCACATTAAGCAGGTCCTGTAATTCACATGTGGAACACCAGACTCCCAAATCAGATACTATATTCTGACCTCTGTCATGGGAAAAGATTACTCAGTACACAGAGAAAAAAAATTAAGGACTTTCTCAAAGCTTCTTGAAGAAGCGCAACATTCCGACTGACTCCTGAAAAGATCTTACCTGTGATTGCATAAAGTGGAGAAGAAGCACCCAGGATGGTATTTGGAACTTCAAAGCCATGCACCGGGAGCACACAGAAGCCCTTAGTATTTGGCAGAAGGAGTGGATCACCTCACAAACTACCAGCCACCCATCCCATCAAGTACCTCCTGCCCCATCTGTAGCAGAGTCTGTGGGTCCCACACTGGTCTCACTGGCCGCCTCAGATCCCACAAAACCAGAGAGCACACACGACATCCTCAGTTCCAAGGGATTGCCCAGGAAGAAGATTTGTTGCATAAACAAGCATGTTCCCATCTTGGGATGAAGGGATTTAGCTAAAACTGTAGAGGTGTACCTTACAAATAGGGTGATAAATGATAGATTCACTTACTCTCATCATCTACTGCAGTCTTCTCTGCTGAGTCCACTGCATCAGCTCCCAGCTGAGTATCTAAAAGGCAAAAAAAAAGTAAATAAAATATTTACTATTAATATCTGCCTCTTTGCCATACATTGAATAGGTACAATTCACCTGTTAATTTTTTACTACATTTTTACACCAATTATGCAGAGAATTGACACAGAATCTCTGTATTTTGATTTTAAAATGCTCTCCCAATCCAGCGAGTAGCACAAAGACCAGATATATTCCTAACATAATTCTTCCTCTCTGCTGAGTTGGATGGTTCCAAAAGAGGAAAGCCTCAATAATCCCAAGGGTCCTGGATTAAGAACAAGCCATGTAACCCAGTGTTGCTGTTACTGATTGGTATCTAACAGCCTCTGCTGGTGGAGTGTGTACATCGATATGGTTGTCAAAACCTGACTCTGCTGCCCCTGGTGGAGGAGGGGCAGAGGTACAACAGGGGAGGAACTGTCTTGTTACAATGCTGCAGTCATCCAGAGAGTGAAGCAGCCTTGGTGATCAGCTGGTCTCCCTGCCTGTTATGTTCACATGTTTGGATAATCACTGCCTGTTGGTAAGCCTACCAAGAATCAGAAGGTGACAGATCCCATGGAGATGGGTAGAAAATTAACACTTAAACTTTAACATAACACTTTATTCTGCATTCTGTTATTACGTTTCCCTTG